>NC_083657.1:14647931-14996752 GCF_963576545.1 Limanda limanda
TATGACCCTGTGGTAATCGGTACCTGAACACCTCAATGCATAGGTCTAAGGGGATTAAAAAGCAAATTTTGATTCAGCCTGTCTTTGATGCTTTAGATGGTGAGTTTCCAAGATATTTTACTGCTGGGTGGATCACTTTGTCCTTGGCAGTGGATAGAATTTAACTAATTTGAGCGATTTCCAACAAATGGACGAGTGTAGTCATACGTGTGTGTGCACATGCTTTCTAATGTGCACAGACTTTTGTGTATATTATAAAAATGTCCCCAATGTTGAAGCACCTTCCTCAGTGGGTGAGGGTTCAATATCAAGAATCAGCAGCGTCATTTACCTCACTCCCTCCCTGTCCATCATGTTTGCTGACCTCGGAAACTGAGGACATGCCCAACCTTTGCTGTGTTTGTTGAAGGAAGGGATGAAGGAAATGGAAGGTTGGCCTCGATCACCTCAAACCACCGACTGATTTAAAATTCAGACAAGGCCATAATTACAACTGCTCTCACATCACCTGGACCTCCTTTCATCTTTACAAGTGGTTTGTGTGCGTTTCTGTGAGCATCACCCAAATGTGTTTTTCATTTATGTTCAAAAGGAAAACACGTCCATTGTTTTATACCCCAGCAATGCTTTGTTTACTGCTAGGCAGCAGAATAAAAGAGGACGATAATTATTTGCCTCAGAAAAACAGGGTTGAATTTTGTTTTTACACAATTTTCAAAATATGAATTTCAGCAACAAAACGAACATCAAAAAGTGAAAATAGCAAGAAACTGAAAATGGTCATTTACATCGATATTAAATTATGACAAAAGAGTTTGCCCACATTAAATTAAACTGTGAAATAGCCTGCAGCCACAGGGTCTACTCTCTGTGTTGATGTTAATTACAGGGTTGCTATGGTGGATGCCCCAGCCCCTCCTCATTTGCTGGTCTGTGGTAATCATTGCAACCCACTACGCAGTGCCCTTGAAGTAACTGCAGAGATAGTGTTGACACATGTTGACCTCCCTTTATATATTCAATTCCCCATCGTCATCTGTAGCATAGATCTTCTTTATCTTCTACCATTTTGACTGATTAATTGCAATGCCAGTGGTGTTTCTAAACATATAATTTACAATCCATTACTGTCTTTGTTCTCTTTATGTTATTTTCTTTCTCCACTCTCCCTTGTCACATTACCCCCAGTCTTTATTATGTTCGTCTCATTAGCACCATCATCTTTAGGTGTTTTTATGTTGCTTTGTTTCTCAGATTGAAGCCATGACTGCTGCTCCCCATCTTCTCCTTCCTTTGGGAGAACAGCCTCTGTTTGTAGTCCTCTGTGTGGTGTTGCTTGCTTGTAGGTCGCCCATGCATACTGATGAGGTCAGCTGCTGCCTACACCCATACATCTGGCCTGTCCTGCAAAAGTAGAACTACTAGCCCTCTGAGTCCTGTGGTCCAAGCACCTTCTTTACCGAAAACCACACATCATGTGGCCCAGTCTTCTGAAGAAGTCCTGTCCTTCTCTTTCACCAATGGCCTATGTCACTGTTTGCTGTGCTAATGACAAGCAGCCATGTTTGATAATCACTGCTTTATCTCTTGGCGGCAGAGGGAGGTCAGGTGCTGTGTGTATGTGTAGGGATGTTGGGGAGAGCTGTTGAGCGCTCTCCTTTGAGAGTCAAGTCACAACCCTCCTCTTTCAGAGAACATCATTAGTATTCATGATTCTCCCTCCACACGAAGTCCAGGGTGCACAACCACGAGCACGGACATGCGCATAGTGATGAGAAACAGAGAGGACGCCTCAGGTGTTCTGGCCAGTTAAGATAAGCTCGCTGGTTTGATATTTTCTGTCCTGCCCCCACACCCCCACCCTCCCAACCCCTTTTGTGCTGCAGTGAAAAGGGGACATATATAAGCCAAGTGTGCCAGGCTCCACTCCTCCGAAAAGCTGCCAAGGCCAAAAATGGAGCAAGTGTGTCATCCAGCTTCAGTTACTTCTGAGATTTTTGAGCGCTGAGTCCACCATTGCGGGAGTAGCTTTAACATGTTTTCTTTTTTCAATAACTTCTTGGTCTCTTGCTTGGTACTTGGCTTCAGGCTTGTGCATTTTTGACATTTTATGAAGTGTAAAGCAGGAAAGTGGGTGTTTCAAGCATCACTCTGCAGCAGTTTGAATCCACTTTTCCATTGTCTGATACCAGAAATGCACTTCAGCAATACCCTCAAACTTTCTGCTGCCTGGTAGCTGTATATGTTTTTGCTTGCTGTCATAGGAGTGTCTCCTTGGTGGCCTTCTTTCCTGAGTATTGGTAACAGTCACACAGCTCTCAGCCAAGGACTGAAGTAAGTCCTGAATGTTTGGGTAAAAGTTGTCTGCTGCAAAAAGCCTGTTTGTTACTGTAATGTTCAGTCAGAACCCTATCAGAAACCCAGCAGATAGCACTGTGTCATGGTCATTTAGAGGTTGCAAAGTTTAAGTTTTTTTCTAAATCTAAATGCATTACAATCATATATTCACATGTCAGTTTAGTTAATGTAGTAATAATAAAAAACAGTTTAATGTTACTATTACAATAGAGAACAAAACATTTATCCGACGAGTTGTTCTACAATATGCGTGCGTCAATAAATTAGACTCATAGTGTCTGTAGAAACTTGCTGGAGCACAGAAAAACACTCTTATAAGGATCATATCAAGTTTGAGACACATTATTCTCTGTAGTGTTTTGCATGCAGCCACCAAGCTAGCAGGCATATTTTCCCTGCCTGGCAGTGAAATTGATTTGCCCTGTCCGCCGCTCTCGTGTTGAGGCACCGACACAAAATAAGGTGTCATACACAACTGCGGCGGCCAGATGAACGCGTTCCGCCCAACACAGCCATCCATAGTTTTCTATTAAAAGGAATGACTGAGTGAGGTGAGAAAAGACAGTGCTTTGTAGGGCCGAGGTGCTGGGAATCCTCCTCCACCTCAGGTTTGATTAATGCCCCTCCAAAACAAGAGAACGCACACACCAATCAATATGTCACAAACTAACACATATGAATGGATTTGGCATTCAGGCTCTTATTATTTGCAAGTTACCAATATGTCATTGGTCTTTGCATTGCTTATGTAGCCACACAAACTGCTCAGGCTAAAAGGATGGTTGAAGCTGTTCCATTGACGGTCTGTTTGCTTTGTTGATTACTGTTACTGAAATAGTAATTCAGCCTCATACATTACATTTTAAATCAACATTATCCTTCTAACAAACTAAATTGCACCCTTCATCAACAGCAGCAGGTGTACTTAAATCACAATTTGTCTTAACAAACCGTTTCCTTTTGGTTGGAATAAGTTGGCATTGAGCTGCAGGGATGTTCTCTCCATTCCTACCGCCCTTCCCTGCCAAAGCACATGAAACAATGCAGGCTCGTAAGTGGGAGTGCTTCACAGCGTAGGCAACGGCCGGGCTTTGTATACAGCAGAGACAAGGGGGCCGGATCTTCAGAGGGTGCGGTGATGTAAGCTGACTTTAATTATTTAGCCGCCAGATATTAAAGTAGTGCGACTTGGGGGCCCACGCCAAGGATTTGAGTCTGCACTGGGAGTGCTCGCCATTAATAAACAAAGTGGCTTATATTATGCATGACTGATGCTTTGAAAAACCGCCACCTCTGCCTTTCTCCTCAGCAGAAGGAGTTTTAGGAGGCAAAGGAAACCGCACTCATCAGCTTTGCAACTATGTAAATGCAGATCTCCTGCCCCCCCCGCAACCCATTTCACAGCTGACATTCACCACCTCCAACCTCAGTTTTCAAGTGGCCTTTGATTGTGGTTTGTTTCAAAATGAAGCTGTCAAGGAACTAGAAGCCTACAATATAATAAAATAGTATATATTAAAATATATTGTTCAGTAAAATATTAGATTGTAATGGAAAATTATACAGATCTGTGCAGAAATTCTTATATTCAACTTTTTGTTAGAAAAGGCAGTGTGGACAGACATGAAGCCATGAACAGGAATGACTTTGTCAGTGCACTTGACATATGGAAAGGAATTTTAACAAACAAGAGAAAAATTGTTTATTCACATTCAAAAACAAAATCCTGAAATTTGAATATGGAATGTGAATTGCATGATATGAAAACATAATAATTATCTCCTAAAATTGTAAGCACTTTACAAATCATGATTGTTGAGATTATATAATTTCAGTTACACTATTGATTTGAACGCTGGATAGATTCCGTTGCATCTGACAGGGCATCCCTACGCTAGATGGGACAGTACAGTAGCCAAAACAAGAATTATTTAGATTCCCCCTTGCTCTGTATGTACAAGACAAGATAGAGCAAAGCAAACCTCAAACCGTTCAAATGAACTCAATACTGATTAATGACTAATCACTGATGCATTAACTATATTCTATGCCTTATTTCTCTACCTATTGCAAGTACTGCATGATCCATTAAACATTCATCTATAGAGCAAGCTTTCCTCAGCTGGTCTCCAGTGAGGCTCCATCCTGCGTTTTATTGCTTTAAAAAGAAACTTTCCATTGTTGTGTTGCCTTCAAATATTTAAATGTAATTTCCTTGACTGAGAGCACTCACAGCAAGAAGGATGTCAACAGGGGTTTCCTTGTCATCTTTTGTTTATTTCAGCTAGTTGACAGAGGAAGCAACCCATGGGATGGTGCACCGTATTGACCGTGCTTGTTTTGTTGGTTTTTCATTTTATTCTTTTTTTGTAGTCCTTGGGAACCAATGACTGCTTGCCATAATTTGTCTTGATGTGCTCTTATTGTGCTTTTTAGTGCAAAAGGTAAAATGTAACCATTTGCTTCATCCAATCCATTTCACTGTTTAAAATAATGTCAGGATGTAAAACTGAATGTTTACTCAAAGTGCTAAACAGACAGAAAACTCCTATATTTGTGCATACACCAAAACACATAAATAACCATATACACACATCCACACATGGTCTGCCAGCAGAAAGTTACATTGTGGAGTACAAGGGAACATCAGATATCTCAGCATCGTCATCTGACACATCTGTGTCAAGGCTCCGATGACTGACAGACACAGCATCCATCACCATCATTACCCTTGCCACTACCACTAGTCATCGCTGCGTGCAGCCTCCATATCACAGAAGGATGGGGAGTAGGATGAGCTCTCTGATGGAAATCAGAAAGTACGGTGCAAAGAGTGGAGATTAATAGAGTAGGGAAAAGGAGGAGAGCTTACACAGCAGGGATGGCAAAGCAAGATTGGAGAGTAAGAGAGAGAGAGAGAGAACTATAGAGAGTGATAGAGCCCCGGTTGTGAGTGCGATTGAAGCCCTAACTCATGATCTTGCACACACATTCTTGACACAGTTAGATGTCCTCCCTGGGGCCTTCGGGGGGGCTGTAGAGATGAACCAAGGCACTACTGGAGCAGAACCAGAGATAGTCGAGCCCCCTACTTCTTTCCCCTCCACTCCCCAATCTTATCCTAGCCCATCAGTCATTTCACTACACAAATAGGTTATTCTTAAGTGTGCCCAGGTGACGGTCTCATTTAAGGGTAACCAAAGCCCTGCACAGCTTCACAGGTCTTGGCCACAAGGTCCTAAACCTCTGCTTTTCATACCATACACTATTCTACTATTGGAACCATTGAAATGTGCATTGACATTTTCCTTTTCATCACTTACCACTCTATTAAACATATTGGATGGAAATAGCCCTGACCATAGAAGAGGGCCTGAAATAAAATGGAGGCATCAACGGTCTACCCATACAGAAGATAATTTCATTCATGATCAGACGCATAGGGTTAACTTTAATAACCAGACCACCATTGAAGATCTTACTATGTAGTTTGTGGTATGTTTGCAGTTATCTATTTGTAGGACCTGGTTTTCCGATTGCATGTGGAAAATGTGCAGCTTGTGTCCCCATGCAATGGAGGAACAGTTTAGGTCAATATCTGCTCAGAGTCAAGTGAAAGCGATAACTCAAGGTGGCCGTAAACCAGATTTATTGCAGTGGAGAACAGAGAAGGCAGAGCATTCCTAACGGTAGCTGAGCAGTGAAGGCCTATCCAGCATCATCCTATACTTACAGAGAGAGTGGAGTCTATAATCTGTCTGTGATAACTGTAATGTGGGGGCCTTTATCTTTCATGGGGGAAACCCAGAGGCTTATCTCATGGCCTGTATATAAGGCAAATCACTCCGTTGCCCATCTCCTCCACCTCCCTCTCTTCTTCCAAATGCCAGTATGTGTAAGTAATGTTTCCTCATTGTGCAGATTATTGACCGCCAATGGCAAGGTGCGTGGGCGGGCTAAGAGGCTCTGTCTGGCTGAGAATTTGAAAATGGATAGTTTCCCTACATTCTCCCATTTTAAACTGCATTGCTGAGTGTAGGATGTCTTCCTGAAATATTTACAGGGAGAAACATGACATTTCATCTGCTTCTTTGTTTATCCTGGAGGCCAAAATGGCCCCTTAGCCACACAGATTGAAATTGGCATCAAACACTTCTCCTAAATACAGAGAACTCAAACTTAATTTGACTCTTCAACGTAATTCAGTCTCAGTTAAAAGTTTTCAGTTGTATCTTTTGCCCTGAAAACCTGGAGTTAGTGAAGAACCACAGTATCTGCATATTCATCAGTGTGGCTAATAGCTGTTGTTCAAAAGCAGTCCTGCCCCTTTCAGCCTGGATAGAAGGGTAGGTTTACCCGCAAAACCGGTTTAGATTACAACTAACTGTCATCCTGAAACCAAATCCTACGGGGACAAGTATTATTGTGCTGTGAGTGGGCCTTGCATTTGGTTGGGTTGTATTTTTAGTAATGCTGGCTCTTGTAGTGATCAGATTACAGACCTGCTTGCTCTAATGTTACCAAGACGAACACCCTGGCATCTTGTCAAAGACAAACAAATTGCATCAACACTCATTTGGGGGAGCAGCAACAGTCGTTAGGCACTTGAGGAATTACCAACAGACACTTAACATGCACGGTAGCCAGACATATCCAGCTCAAGGTAGATAGATGGTTGGCACAAAGTTAATTAAGGCCTCCACCTGGACACAATTTCTCAGTTGCTATTGAACGTGTTTGACCCTCCGTTGTCTACTCTGTCTCCATGAGTGCGTCTGTCTGCATTCAAAACACTTAATGTACAGGAACCTTGATCTCTTTGCCAATGACTAAGTGTTGCTTTAAGCTTGTTCTTACTAATTTTCATTTCTTTCCTTTCCATTATTGAGGGATAGATAGAGTATGTGTTTATACTCCTTAGCTTGAGTGATATATAGCAATCTTGTGTGCTTGGCTTTATGCAAAGGTGGAGTTCCCAGTACTGCACTTGACTTTAAACATTTCCCCCGGTGAGATTCCGTGCTCCCTACCTGTCAGTCATCCGTCTTGCTTTGTCAGTTCCTCCAACCATTCAAAGCCCCTGTATTCCTTTCTGGAGCTGCTCTGTGGTCTCTCATACAGTGCAGAACAACATAAAGCTCTGCAAGTATCCACTGCATTTCCATCACAGGTAGAGGCTATTGCCGTAAGGCTGTGCTTTAGGGACCAAAAGGTCAGAGCTGTTCAAGAGTAATACACAGAATTAAAGTTGGGCTCTGGTGGAGGCCTTTAAGTGAAAGATAGTGAATGCACCATTTTACTATCTTAAACAGGAACATTTAAACCTTTTTGTTCCCATTCGGATACTCACTTAAAATGTAATTACTGTTCTTACAAGGCTGTTACAACAGCCCACTGTATTATTTTTGGAAACGATTTCAATCCTAACACACAGACGGAAGATGTGGGATTCCACAGCTATTTTTTACTGAGCTGTCAGTGATTCAGAGTGGCTGAAAGTATGCAGATGATGTGGGGAGACTGTAAATGCACTGTATCCTACTAATCTCTTATGACTTATTCGATTTGCGCAAATGTAAATGTATCTCCAGCGCACACTCACTCACATAAAAAAAATTGCTAATCATGTCCACAAATAGCTCAAGAGATCCTCTTTAATGTGTGTGATTCTCTGAAGAGACGTTTACATATTTTACATGTTCATCACATTTTATAATTCATTTTGTTGTGTAAATATAACTTGCACAGAATCTTTATGCGGTGTCAAGGCTCAGGAGTAATTGTAACACCGCCAAGGCATGCTGGGTAGTGAAATGAGAGCTCTGATATGTTTGCTGCTTTCTGGCTGACATGCGGTCCATTTGCTACCAACAGTTACATTGGAAGATGATGTTGCTTCGTCCACATCATCATCAAAGTATTGGCCATGTGCATCAACTTTTCACAAAGGCATTGACATGTGTTATGACACTGCTACGATGTGTGTATCACGCAAGGCCAAATAGATGGAAGGACAGCAGCACAGAGAGGTGGAGTGGAGTGATCAATGCAGGCACAGTGGGTGAGCAGGTGAGAGATGGATAGTGTTATTTTTCTCCCTCTCTCAGTGCGGGGAGGTGACCTCTAGCTCGGCGATATGAAGAGAATGTCATGCAACATTACCCTTCTCCTCGCCTCAGACGCAAATGAAGTTTTATTTTTTGTGCCGTGCTCTGGAGAGGAAACAATTCTTGCTCCTTGATTAATGTCTGGTGCGTCGACAGGCAGCACACAAGAAGGAAGTAAAGAAAGGATTGGTAAGCCTTTATACATTCTCTCTCTCTGATCTCCCACATGTATTAATTAGACTGTCAACAGGCTCAGAGGAGGACCACAGTGTCCAGTGCTTCTTCCCCCGGAATGTTTTCTCCTTTCTCCTTTGGTTAGCTCACCTAAAGTAACTGCTATCTCACCTGCAATCATTACACTATTTTTGTTGAAAAACAGAATCCCTGAGGACATTTTTTATGGCAATTCTGCTATATTTTAATAAGATACAGTTCTTAGGTGAAGAGCCAGCAGTGATATCATGAATACCTAATATGGGCCGTTGTCCAGTGAATCACCAAGGCACACTTTTGATTCTATTATTTCTCCTCCCAGTGCTTCTGTTGCCATATTGGACCCTCTTCCCTACAATCTTGAAACAAGTAGCAGTGACAGCCAATGTGACCGTGTAGCCATATGCAAATATGTCAAGATGGCACCAAAGGACATCTGTTTCCATATGACAGTTCTCTAAATAGTACAGTGGTGACGTCAGAAGGTTTGATTACCCAGCTAAAATATGACTATTTTCCAGATGGGTAGGGCAATTTGCATCCACGACTATCAGTGCCAGTAGTTAATTATCAAGTAAAGACAACCGCACAGCCAGCTCAACTGTAATTACCTGTCAGAGCTGACCATCAACTTTGGCTTTGCATTGTATAAAACTCCCTCCATTCTCCACCTCTCTCAACATTAATTTAGCTGTCTTGTCATTCAAATGCTTTTGCGGCTTATTTGGGGTAGGAGGGAACATTGTCTTCTAAATCACACGTTTTTTGAGTAGCGACAAAGGCATGGCTGCTGTTTAATGGTGGCAAATGTCAGATATGACAGAAGCTCTCTCCAATGGAAGCTGCCAGAAGGTCGTCAAGTCTGACAGGAAAGGCGAGGTGACATGAGGTTGCGGATTTGGACAGTTGACCGCTTATTTAAGCCATCACTTTCTCTTCATGTATTGAATACAGCACAAACAAGAGTAAATATACTAAGTATAACGACAATACATGTGTTGTGGGTGAAGCTGAGAAGTGAAGAAAAGCAAATACTTGCAGTGCGTGGGTTGGTGTGCAGCTGTGCCTGTGTGCGTTAGTACAATTTGTGAAATAGAATCTGTTGCCAGGCTCATTAGAGAGTCATGCAACACATATTACATTGTTTGTGCTTAGAAAAGCTCTGCTAACTGTCATCTCAATACCTTTTGATGAGTGGAAACTGACACAAGGTTCTTCACACCGCACAGAGTGGGAGGTATGTGTGTGCAATAAAGTAAAATACATATGTGTGTGTGCGTGTAGACAGTGTATTTGTGTGTGGGTGGTAGAGGGGCTGGCATCCAGTCATCTGGAAAGGTGACTTTCACTCCAAACAAACAGTTGAGGCTGAGGTTTGATTGGCAGTAGAATATCCACTCCACTCTGGCTGTGTCTCATTACTATTTGATTATGAATTAAGCTGTGCACAGTAGGATGGAACAAATACCCTGTTACAGGTGTGGCAAGAGATATCTGATGATCTTTTCCCCACATGTACTTAAGACTCAAGGACATCTTATGCAGTGGAAGCTGTAAGACAGGAATTTCTTTATTTGAGAATCACAGTGTTTGCAGGGTTTCTTTTGAGAACTATTATGGAAAAGTCCTTTGTACCAAACTTAGCACAATATACATCTAAATGTTGCCTCTAACCATAATGGTTGACACATAAATAGCAAATTTGTGTCTGAGATATGTTTGCTATCCCACACAGAATGACTAGGTAATAAGTGCTCCGATCCTCTTAACATTTTGTCTAAAATATCAAAGCTGTGATGGATATTAAGGTTTTGGATAGTACTATAAAAATAACTTTGATTGCTGGGCTATGTTTACGTTTTAAATTGTATACATTTTGTACGGACTTGTATCCATCCTCAACTGTAGTAGGTAGGTATATATATAGTGCTAGGTAGGTCACTGACAGTGGTGTTGTGAGATGTGTTTTCCTTGCAGGTCAGGCATTTTAACTATCATATATCTTCCTGGACATGGACTTGTACAATGTTCTGAGTATAACTATGATGTCATAATTAGTTACACTGATCTTCCATGATGTGAAGCTTAATGCAGACAGTGAGCTGTCATTTGTCTTGTATCAGGAAGTCCTCTGTGCTATAACGGTGGTAGCTGAGGTGTGCTGCATGGCAGCTGGCTCCTGTAACATGACACGGGGGACTTTGCAAGCGCCAGCCCACGTTTTGCTGCCACTGGGACTGACTCTGAAGCCAGTATCAAGACTGGATACTGCTCTCAGAGCTATCTAGAAAAAAAACACTGTCCAAAGAAAAAAAGCTCTCAATCAGTTACTGTGACGCAACTTTGTGTTGCATTAAGCAATCAATAAGGAGGACTAGAAGTCAGAGGGGAATCTGGAGGGATAAGTGGAAGAACCTTCTTTATAACCTCCTCTTTGAAAATGAAAAGAAGCGATGTCATCAACCTGATTCCTGTACTTTACAGAAAACTGAGGTTATTTCAGGCAAACACCTGAAGGTGCCATAAACAGCATTTTGATTCAGTTGCTACGTTATACAAATGGGAGTGTAAGAATGCGTCTTGGAATTCATAATCACTGCACCACTGTCAGCCCTGCTGGTGATCTGCCTCATAAGCGTTATCTCAGAGGCCCCAATTAAAAACTTCCCCTGATTCAGTAACATTGTTGTTCTAAAAACATACTGCTTACTCTCACTTTCCTCACCGCAGTGTCTTTGACAGGAGGATGACAACACTTGGTTTGTTCTGCACTGAAAGTTACAGAGTAGAATATAAGGATATTAAAGATGGAAGGTGCGCACACATTGTTTGGAACAACCGGTGAGTTTTACAGGTCTATAAGACAAGACCAGAATTGACAAATAAATAAATAACACTGAAGTCATGTTTTCAAAAGATCTTAAAAAAAATTAGATTTTCCAAAATTTAATTTAAATTCAATGGGATGATTTATTGTTATATTAGGTTTAAACACACAGGACAATCAAATCAAACCAGCCTTTTTGTTAAATGTCCCACCTGAATAATTTTTAAACAGAGCGTCGAAGTGATGAAGGATGCACAACCTGATGTCACACCCCTGTGAGGGGAACCTCTCAAACATGCCGTGATCTCTTGATGCTTTCAGGGTTACTGCTAGTCCTCATTGATCCTTTCTCCCCTCTGGACTCTCTCCCTCTCTTCCCCCCCTTCCGTTCCCGGACAGTTCTACAGTATTTCTCCATCAGTGATGTGGAGCTAGGGGGCTTCAGGGCTTGCTGCTGGAGCAGCTGTCAGCGCCACAGCGGACACTCTTAATTGGCTCCCCTGGGGCAGTCCTCTTGGTGGAGTAGAGCGGGGCAGTAACTGTGGAGGCACGGCCAAGAGAACCAGAGCCCTTGGAGGCCTAGTTTAAAACCCACTGAACAAACCTCTGGTCTACATTACTGTGCCTTATAATTCAGAACACAATTGGAAGCAAAATACCATTTCATTCATTTTAGAGGACACGCAATGTCCTTGTATATGATTTTTTTTTTAAGTTTTCTATTCTTCCATAAATGTGGTGAAAAACAGTCGGCTTTGTGAGACCGCACCAGGCAGACATAATAATTGCTCAATGATCACATCATAACTCAACTTCAAAACTACAGCAATGGAAGTTGTCAAATGCACTGAATGGCTAACAGCATGCAATCCAGCTGAATGTCAAGATGCCGTTATCACCAGCAGTTTCGGAATGGTGAAATGTGGTTGCCATGGTTATTTTTAACCAACTCCTAATCCGTCTAGCATTTCAGAAATTGCTCCTACCACTTGTGTAACATGAACATTCCATGTAAACCCTTGTTCTTTACCAAAAATGTATGTGTATACAAAGACGGCACATATTCTGAGAAAATTTGTGTTGTCGGTTACAGTCGGGTATTCCTGATGTCTGTATTATCTGATGCAACAAGCCCCTCCAGTCCCAGCAGAGTCACTGCAGCAATCACTGCCTCTCCACATCCTTCCCCGGTGCCCTGCACACCTCTACTCTTGCTTTTTGCAGTTTCCATTGTCTTCCTTTCTTCAGTTTCAGATCACCTTTTTACCTTGATATACCTACGTCTATCCGTGGCTTTTATTCCTTTTTTTTCTCTGTCTTACTGGCTTTGTGATGCTCGATGCCGGTGCAGGAGGATGAGTCAGTGAATCAGACATCTGCTTCCCCCTCTCCCACTCCCTCATTTTTATTCCTCTGCTCTGCCATCCGGCATGCACTCCTTCACATGCCACATGCCCCTGATATCCTAAGATTCCCTCTCGCAATACCTTTTCTGTCCTCACCCCCTCATTCGCTCCCTCCTCATATTTCTTTATCCTTCTGGCTTCATCCCCCATCTTCAATCGTTTCTGTCCGTCTCTATCAGCTGAAACAAGGAGGCTTTGTCTTTATTTTCTGCTCACCTCATTATAGCTAATGCAATTCCATCACTTGTGTTTGTTTTTTTCTCCTCTGCCATTCGTTCCCTTTAGTCCAGCTCAGACTGATTAGGGAGCATTGTTAAGTTTCTCCAATAACAGCATTACTGTTCCCCCTGCTGTTAGTCTAGATGCAAGTTGACAGAGGCCGAGCTACTTGAAGGGATGGAAGGACGAATAAAAGGTGGGACGTTTGGAGGGGAGAGCTTCAGTAGGAGAGAGCATTGCCAATCTCACTAATGGCTGTGTCTCAGTATAGCTCAGAGACTTCCTTTTTGGCAAGCACAGTGTTTACAATCTTTTTCTTTCCCAAAGTCACTTCAGAAGCATGGATGTTGGTGTGAAATCTGGGGTCTGTGCGCACACACCCAAACTTCACCGTGTTGAACTCACTCATTCATTTATTTGATCTGACTTTGAGAGTTGTATTTTGCCCTGATAGAACAGAACACACAGCAGAGCTGATATCAGCCACAAGGACTTCACCTAAAGAGTATGAGCACATGAGCCAATCCAACAATAGAAAAGCAAAGCCTTGGAGTATGATTCATATCCATTCAGTAGTCTATTAAATGGAGCCAAATTAACATTGAATAGCGAGGAAGAAGCAACTTCACGGTATGTATTCATAGCCTCTGGTTCCCTGACGTTTTCAACTGATTTCTTAATTAAAGTTAGGTGGGGGGTAAGGGGAGGATTGACCTTTCAGCTCAATTTGTTGTCTGGCTGCCGCTGGATTGGAGGTACATTTCCCTTTTTACCCATTGAGTAACCAAGCGAGGAGCAAGGGCTGCACCCCCCGGGTATCCTGTAGTCTGAATTATACAGTCACTGGGCCTGTCTGTTTGTGCATCTACTGTACAAACACACAAAGGTATTCATAGCACAGGAACAGAATTATGCATCCGTGTCTGTTTTTGTTAGCAAACAGTGCACGAACAGCGGGTGCACACCTGCTCTGATGCACCTGCATTTAAAGTCACAACAACAGGAGCTGTAGTGTCAGCAACACAAACACTGAACAATGTGCCCATACAGTTTAAATGAGCATTCTCGGCCAGTCCTAAAAAACAGTAGTTTATAAAGTTGAGTTGTCAAGGAAACTTCCTCAGTTGAAACTCAGGAGTAAGGGAGTCATAGCTCAGGTCCTCGATTATTCTGACTAACAAACCAGCTTCTTCAAAGCTGACATTTAACGAACACCTGCTGTTAATATTTATTTCAAAACCCTCTTAATATATAATTATGTGCTTTAGCTCATTGTGATTTTAAGGTCTGTAGAATTGCAGGATTAGAAATCATTTGATTTATTTCTTGCAACCAGCTGTGTGGACAATACTTTGAGCTGTAATTTACTTACAATGTTTCTAAACAACAGTTTAATGTGTTAAAGATTAATGGTTATTGAGTTATGACCCCAAGGTAAATTCGATAGCTAATTTTGTCTTGCTTTGTTCATTTATCCAGAAGTGAATTGCAGTCTTAAACTTTTTTTTTGGATAAATGACAACTTCATTATCTCGTTTAAAAAAACAAAAAAAGCCTTAATTCAGAGTAACAGCCCTATTTTTCTGAATTAGCAAGATACAAATGAATCATACAGGACATGTTTGCTCCCATGAAAGTGAGAGTCTCTTACTGGATTATACAGTTGACTATTTCATTGATTTAGAAAAACCATGCATGTTTGTTTTTTTTTTAATTTATGAAAAGTGTCTTTTCCTGTTTTTCTGAATTAGTAAGATGATTAAGTCATTAATTAAGAAAAACAGAGCAGATGGTTTTTTTTCATTTATACAGTTGGCACCTGACATTAGCTTTGACCAGAGCACCTTAAGCCTCAGTTAAATCCTAACCAATATGGAAGTGGATGTTGATCGCCTAATGTAGCTTGATAACGAGCAACTGCTACTTTTTTAAACACTTTTCTTTTATCTACTACTATTGAACAACAATAAAACTTGACTGATCCCAGTTAAATCATGTGTGTGTTTACAGTGTTGTAGTAGCAGAGATGAGGACTAGTTCTGGTCACCACAGTTATACCTGCAGAGCTAATTTGAAGACATGAGGAGACAACTGTGGAGTGATGGAGGGTCCTAGACCACGGCCAGTCCAGCCAGTTATAGGGTTAGTTAAGCGGCTCACTGAGGTAACCCTCTGACTCAGATGGAGAGTGATGGCATATCGGGACTGACAGGCACAGAGACAATTGAGATTGATGAAAGTTGCCACTGGGAAACAGATGAGGGTGTGATGAGAAAGGACGTGTCAGATGGAATGGTGGGTAAAGAGGTCAAAGTTAGGGGAACAACATGAAAAGGGAACGTATACTCGGTACATTGTGATCAGAAAAAGATATGCTACTTTGAAGTGGTGCCTCATGGCAGGAGCGCTCTTCAAGAGGACCTCCTGCTGGGTAGAGTACTGTAAAACTTTCCATTTGTCTCTAAGACATACACACATTTATAGTGTGTGAGCAAATCTGTAATTGATTTGATGTCCTGGAGCTCCTTATGTTATTAAAAGTCAGATCCAGTTTTGTTAAGGATTTTTTTCACCAGTATTGACACTGATTCATCAGTTCAAACATACAGCCATTATATATGGCTATAGTATCAACACATTTACCTTTATTACTGACAGTAATAAAGACAAATAGTTGGAAACGTAGATACACAGGTCAATATCAAATTCAGGTCAATATCAAATTCAACACATGGTTAATGCCTGATAAGTTATTAGACGTTTAAGGTAAAAAACTGATAAGCTACAACTCAATAAAAGCCTCCAAAGAAATTCTATAAAAATATAAGTAAATTGCATTTATAACTTGATGAGATCGAATAAACAAAATAATCATATTTGAAACATTTGGAATATTATGACATTTCCCCAGAGAGAGTATCTTGGCCAAGACCTAACACGTACTAAAATTACATATTCTGTTGTTGAATCATTGCAAATTTAATACAGTGGGGACTCATAAGTTCCATGGTAAATATTCATCCTGATATGACTTTATGAATAAGCAGTGAGAGAGAGAGACCAAAAAAAGAAGTACATGTCCTCGGCCATTAAAAAAATATAGGCAACCATAATAATGGGTGTGTTGTCCTTCTGCCTGATAGCGTACTCCTCTAGAGACCAGCCTCTGCATTAGAGAAGAACATACATTAGCCTGAGATTATAGTGCAGCAGAAACACAGTGGCAGAGAAGAGGAGGAAGGGAGCCAAAGGCATGAAAATCTGGCAGAAGTTAGTTATACTGTGATTGAGAAATGGGCAGAAAATAACCAAGTGGAATGAGAATGAATGAGAGTTGACAGAGGAAGGGAGTGGGCGCGGGCAGTAACCTTGAGGTTAGAGATGCTTGGCTGTGACAGAGGAGGAAGAACACCGATGTTATCTCTGCGGACAAAGGCAGCCAAGACACATAACCAGCTGTTGCAGTGCGTATGTGCAGTGACCAGCATCACCAGACTCTGCTTTTTCTGTGCAACCCTCACTAGAGTTTTGTGAATGCCGGAGTGTAGCTGTAAAACAGTGTCCATACTCAGCTGACTGTCACTGCTTAAATGAATGTTCAACAGAACACAATGTCTGCAGGCCTGCTTAATTAATGCCTAATTACACCTGGAAATATGCAAAAGTTTTGCAGAATATTCCCATGATCTCAACATTAGCATGACATGAAGTATCGAACTTCTCCTAATGGCGATTAACGTAAATTTATTTCTGAATCAGATTGTGTTAAACAAATGTTGAGGCACTCTGCCAGCTAGATTGTGACTTTTCTATCCTCTGGTGAGTGTGAATATCCTCAGCAGTTTTCACAGATATATGGCTACCAGTTGTTGTGATTCTACATGTTGTTATAACCTTGCAAAGAGACGAAAATTGAGAGAGACAGAAGATGGGTTTGATTTGCTGTGTCTCAATAGAACTTTAGGATCCCAGTTTCAGTGGCAGTCTATCCACTAATGGTCAAGATGTTGTGCTTTTTGAGCCAGCTTCATGCAACCGGAAGACTTACCACTTGCAAGGTGACAGAAAATAAATGTATTTGTGTTTGACTGTGTGAGAGAGAGAGCATGAGACTAAACCTGTAGCAGAAGGTAGAAGCTGAGTTGCCTCCTCTTTAATGACGCTATTTCCATACATGGTTATGGAAATTCACCCTGGGAAAGTCTACTCTCATTGTAACACATGTTCTCTCATCTAAGATACACGAGCTGTTGCACGTCAGCCCAGGAGAGCTCGATGGATCATCTCAGTCAAGACCTTAGACATCTCTATTCATGCTACCTCTCTCCATAGAAGCTAATGGATTTTCCCTGCAGCACATCTTTATTGTCTAATGCACAATAATGTCTTGGATGTTTTATGAGCACAACCTAGCGAGCAGACATAGAAGAAGGTAACGCCAAGGCTGATCGATGGCAAGGTAGTTGATGGATATAACCATATGGAACAGGAAGGTTGTGGGGGAGAGGGGGAACACACAGAGCTGTGGTGCTGAAAGCTACATTGGATGCCTAATGCTTTTCTGCAGAGACATCAGGCCTTAATGCATACTTCAAGGATTCTTGATTCGTATTTATGGTGAATTATTAATACAGAGATGTGGGAATGGCTTGCATACATTGATAGATTTGGACAGAATGTGCCCAAGGGTTATTGGCAAATCATCTGTATTTATTCATAGACAGCTTATTTATTTCATTCAAATTCTTGTGGTGCCTTCTTTCTTCAAAAGAGAGCAAATGTGCTGCCTTACTTTGGAATCAGCTAGTTACAGTGATGGGATCGGTGCTTTGCCACCTATGTTCGGTTGAAACTGTTAGAGGACAGGAAAAATAATCCACAAAGTGTGTATAGTCCAATAAATTAAACTGATCTCTTCCATTCTGATGCAACATATCATAAGAAAGTGAATATAATCTAATAACAAGTAAAGTTCGGTACAACCTGAGAGACACATTGCAGTCAAATACAGCATCTCCTTGTGTAAATGCATGTTGCTTGGAGAAAAAGATGTTAGTTAAACTGCGCCTAGCGTGAAGGGATGGTTCAGCACTCCAGTGGGAGTGGGGCTGTGTTATGCCTGCAATGCTTGGCTGCGCTAAGCACCCATCTGCAGGAGCTCCTGAGCTCAGCGACTGCTGATGAGAGAATCAATTTAAGTTCGATGTTACAAACTACGCAGGCGGAAATGTATGTGTGAGACAGAACAGAAAGACTTATACTTTTAGTATATACTATGACATATACTTATGACAGAACAACTACAGAAATAGTATATTTAATCCATTTGAAGCACAGGAAGGAAGAGCTTCTAATTCTGCCCACTGCACAGCTCCAGTTCTTTTTTGTTCTTCTCTCCAATCCTTTGCCCTCATTCCTTCTTTTGAACTTCACACTGCAAAAAGTCACACAAATGTACAGCATATCAACTCAGTTTTCTATTAACATTAAATGCCATCCCTGCGACGCTGGTCACCTGAAGGTGAAGGGCTTGACTGGATTATTCTCGTATTGTAAGAGAGACAAAGGGAAGCCCTTCTGCAGCCATTTTAAAAACTTAAAAGACATAAAAACATGGTGGGGAATACTCTGTATCTCTGCACACGCCCGGGGGGAAAGAACAATAACCTTCTATTGTGGATGGATCAAGGCAAAGGCCCTTGCCTACAGATAAAATTTAACTCAGCACGTAAACTAGCTGACGTTCCACTGCTGTGTTGGATATCAGCCTTTAGATGAAGGGACAATTATTAAATCCAGTTCAGGTTCTTTCTCAGCTTCGCGGCTCCACTGACTTGGCCCTCTCTTTCTTTCTGAAGCCCCCCTCAGGGCGTCTGCAGCCTTCAAAGTCACTGGTCTTTAGCCAGCCAATCCTCTTACCACCAGGAAGAGGCTCTCCCTTCGACACAATGCTGACGTTCACAGCATGAAACCTGTCTGATGTGTGTGTGAGGCGGGAGAGTTGGGCATGTCTCTGGGAAGCTAGGTTTATTTTTATATATGATGTGATTCCTTAGTCCAACAGCCATTATCACTTCACGGTATAATTAATAATGCAGTATTCTGCATTCATAACCAATGCTTCTGTGTGTGTGCTTCTGAAAGGCACTCATCACATGCTGCACTCTGGCTTATCTATACAAAAAGCCATATAGCACGAGACACTGTTAACTCCTGATAATGACCACTTCACTTTGTAATTTTCTTATTTTTGCCACTGATGTTTAACATTCACTCTCTTGACATCAGGCTGACAAAATGTTATTTTTTGAATTGGCAAGTTGCGCACATGAGGAATTGTTCATTGGTGCATCTTTGACTGAGCGGTCTGATAGTTTAAAGTGCCAGTTTTAATGATTTAATAACAGCGATGATCACCTTTGGGGGAAAAGGACAGACAGTTTATCGGCCCTGGGAAAACTCGAACAGAGCCTGCTGTGTTTGTGTTATTGCTATCTCTGTGCCACACACACAGACCTATTTGGATGGTGGCTTTATGGGCAGGCTGGGAACGAGATGGATGCACGTGTGTTTGCATGTTAGATAGAAAGATGTTTTGTTGTCAAACGTCGACCTTGTTGCGTATTTGGATCATTCATCCTTCATTGCTTTTTAAGGTTCAGTGAAAGACAGAGAGAGATGGGTGGAATCAGAAAAAATGGAGATAAGGTTTTGGAAGAAAGAGAGGCACAAAGACAGAGGAAAATTGGAGCTGTTGCAAAACATAGAAAAGGGAAACTGACACCAAGTGTTTGAAATAGTGGAACCTCCAAGGGAATTTCAGGTATAGAAGGTAAAGAAAGAAGTCTATGATGGAGAAGAAGTCATTTTTGCCGCATTATATTCTCCTGACTAACGTTTAAATGAAAGCACCATGGTCTCAGTCTAGCTCGATAGTTTCAGAAATCTCTGGAGAAACGCAGAGCAGCCTGGGAAGGAGTAATAGTTCTTATGGACACTGATTCACTCAGAAAATACTTTCCTTTCATTGAAATCCATTTTGCCATCACTCTTTGTTATTTCAGACACAGTCGAGCAAATCAAATGTGGGCGGTGTGTGTGTGTGTGTGTTGAAAGTACATATAAAAAGTTGGTGGATCAAACAAAAAGAAGGCGCACCTTAGTCTAATGCACCATGCTGCCTTGCTCAGCAAGCACATTTTACACATCCGTAGAAACTCACATTAGACCTGCATATTTCATAAGTGCAATGTTTATTTTATCACATGTCCAACTCTTGCTTTGTAAAGACTCGGTTGAGCCTTTCCACCGTGTGGCTTTATTGATTTTTTCATTAGAATGCAAAATCATTTGCTTTTAAGAAGGCATAATGTAAATCACAAGCCTCGAGTGGGGATTAAACATACAATTGAGAAAAAAGTTTGATTCAGATTTCCAATGACATTTTGTTTGTGTGAACAAAGTCTTCCTGGATAGAAATATGCAATGTAATAAGTTTTAAACAAAACCAGAGTCTAGAAGGGCATAAAATGTTTTCCAATGTGTTATTGCCTTCCCAAAAGCTTGGGTGTTTTCTGACCTATCACCTACATGTATGACTATGATATTGGTAGGTTGATGGATCAAAAGCTACTTGGCAAAGGGCAGGATCATCATTAAAAGAAACTTGCCTTGACAATGAGTAGGAGATGAACAGTGAACTGGTAGATGTCCCAACATCCTATCTACATGTTATATCAGCACTATAATGTTTTCACAATCAAAGATTGTTTCAAGTGTGTTATCTTTCATGTTTCTGGTGACTTCAGCCTCAGAGGTTAGTTTCTTCTTTCAATCCTCACTTCTGAAGCAGTCACCATTCCCCTGTGTTCCAGCTGCGGTTCGTAACTGCCATCATGTGACACTGGAGCTTTTACAGTATCTGGGATAATCCAGGAAGTGTCTGCTTCATAGCGCTGGTAAATCTTTTTCCCATTTTCATTCATGTTTTCACTGAAGTCCCTGTCACAATGGGAATTGGTTTACACCACGTTGAGGATTCTGTTTTTAGCACCAATGTCTCTTTTGACAAGACTTTGTGAACGCAACGCTGTGATATAGAAATGTGACATGGGATCCCTTGTGAATGAATGGATATATGCATTACCTCTGATTCCTGCTCATGGTCACTGATGTTTTCTGACATATCCAATTTGGGTGATCTATCCCGTGCATTTGCAAGGAACTGCAGCAAAAGGAGCTATTTTTAGCAGCATGGCTTCTCCTATCCCGATTAATTTTGCTGCAATGTCCTCATTGGATAATTAAAAATTTGTAAACAATATGATCACAAGAATAATTAGATCTACGCTGTCTTCTCATCTTTAATAGCGATAGGATTTAATGTATTCTGTCTGTTTCGAAAAAAAAAATGTAGAGCGTGGCTTTGTCTTAAAATGCTGGATGCCTTATTTTTGTCTTTAATTTCTTTCTCACTAAAACATGTACGTACACACTCTCATCCTTTACCGTCAAACAGTCTCCCCACCGCCTCAGCCACAGAGTGCATGTGGTGTTGCTGGGCCCGCTGCATTGCTCAGGGGCCATTAATTTCCAAGCTGTGCTTAACGCATTTGGCACTCTCTGGGAGAGATGACATGTATATGTATGAGTTTTCTGGGGCCAGGGAAGAAGAAAGCGAAGAAGGGAGACAGACGAGAGTGAGAGAGGAATGAAGACAACTAGAAAGAAGGGATAGAGAAGGTAATTACGGAAAGGCAAGGCGGGAAGTCAAGGCACCGCTATGACCCTAATGGGACAAGGGAGAGAAGGAAGAGAGTATGAGAGCCAAAATAATAAGAGGCACATGCTGCATCCTAGACACATGGCCCAGAATAGTGCATTAAAACTGCAATCCCAGGTGGAATGCAACATTTCAACAGGGCTGCATGTAAGAAAGCTACACGTTTGCGTTTATCATTCACAATATATATTTACGGTAAAATGCTTTAATTAAATATAAAACAGACCCCTTAACGCTCAAAAGAGCCAATGGATTCAGATCAGTCAGTAGGTGGACAAAGAAAGATGAAATAGAGTCAATGACATAACTTGCATGGAAGCAAGGACCAGCCTACTCACCTCCGTGATAAACAGAATACAGATCTGCATCAAGGTGTCATTCCCCATCTCCCCCATCCTCGTTAGCAACTCCTCCATCCAGTCAAAGCTAATAATTTACCCAAGGATCCTACACCATCATGATCAATGCACTGCTGAGACACACCAGCACTCAATGCTAACTGAGATCAGAGGAGCCTTGGTATTATATTTTTGTCTGCAGGTGAGACATTCCACATGGGACAAAACAATTATTGATGGGATAGTCTATCTTGTGAATAATCAACACAATGTCAAAGTGAGCTCTTTTTCCCTCCATCACCATCCATGACTCGTGCAGGTTGGTCTCATTTTAATGAGCAGTGCGAGTGTTGGGGTTTGGCCTTGCTTTGGAGGCCTTCTTTTGAAGCAGGCTCTTTGCTAAATATTTAGGCCACGGGGCTGATGATATAAATAAATATGTTCTCTCTCCAGTAATGCCTGCCAGTCTCTGTGCCTCCCTTTGCACTGTGTTTTGGGAGTTGCAATTTCATAAAAGCTCCAAAGAAAACTCAGAGTATCTTTGCAGTGTATTGTGTGTTAATGGTTCAGATTTCAGGATGAATGAACATCCATTGGTCATGGCTAAGCTCTTAATTTCAGGGTTTACTGCATTCCTCTGCTTTATTTTGTTGAAAGTGGAATATCTTAAGGGTTAGCATGGTTTGCAAGGCAAAGAAGACATTTGAAGCCTGACTTGTTATGGCATATTTCACCACAGTCACTTAATTAATTTGAAATACAATTTCAAAATGTAATCAACAGTGTGAGTAGATGGCACCTCAGAGTTTGAGGCTGTGGAGGAAATTGTATGATCACAAACACAACAGCATTTAAAGCAGCTGTCACAACTTGTAATGACTCAAACTCGCTGTCATGTTCTTTTCTGTTAACATCCACTTGGATTGGATTTTCGATCTCTCCCCCTTACATTACAAATCTTCATAAGCTTTTTCTCCTCTCCTCTCTGCTACCCTTCCACTCCCCCAACCCCTGGTGGTTGTAGTCAGATCTCTCATTAACCCAAGCCCAGGCTGCAGGGCTGGGGTCATTCTCTTCCTTGCTGCTAGTTATATTGTACCACCCTCCCCTGGTTTGGTTACAGGCCCTCTCACGCCTGCTGTTCCAACCCCTGGCATAGGATTTCCTGTGCAGCAAGGCCTCAAAGGGGCAAAGCCTTTTTAGCCATGATCCAAATTTATTGTGACAAGGATCTAATGCACCGCTGAGAAACTCCTCTTTGTTTTTGTGGGGTAGCTCCATGACTCCTGTGTTTGTGCTTCCTTTTATTATTGTTTATTTGCATATAGTTTCAAATGGAATTGTCTGTATTCTAAATTGGTAGTCAGTGTGCACGATCACAATGTAATTTAGAATATGAGAAATATTGATTTTGTCTTCCTTATATGACCAGCAATGTATTTAAAATGGCTACAACAGACAATGAGGAGCTCAAACTAAATTAGTCTCTCCTCTATGCGGGTACTGTATACTTTGTCACTGTCTGTATGAATTTCATGGGTCACTAATCCCTTCCTGCAAATAATTTGAGTGTTACTTGTCCAACATTATACTCATATGTTCATCTGATATTCAGATTTCCCGATACCTTATATAGGACAATGGAAAATTTTGTTTTTGGGGAGATGTATGTTTTCTTTGTATATTTTGTGCTTAGTATTTTTAGGGATTTCCCTTTTTTTTCTCACAAGCCAACGCAAGCTCACCCTGGGTCCCTTAGCTTTTCCCCTTTGCTTGCCTACTCGTGTCATCTCCACTTTCCTCTCTATTCCAAACGGCTACTTGCGTAAAGGTTAAACAGCCTGCCTGTTCAGCCATGTTACAAGGAGCCTGCTGAGGCTGGGAGTAAAGAAGGTGGAAAGGAAAAGTAATGGTCCAAGCCTTGACATGGATTTGGCACAACCCGTCGGGGAGGGTTTAATGTAGATGGGACAAGGAGTAGCCCCACCGACGCTGTTACCAGTCAGACTGTTTTTGGCAGCAAGATCGGCGGGCTCCCAGCTGGGCATCTGGATGGTTACACAGGCATGAAGTGGATTTTCAAGAGTGTGTGTGTGTGTGTGTGTGTGTGTTTGTGTGTTTTAGAGGTGTTGGCTTGTCTACAGGCGGTGTGCATTGTGGCGTGTGTGCCCTTCACGTGCCCTTTCTCTATTGTTCCATCCGGATTACTGAAGTTTTTCTCTAATGCACTCTAACTTTTAGGTGATGCTAGTAAAAAGTAAAGGGTCTGTATTTATATAGCACTTCTCTGGTCTTGATGAGCACTCTATGAGAGCTCCACAGTACAGTTTGTGCCATTCACACGCAGATTCATACAGTGCATCTATGAGCCGCACTTATCATCTCTATCACCCATCACTCGGCAAAGCCACCTAGGTGCTGTTAAGGGTTCAGAACCTTGCACAAAGACACTTTGGCATGATGAATGGCGGAGACTGGGATCAAACCACCAACCATCTGGTCAGAGGTCACTGCTGCTTGTAAGATATGATCCACAGTTTTACTGGGCCTGTAGACAATGTTTGCACATACATAGCACTCTGTGTGTATTCGCTTTTATTTGCATCTTCTGTCTTGTTTAGTTTTACATTTACCCAGACCTTTGTTTTGATTGTACTTTAATGAAAACCTTAAGACTTACTATATTTTTCTCCAGTCATAATTTAACAGCAGCTTATAGTAATGCCAGCTTCCCTTTTCCCGTGTAGAAATTACCTAAATATTGCAGTCTGAAAAGTTGCTTCAAAACATTTCTTTGGAAAAACACATTTAAATTATCAATCACACCTACTGCTCCCTAATCTCTGTGTGAGCTCCCCATTTGAATTTCCTCAAAATGGAATAAACAAACAACAAGGCAAACAGATTAATAAATAAACACACAAACTTATAAATATATATATATCTGCACAGCTCATTAGCATTTTGCATCTTACCCCCTGTAAAGCTGCACAGCTCCCCATCCAGTATCTTTCTTTCGAATTATCCTTGAGCAAGTTGCCTGTGATATGGAAAGATGCAAGGTGATGATCCCTCTATCCTCCAGGTTTTCCCAATACACACACACTCACACAAACACTAGTGTGTTCCCTCCTTTACATTCCTTTACTCCTCCCCATCCATCTGCTTCCACTGAACTCCTGACTAAATATTTAGTTAAAATGGCGCTTAGTACTGAAGGCAAGAGAATCAAAATTCCGAATACCCAATGAGCTGATGTACCCATGCATGTGCCCACATGCCCACACACACACACGACTTGTTCACACACATACTGTACCTGTGCATAGATCATTCACAGACAGCCACAGCAGGTGCTATCATGGAAACTGATGGGGTGGCTCAGGTGTGCCGCAAGTCCTTTCATGTGTTAGTGTCTCCTCTACAAAAGCACCTCCATACCAGCTTAGATGGGGCAGTTAGAGGAGGAAAGAATGCCTTATGCTTGCCTCTCTTATGTAAGATTATTTTTCCAAAGGCATCCCTGCTTGATAAGCAAGAATATATTTTTTGTTGAATGCAACCAATATCCATAAAGTTAAAATCTAAATAAATTCATAGATGATACCGAAATGCAATTAGAAATGGATTAATTTACCACCGGTTATTCCCTCTGAGAGTGCGGAATGGAGTTTAAAGCTTCCATCTTAATTAAGCGATAGATTTTTGGGGGAACTGTGCTGGAAAACATTGTGCTTGGACACCATAGTTAAAATTCTATGAATGGCCTCCTGTTTAGCAGTTGTAGTATCTTTTTCGTGAAAACATTCGACATGTTATACACATAGTTAACAGTATATGTATCAGGTGACTGAAAAGGCACACGGAGGCAGAAGCAAGATGCTTATTTGCCTGTGCTACATTTTTGTCCATCTAATTAATTCTCCAGATATATGCCAAGTAGTCTATTTTTCCCTGTCTGGAAGCTGTTTTTCTGTTGGTCAGTCTTTACTACATCTCTCAAAAGTTGTCTGCTGCAGCGGTTCTACAATTTTTGGTTTGCCGACTTAAATATCCTATATTGCAATGAAGCAACGTTACAAGAATGTATTGTAAACACACACACACACATATAGATATAGATATATATAGATAGATATATATGCACATTTCTTACTATGACCTTATGAACTTCATCCTTAATCTGAAATAAAAGCTGCTTTGACAGGTCAATTTTACTTTCAAGTAGAAAATTTGCACCAAAGTTATTTTGGCACACAGATAAGAAACTGCTCAAAGCCCATTTTACTTCAGACCCTGACAGGTAAGGTAAGCTAAGACCATGGCAGTGCTCATATACAAAATTCCAGTTTTCAATCTCGGTCTAGATACTAAAGTCTTGATTTCCCAACCCTCCTCATTTAACATTTGCAGTTACTTTCCAACATCAACAGATACTAAACAGGCACATCTTGGTTTTCTTATACAACAATTACTGATATTGTAAGATGTCTTCAACGCAGAGATTTAATGGCGATGATAATGGAGAAACCAGCTGTAATAAAAGTACAAGAAAAAGAAAGGGCAACTAAAATCAACCAATTTTATTTTTTATATAATTTCATATCATATTTAAAAAGATAGATTAAACATTCTTATCTCAACAGTCATTTAGCATAACTACCAGGTTTCCTGCTCGTTCTGTGAAACCGTTGATTTCTATGCAAAACAGTGACAAAGCGTACAAAAATAACTCTGGACTTTTTCGCAGCAGCCAGACTCACATCCCGGCTGTATTTCTCAAATATAAGATTTGCCAGAATGCAAGGCAGACTTATAATATACATTATAATGGACTCTACCCCACGATATTGCTGTTCGTTCTTTTGTGATACAGTTAGGTTGGAGCCTCAACCCATTTCCCACACATGCGTTATTACTCTAAGCCGATGCAGACAATTTAGTCTATTCTCATCCCCGCGCATAAGAAGAAACACATTCACACATGGATCTGAAAAAATGAGACAGGCTAGGATGAATGTAGGCCACTGCATAAAATTGAAGAATAGAGCTGCTATTAATTTTGCTAATATGGCAGTAGATAGAATTTAGTCCACCTACATTTGTATGCATTCACTTTCACATTCAAACTGGTACACTGACAGTATTCTGTGTTGCAGCCTTTTTATTTAAATTGGACTTTGTTGACTGTTGTGATCTGTAGGAGGCAAGATAGCGTTACCCCTCATTTTCCAGCCTAAAAGTGTTTGTGGTGGTGTTATTGGATAATGGTGGTTGAAAGTTAGTTTTTGTTTTTTTTGCCAGATTGTGTTCTGTGATTTGATAAAAGGCAGCTAAGGAGAATGGATAATGTTGTTGTATGTGAAAAGGATTCAGTCAAAGAGCTTTGCATGAAAAGGTACTAGAAAATTAAGAAATTATAATTCCCCCCCACCTGATTGGGTCTGCACATTAGCGGCACCTAAACAAGATATTTTTTTGTCAGTGCAATGCCTTTTGGCAAGTATGTGTTTGTGTCTGTGTGTGTGTTTGTGTGTGTGTGTGCACATTTGCCTTGGTCCAGGTCCTATTTCAAACGTGTACCCAGGGGCTTCTGCTAGGAGGCAGCCAGCTCAGGTTTGTCTCGGATCAGCAGATTTCTGTTGTCAAATATTTTTCTGTTGCACTTCAGCCACCAGCAGTGTAATTGAGAGGAAAAAGTGAACCAGAAACACAAAAGCATGGGGGGAAAAATCCAACTATTTATCTCGCTGTGTTTGGCGCCAATGTAGCTTCTTTTTTTTTTGGTCATTTCTTTTTTCTGTCCTCCCCACTGATGGTTAGATTGTGTCAGAATAAAGGCATCTCCCAAAACACCCATTGTCACGATGAGACGATGCCATTCCCATAAATGGCTAACAGTCCATTGTGCTTCATTGACCTCTTTGTAAACTCGATGTCCCAATTAAAGTGCCAATTTCTACTTTACACAAAATGGCTGTAGTATATACAGTGGGCTAATAGGGCTGCTGGTCAATAATAATTGCCTAACAATCTTTCAGCCATGTGAGATTTACCGTGCCCTGGAGTTCCAACATCCTCCGAATCCTCAAGTATCCCTTATGCTGATCAGGCTACGGTTTGGTGGTAAAACAGCTTTAAAACTTTGTACTTGTATAAGAGAATCTATCCGACTCCACAGAAAGCATGAGAAGTTCATAAAACAACAGGGAAGAAATAAACACCCTTAATTGAGGAGTGCAAATATGCCAAGATATAAAAATGTAGACATTGTTTGTTATCGACCAGCATTTATTTTCTATTTGGACATTTCTTATAGTCTTTCTACAAAGCACTAATGTCACGTTAAATGTCACAGAGCTAAGAAAGATTTTTTTCTATCCCTTGCGAATTGTCTGCTAATATACTCACTCAGCTACTCTTCCTCTGAATGTTCTCTACAGTCCACTGCCTTGCCTGAGGGTCCTCTGTCCCCTGTGCCTCTCACGCGATCAATAAAGAGAAGGGGACTTTCGATTGTATCTTTACCTCCCTCATACCTGCGTCACATCCAACAACCATTGCTGCAACACACCACATACGGTAGATAATCTCCTCCACCCCTTTTCAACTGCGTTTCTCCGCCTCTCTCCATCCCCTCTTCGCCTGATTCACACACTTACCCTTTTATGTTAAACTTTTCCGTCAAATCTCCGCGGGCCGCCAGAGCGCAAAGACAAATGTTTCCCATTGAAATGAGAATTGATTTTCCCAACGGCCTCCGTAATCAGTGGTTCGTACATTTTCATTTGGATAAAAAGTAGCGAGGGGCACGGTTGCAGTAATGACTGTCCCCACGGGGAACTGAAGGGCGCCCAAAGACAGAAAGGGTTTGGTGCTTTTAAGGGGATCGGGGGTGACTGGAACCTAATGTTGATGCTAGGAAGGTTATGTTCTAGCATGAAGCTCTGCTGAGATTGAGTGGGCCTTGGATTCCATTTCATCAAAAGGAGGCATCATGATAGCTGGGAAATATCAACACTTTGAAGAGGCCAGTTGTATTTAAAAAGGACATAAAGTTCAATTTGACTCTATTTATTAATTTACACCATCAACAGAAAAAGACATGACCTGGAGCACTCTCATATAAAAAGCAAAAATAATGGGATGGGCTGAGATCTTTGTCATGAAGAATAAGGTCAAGACAGACGGGAGAGAAACCGAGAAAAACATAATTAATATTGTATCGTGTAAAAAGTCCGATGAGTGACAGTTTGTGCCACACAGAGCGATTTAATGACGAGGTGGAGGCGGGGAGGAGAGTGGAAGCGGAGGGCAGGAGTTGGAGCCAAGCTTAATGGCCTATGCAGTGGCGAGTAGCGAGGTAAATCAGCCTATAAATCCATGTGCTGATGTACCAGGCCAGGGCTTGGCACGGCCCCCTGCCAGCGGTTAGTGGTTGCGTTCCACCTGACTTCCCCCATTCTTCTGGCTCCTATTTCTCTCATTCTGCCTCATGTCTTATTGCCGCTGTCGTGACATAAGCACCTGCAGTTCTATTTTTGTAATGCCAGGTCGAGATAGAGGCAGACATACTTTGATCCCTCTTTAACCTTAGTGCACTGTAGCCAGCACAGACCATAGGGTTCTGTGCTAATATGCTTTTATTTGGAAAATGTAAATATGGTTTTACAAAAGAGAAGCAGAAACCTGGGCACCCGATGTTTTTTGGGTTGACCTGGTGGCTTCTGCCCACAACAGCTTTGACTTCAAGAAGCTGTGAGCATTTCTCACCCTCACTCCCAGAGAATTGTCTCTCAAAAACAAAACCTCTTCTAAAGTTTATGCACGCACTATCATTGCTGGAATATAATACATCCAACCCATTTGACAGCTTTATTGCAACACGAAGCAGCTAATTTAATTTAATATGCAATACACAGCATATGCTAGTGGCAAACCTGCACCTCCTACACATGGACATCAGTTCACTCTGGGGAGAAAAGTAGTCGGTGTGAATTTGTTGCTGCATCACCGCTTTGGAAAGATACAGAAAAGACATGAGGCTAATTTGTCATGATTGATGCAAGGCCCAGTGGTGCTTTGCAGCTCAGCTTTTTGAGGAACTTGTTCATTTTAAGTTGTTTTCTATCTCTCACTCAATTCACTCCAATTTGGTGTTGCCAATTCGGTTGTCCTCTAGTCCTCATCATTTCTAACTATGTGTTGACGGGGAGAGAACCACAGGGCTTGTGTGTGACTGTAAAAACAGTGAGGATGGAAAAACTGTTGCCGACACAAAAGTGTTCTTCAAGGGATGCAGAGGCTAAGAGGATCCCCAGCATGTAGCATCTTGCAAGTACAGGGATATGATGTAAGCACAGAAGCAGCTCTGACAGCAGGCTGTCTTCTTTTTTTCAGTGGGTGCATCCTTTCGGGGCAGCTGTTTGACATGTATATGGGACATCGTCCTCTCACCTCATTGCATATGCATGAGACAAGGTAATGCGTTACACAAGGCTAGCTGACGAAGCCGAAGGAATTTGCTTGAAGACACATGGTGCACTTCATCATCACCTGTCCACCTTGCTGGGGAATGTCAGAATGCTGCAGGATTCATACCTTTCTCTAGGTCACTGATTCTCTTGATCCAAAAAAATAAGAAACTCAAGGCAAGGGCTGCTGGGATAGAAATTAACAGCAATGGCTGTGTGTGTCTGTGTTATGGGGCGTGGAGAAGTGATTGGTGGGTATATGCTTCCTCTTAGCCTTTGTATCCCTTGACATTTCCTTCACTCTGGCCCAGTTTGCTTTTCCTCCTTCTCAATTTGATTGTGATAGGATTCAGGGATGGAAAGGTAGCGCTCCCCCTTTTCTGTTGTATTATTCCACTTACTTCCACTACTCACTATTTTATGTTATTTTCAATGTTGAGCTTGAGCCAGATCCATCTCATTTACCAAAACTGCGAGGACTGGGAGGACCCCTCGTGGCTTAATGTGTTGTATGTCTCATGGTAGGCTGGACTATTTAGACTAATTGAAGCACAGCATGGTTTGATAAACAAGCTGTCCCCCCCCCCCCCCCCCCCCCACACTGTATGCCACTAATAGAATCTCCTCACTTGAATTAATAATGGCACAATAATTTAGTCCATGTTTATCTGTGACACTGGGGATTGAACAAGTTGGGAGGACACTAAATTGTAAATGAAAATGTATTCAACACACATTGAAATTAAACCGCCAGAACAAGTACTATAGTATTTTACATACAGTCTTAGTTAGTTTAAATTGCAGATATTTGTTATTTTCAGTTATTTTCACTGTCACACTTTCACATACTTCACAATAAAACTTTAGTCTGCAATTTGTTTGTTTCGTTATACGCACAAAAACAAGAAACCCTCTCACCGTCTATACAGTATTACTTTTCTGGAGTGGATTTTCCCTTTAAGGGCAGCTGTTTTGAGCCATAGCGTAGCTTTAAGTGGCTGCTGTTGAGTATCTAGTTGGTTACAGACTGCCAAGTGGCACTTCACAGATTATTCGGTGACTGCAGTAGAGTTGCCCTGTAGCAAAGTGGAGGATAAGAGTAAAACTTGATAAAAACCTGTCGCAAAAGGCTAGATCTTCTCTCAGGCCAGCACTGAGCAGATGGAGATAGCTAGGCTCTGTTTGCTGGGTTATTGTAGATGCGCTGACAGTGGAAGACCGAAGGCTGTCATTCACATTTGATTGAAGCTGACATTTTGTTAGGGTTAACCCCTCCGCCCTCACTTGATGTGTGGAATCAGCCTCGGTTTGCTTGTCGGATGGTTTCCATTAGTTGGGCGGTTAGGTGTATAACAACCAATCCCCGGTGGATTACAGTGTTGAAAGTCTGTCAGTCCCCCACATGGAAATGGCAGGATTCACAGAGGCTTGTCCTCTTTTTCTCCGTGTATCCCTGCCTCTCTACACGAAAGCCTTGATTGATGTCTACAAGTCAAGTAATATGTAATCAACTGAATCCTCAAATATGAGACTGTCTTCTCCATGTTACTTTTTATTAGACAGATGTGAGTTAAATCAATTTAAGTGGCTGGCAAAATCTGCAGTGTAGCTCCTCTTTTCCTCTGTTTTATTGCAAAGAGTGATGAGCTCATGAGAACGAATTTGCGACAGAATCACAGACACTGAGAGATACAGTAAACTGTAAGTGATACGTTATATCAGACCAAACATCAAATTCAAAAATTATTATTTCAGGACTTTTATAAATGCATTGTTGGAAAGCAACTAAAAAGCTCCTGGATAGTATGAAAACAATCAGAGTAACCTAACTTCCATACACCTCTGCATCGTAAAATTAGGGGTTTCCCATCCACAGATATGTCAAAACAGATAAGCCAATCTTTTAAATGGCTCAAAACTGTGTGCACTCTATTTCTGTTGGAAGCTGTAATATTTCAGCACTAACAGCAGCTAACTGGTGTTATGATAATAAAATCAGGCTTGTGGGAATTGAGCTGTATGCTTGGTAGCTGAGTGAATACATGGTTTTCTCCTGCAGATTGTGCACATGCATAGAGGGAACATTCACATCGCTACTTCTCACACAAATCTGCATATATGACAGCGTAATTATCATCCTTTGCCTTAAACATTGCATTTGAGTCACTTTTAAAACCCTGTGTTGACATCAAATTGTGCGACATTATATGAACCCCAGTAAGCAAGTCTTTAGTGTTTGGTAACATCAGTGTTGTCTGCCACAGTTGGAATGTGGGCCCAGTTGTATTTCAACAGTATCTTCTATAAGCCAGTGGGTTTTATCCCTCAGACTTCACTAGGAACATAGCAGTGCTGTCTTGTAGCAATGACTGCCATGCTGATGAAAGTTTATCTCCTGATGAAAAGTAAAGGATATTGCTTTTGTTGGAGAGCATAGCACCGACAGACATGTTTATGAGAATCGGTTTTCTTGAGATTTTAATGCTGATAGAGCACCCGCCACTCCCTTCCTTACTCGGGCATGATACTTTTACAGCTTGACACAATAAAATAGGAAACACACGTCTGGAATAATTTGTTTAGCAACTCATAAGTGTTGGATATGAGGACGAGCAGAAGAGAAGTGCACAGCAATGACCCAATCTGTTTGAGAATGGAAATTAATTCAATCTTAAGCAATTCTGGTTGAGTGACAGGCCTGACGAGAGGCCTTGATTTCCCCACAGCGGCGTTGCTTCATCTTAAAGCCAACCTCATACATAAAAAGACCCCCAATTAGGAGTTAGTCAGGGCTGCCCACCGTCCTGGATTATGATTCCATAATTGAGGGTGCTGGAGGTCACTATGCTTACTCTGTCTCTGCAGTGGGGGAGGGGGGACTTTATTTGGGAACATCCTGGGCAACGGTAGGTGACGGGTTGCTAATAGCTGCCAGCTCCTGGCAAAATTGCCTGTCAAAGAAGGTAATTGGACCCATAAGCCATTGTGTGCACTGTTTCTCCATCTGCATTCAGACGCACACGAAACAGCAGAGTTATCAGACAGTCATATCACCAAACTGTTTAAGCTCATGTGACATGTTGAGGTGACGGGATCACCCTTGGGCAGACACAAATTCAAACCCTAACTTTATCCCCTGTTACTATTCATAGTTAACTGTCAGATACACAGAGGTTGTCGGGTGTAGCTGAAAAGTCAGCTCTATTTGTTACCTCTCAGTGGGTGTGGATCACGGAATTCTCATCAGGGAATCCGTGTCGCTGCACAGCCTGTTTCTTACAAACATCTGTCCAATCCAGTGCTCCGGTTGGCCTGGGGACAAACCATAGTCACTCTCTCTCCTCCTCCCTCTCAGACTGCTCTCTGAAACTAGCAGGTTTAGCTGTATGACCCAGGTGTTTAGCTCAGCGTTTTTTCCCCTCCTCCTGCCCGCTCGACTTCTCACCCTCACACACGCCCTGCTGCATTCTGTTTCGGCTTCTGAACTTCTCTGTCTCAAACCCACTGGTGACACCAATCAGGTTAGGTCTGGCGCGCACACAGAGCACAGCTATTGAGGGAAAGCGGAGAATAGCAGCTTAGGATCGCATTATTACACAGGTATATAATTTCTGTGGTTTTGCTTGTGAAGAAAAAGAGCATATGTGAATGAATTTGTGTGGTTTTGCTGCAGGTAAGAACAAGTGCTGACTTTAATATTAGCTGGCACTGAACATATACACTTCTGCTTTTCATAAGAGAACCTGTAACAGAGTAATGAGATACAACAAGTTAAGTCCTGAAGGGGATTTTGATTTAGTACCAAAGGGAGAGGGAAAAAGAGGGGCTCTAGCCTTCAGCCCTACTTCACCTTCATAGCTCCCATAAACCAGGAAATGTTCTACGAAAAAAAGGGAAAGGGAGGAAAATGATTTGCAAATTGGGAAAACTGTATAAGCAGAGAGCAGTATTCAGTGCACATTGGCTCTGAGCTGTGTATGAGCGTGTACATAAATTACAGTTGGAACTGAGCCACACACCTTGAAGACCCATAAAAGCACATCGTTGAGCTGAGCTGTTTCAGGTCCAGCTGCCTCCCTCACTGTCCCAGGACTGTGTCAGCTGGTGATTGAAGCCATCAATTATTGAATAAACCCAACAGAGTTCTAGCCAAAGTCCTCTTCCTTTATGTTTCTTTAGTAGCCCGGTCAAGCAAAGATGTAGCATAATCTTATGGCTTTAACATCATCCACATGGAAATTTCAAGTGTGGTAAACTTGCAAATACATATTAGCCAGTAAGATTGAATTATCCAAGCAAAGACAGCAGGAACAAAGTTCTGATCAGGAAAGATGTAGGAGGTGATGGAAAAAGCCACGAAAAGCGTATTTCAAAAGCTGCTTTTATAAAGCAGCGTCTAGAGATTAGATTAAAAAAGCCAAGTTGTACACAACCTCTGCGGGTGAAGGTTATCATGGGAGACTTTGTCTGTATTATTCTCGAATTATTCTGTTGCACTATATCAGGCTTTGTGTGGGGACAACATCAGTCATGTTTAAAAGAAGTGAACTATAGTTGAGTCTCGATTTACCAGTGAAGTCAGTCACAGGCAGAACAGTGAGTGTTCAGTGTGACCTCTTTGTGTCTTAAAGGTAGGAGGCTGGCCTTTCACTTCACCCACAACGACTTCTGCAAGACTGATGCTATGGTGCTAAAATGCACACACATGCACACTAATGATCGGATTCTAGTCATACCCACGGACTAGCGGTTGATCTGCAGGTCGGGTGGGTAGGTTCATAATTTCTAATTAATAGCGGATGGGTTTGGGTGGGTGACATAAGCATCATACATCATTAATAAGGTAAAATACAAAATACATTCTCTAAAATGTAAACGACAAAGACTGAGAGCCTGGTGCGTTCCTGCAACGAGCGCTCATTCAGTGCAGCGGGGGGCATCATTGAGGCCAGGAGCAGTCAGTGAAGACATAGGTCCCTATTTTTGTAGTAAAATGCCCAGTGCACAGGGAGTGGGTCTGTGCACATTTTGTATCTTTGTGACAGGATGCACCTGGCACATCTGTTAACACGGAGATTTAGATGTACTAAAGCACATACAACATGCCCACATATTGTTAACTTAGCTAAATAGCTGTATCTGTTTTATTACAAAATAAGTTTATTTCATCCGTTGAGCATATTGTTTATGATAATAATGAGCTGCAGTTGTACAGTGAGTTTTTGTTCGTCTTCAATAAAGTTACGGCCCGGTCTTTGTGTCCTCAGACAAGCTGTTCAATTTCAGAAAGTTTGAATTTGTTATTTTTGCCACTGGAGTCGAGCAGTGGAACAGGTAGCTGTCAAGTTGAGAAGCATAGTATTAATTAAAGACACAGCGAAGGAGCGAGTCCAAGTTAAAATCAAGCTCTCAAGCTCCTATTATCTGCTTCTTCATTTGTCCTCTAAAGAAAATGGAAACACCAATGAGATGCATTAGAAACCCAGAGCAATAGTCTCATGAGCAGGGAGAGGTCACACTAAATCGATGAGTGCGTTCATCACAGGATTTTGCAGAAGAAAGTTTTAAGCACAGGTGTCCTACTTATTAGCAAAGTACTACTTGCAACTTCTTGCCGACTCATATTGATTGATCATTGTGTGTGTGTGTGTGTGTGTGTGTGTGTGTGTGTGTGATTATTGATGATTATTGGATTGCCGGAGAAGCAATTGATACAGCGTGAAAAAGAACATCAGTCATCCATGTAGGTTATATTGACGTCCTAACATGGAAGACATGGAGGAGGATGAAAGTGAGGGGGTACAAGTACAGTCAGAAACAAACACTCACATTTTGTGTAACAACTGCTGAGTGTGTTGTTTCCCTTGTCTAAAAAAAAGTCTCACGTGCTGCAACTCATAATTGCGTTATAAAACGTTAAGTTGCTTGTCGGCCATTTCCCTCTAAAGAACATCTGTCCCCTTCTCACAAGGACATTGTGGTTCCCCAGTGCAAATACGTCCGTGTCTGTCAGTGCATTAAATGGGAGGGGAGACGGAGTAGTAGTACACGACGATTCGGTTGAGGTCGCCCTATTGTTGGTGGCGAAGCTTCACACCAGATGGGCTCATGTCCCTGGATGAAATTAGTAAAGGAGTTGTCCTTGGTGGCATCAGCTGCCTTTCACCAACACAGGCATCTTTTCTTTTTCCAACAAGTCGTAGTGCAATAGATTGGGACAAATGATTAGTTGGGTCTTAATGAATTAGCTCAGACTAATCGCTGTTTTATTGTTTAAGTGTTTTCTCTTTGGAGTACAGAGTGTTGCAGATTAAGAGTGTGGTTGTGGACATGTGTGTGTGTTTCATTTGTTTGCTTGCATGTACACACACTGCATACTTGTCTTCACCAGCGTTTGCTTGAGAGGGTGAAGTGGTTTTTAATAGACCAATATTTAAGAATTTTAGTTTGAGTGCCTCCAGGCAGCAATTTGGTGCTGATGTTTGATATTTAGACCATTAACTTGTCAAAAAGCATAACAAAATAATAATATGGGTTCTACCTCTTCAGAACTAGCTTGAACAAGAAAATTTAGTGTTTTTGCCATTGAGCTTTACTTCTTAGTTTAATGTCTCTTAAAGTAGGTTCAGGCAGATTCACTGCAGGTTTTACAGCCGGACACGCCAGAAATCGAGTAAGTAAGAAAAATTCAGCACCTGAAAGATACACTGGCTCATATTCTTTCAATCGATTGTCGGATCCTTGAAGTTAATGCTACACATTAGGGCCCTTGTGTCTTGTGTTACTTTATTTTCTAACATGCCACAAATGAGGCAAAGCTGAATCATCTTTTTTATTTTAACTCTCCTCTCTACTTTACTGCTCTCCTGGGATCAGTAATGTGAGAACAAACCAATAGACAGTAACATTTTTAAGACAGATTTCTTTTCTCTTGTAGCAGAAAACAATGGGACATCCCAGGAAGACAACTTTATCACCAATCAATATCCTGACATACAAACTCAATTTCAATTGATCCACTCTTTTTGAAAATGGTTGGAGCACTCTGTGGACATGGGCAGTTAGATCAATCGCAAAACTACAACACCACATACAGTAAACAAATTACTATTGAGTGGGTTAATAGGACCGCGGTGTTGTAAACGATGCAGATCACCAGAACACCTCTTTGATGATGTGACACCTTAACCTTTTTACAAATTTTAAATTAATACCATTTGGTTGAATTAAGGTAAAGGTCAGGAATTCAAACCTGAGTGTGGTTTACATACAGAATGACAAACTGTGGCGTCCGGTGTTAAAGCCGGACAAATACACCTTGCCCTCCACCCGGACCTCTACCTACAGTCATTTTGTGGCACCATGAAAAAGTTTACACCTTTTGATTCTGAGAGAAGACGTTTTACCTCTTTCCCACAACCTTTGGAAGTTGCTTGTCATGACAGTGGTGCATCGTGCATGATGAAAAGAAAAGGAAACCAAAAATCCATTTCTAGGATTTACGAAAACTAAGTACACAAACCTTCCTAGTTGTTTATGTGCCAACGCCTGGAAATGAGCATCATAATGTCGCACAGAAAAAGTGCAGCGTCTAGACTGCTAAAATTAGGAAAAAGAAGAAATTGGCACTCTCACCCAGGGGTTATGTTTCCATAACTGCCGATCAGAGCCTGAGCTGATGAAAACCTGTGTCTGCTGCAGAGTCATATGACTACGGAGGGAATGCAGATTGTATCCAGTCACATTACAGACAAAAGCCAGATGCTAGTGGGTGTCAGTGGGTTTTTTGACCAGTGGAAAAGGGACCTAATGATGTTTTTCTGATAGAGGACAGCCTCACTTACTGAATGCGTACTGCAAAATGTGTTTCTGCAGATAATGTTTCCTGTCTGCAAACAGTCACACTGCATGTCCATTCAGACTCTTTAAATATTAGTAACTCATCCATTTAAAAAAATTCTTGATCCCCATTTAAAATAATTTATTTAAAATATTTCTAAAGGTTCCCCTCTGCTTTTTCTTACAAATGCCACCTCCCATCATGCATCCTTCCTTCTAGGTTTCCTTGAGCATTCTGCCCACTCCATATCCTCCACGTCCTTCAGCAGAGGTGCAGGCACTGAAAGCAGAAATAGCCACTCATGCATCACTTCAGTCACACAGCCTTGTTCACTCCTCATCTCTCCATCTCCCTTTTGTCTTTTCAACAAAGGGGTATGAATATCAGGGTAAACCCTCCGAGAGTACGGCACTGACCGACCACCTGGAGCTTCTACGCTTATTTCCACGTCTCCACGGTCAATGTTTCACTCTACCATGATAAAATATAAAATATTTTAAAATATAATAGCCGAGAAAGTGTGTATTCATGTCATTTGAAGGAGAAACATGGAGCGCTGATTGTAGAAGGATTTAGTCTGAATTGCCCAAGGATCTTCTCTCACGGACCAAATTCGCTTTTGTCTTCTTTGTTTTTACTCTAAGGCTTCATTCCTTTTAACAATTTTCAGCCAATGTTGATGCTCAGAGGGAGTGATGTGTTCTTTTACGTCACATCTTTAAAATGCAAATAAAATAGTTAATACCAAAGTAGAAAATTAGGAGACATATTTGCAGAACACACAATTTCAAGTATATTATTTAACCTAGTCTTTAAAATCTTCTGCCTGAGGGCAAAAACACTTAGGATGAGATTTACGTCCTTGAAAAAACTTCTCTGTACTCTGTCTGCATGTAATTAGGGTTTGACTTTCTAAGGCAGCAGCAAAACACAATATCTGCAACGTAATACTATGAAGAGTGAACTTCAGGTTGAAGTTTATGAACCGCACGGCGACGACTTTCAGTCTGCACTTTGTTTGGTGTTAAAAAATAATTACATTATGTTGATTTATTATTGGTGATGTTTTTTCCTCTCACAGAAGCTTTACTTTATTTTCTGATTCACTGCAGCTCCAATGAACTCTTCTGCAGTACGCTCGCCCGTTCTCTACTGTCGCTGGGATTTATGTGGAATGCAGGTTAATTTAAATTCGTCCCCCTGAACCCAGCTCATATTCCCACTTTGCTTTTCAGAGGCACCATTCTCTCACAAAAACTGGCCCTTGTAAATTGTCTGAATCCATCAGTAAGCATGTTAAACCATACTGATCTTATCTCACGCAGTTTTGCACAATTCTCCCTTAAATGCATACAAATAAGGGAGAGATATGCAGTGATTGCACAAAGTGCTCTTCTGTGGCCGCCTGATAAGTCACACGCTTTTTCATAGCTCCTTCGATAAAAGGGCTTTGCAGGTTAGTGCAAACAAACAGTAAGAGTAGCCATACATACACGCGCCATGCTTCACTGATATTTGCTGTAAATGCAAATGATAGTTCTTTCCTAGCACCGATGATTGGTGGAAACGTCTACACAAGCACATACACATGAGCAAAAACCACACATTGGCTCCCAAGGTCACTCTACAGACAGACACACACACACCCATCTCACACTTTATTCCTGCGGCAGTTTTATTTCATTTTCGGTTCCAGCAAAGTTACTAAAGAAAAAGTCCGATTTGAACACCTCTACTGCTCTGTGCTGTTCCAGGTGAAGTTGTGGAATGGAACCTTTTAGCAATTGTGAGTGAGTGAGTGAGTGAGTGAGTGTTTTGTATCACGTTGCTGGAAAGACTGCGACATGTTGGATTGAAGGGGAGAGACATTGGCATTGAGATTGATCAAGTGCAGCATCACAGCGGACAGGCTGCTGATTGTAGACAATAATGATCAAAGGTGTCAGGTGCTCAGAGCACATACCAACTCACACACACTACAGCACCCATTGGCCTTGTTGGATACACCTACACAATAGATAGACATGTTGCTCGCTGGCTGAAGCCTCTTTAAATACATTTAGACAAAGCAGACTGTAAGTACATTATGAAGGAAGATTGTGTGTGAACTCCTAGTTGCTCAGGGCAAAATTAAAATGGTAATAATAATAAATAAAATCTTCTCTCTGTTCTTTTCTTGTGGACTGAACGTAACTACATGTTTATCACTACGAGCCACAATAAATATAAATGTGGTCAATGGAATAACTAATTAATCACAATCAGACTTTAGCGTGGAGCCACTTCATCCACACAAAGTGACAATTGTGTGCATGTGTAAGAGCAAGCGAGTGAGAGGTTTTATTCCTGGTGAAAAGTATGCTTCTTGTGATTGTTATAAGATAACCTTGACTAACATTGGTTTTACATCTCTAAAGGTTTTTTCACTATCAAACTCAATTGTAGCTGCATCGGACATGGCTTGACACGGCACAATGATTTCTATTCTTATTTATTTAACCAGTGCAAATAGAAAAATAGCTTCTGGTGGTATCAATCCAACAGTTTGAGGCAGACAGACACCCATGTTACTGGTTCTGTTGGTTTCTTCTTGTTAAAAGTTTAATTGTTTTTTACTCTCCACTGCCACCAAATGATTGGTCATTGTGCCAGCTCCTGGGTTTCCCTCTCAACTATCGTAGACTCTCGACCTCACTATGTAAATTTCTCTGAGATAATGTATGTTGGGATTCGGCGCTATATAAAAATAAATTGAATTAGACCAAGTAAGACTGGAGCAGTAAAACCCTTGAGTCTGCTGATTTGCACTACTCTGCTCTGTTGCTCATGTATTTAAGTTTTATTTGAAAGAAGAAATATGTATTTTCTCCTGCCAAAACGGTATTGCGTTAAATACCACCATTCAATGTACTGTACAAACACTTGAGGTTTGTGTGTGTTTCCTCTGTCCTCAGAAGCCACCACAACAACAGCCTAGGCTTAATAATGATTCCTAATAGCGAGCAGTAATTGGAAATAGCAACTTCATTAGTGAGTGACGGCAGCAGGTGATAAGACAGGGGAATACTCTGTAGTCAGTGATGCTAGACAGTCATTATCTTAAATGCAAGCCCCACTCCTTAATTATTTGAAGAGGATCCTCACACTCATCAGAGCCCCTCTGTCTCTTGGACTTTGGATTTTTAAGTAGACTTTTTAAAAGAGATATTTGGGGTGCCTCTGTTATCTGTGTGTGGGAGGTGGTGGATGGCTTTGGGACGCAAGTGATAAAACAGAATAGGCACAGTAATGAGAATCTCCTCGCTTCGGCCTTTGATGCAAAGATGATGCAGCATCATGTTTCCTCTTTTTATGTGGGTTAGCCTCACTTCAGACTGTAAAAGTTGTTTGATTTTTTTAATATGGCCAACATCGCTTGTAAACATTTGTCATTAGCATCTTATTATTGCTGCCCAAATGCAGTATGTCACCAGCAAAACGCTGAAGTTAAGCTTTCGCATGCAGCCAAAAAATTGGTTTCTCATTTTCCCATGCACTGAAGGAACAGTTAATTAAAATAAGCAGCCTTGTGTGAACACGCAACCTGAAAAACAAATGATCTGTTATGTATCATATACTGAAAACGTGCTTCACATGGACAAAGAGAAAGAAAACATTAGACCCTCCCTTCTTTTCCCCAAATATCACTGAAATACGCCCCTACCTCTAAACACAGCCTGTAAACAGTCCACAACAATTAGAGACATTTTATGTTTCTCTAGCTTCGGCACAAACACATAAGTGCTGAAGTGCTGATAAAAGTTGCCTTTGTAATGTGATTATTAGTGATTCTGTGTGGGCTAGACATATACCATAACCTCATTTGGGAAGCAGCAATAAGAAAGCATGATTGCCAAAGAGGCTAAACCCACTGAGTGTATGTGTGTCTGTGTGCAGATGACCTGCTGTGGAGTTTATACCTGAAAATAGTTTCCTCTCATTTTGCCCATGATTGGTTGCCACTGGGACACTGGTGCACAACTGAAGGAGACGGAGAGCGAGTCAAAGACAGAGAGACAGCAAGAGCACTTGAACCCTTGAGTGGCATCGGTGATGCTAATGCACTGCTCAGAGACAGCAGAAGAAAAAGAAAATTGAAATAGTATAAGTGATTGAAGGAAACAGGGGAGCGGGGCGGGCTAATGACACTGAATCTACGAGATCACAGTGATTGAGAGAGGAGATAAGATGATCTCTGATTATCTGCACTTGCATGAGGATCAGAGGGAGAAAAAGAAAAGGAGGAGCTCATGCACAATGCACACACACATGTCAGATCCAGTAGTGTGGCAGAAAAGAGTCCCGAGTGTGTGCGTTTGATCCGGTGTGATGACCACAGTTGAAAGCCAATGTTTACACCATGCTCAAAGGTCAAACGCATCATGTGTGTTAGAGAGAGGTGGCCGGAGTGCTTCTGGTGTCCCTCAAACCACTGGTGCTAATGGAAAGGAATATATGTCCAAAGATTTGAGGTGCGATACACTTCGGTGTATTTCAATGCTTCCAGCCCATTGAAAAAGTATTTTATATCATTCAAAACCACTTTGAGTGCCTGGATCTTGGTTCTTCATGCCATTTTTGCAAATAAGTTTTTCTCAAATTGTTGTACATCATTTGTGTTTTCGAGCTTTGAGCTGAGGTTCCAAGGTCACACACACACACACACACACACACACACACACACACAAAGCTACGACTCCTTCATGCTGCAGCAGGATGTGATTGGGGATGATTAGCTCCCCCTATGTTTTATCCTCTGGGCCATCCTCATGCCAGTCCCACATGCCTGGAGGGGCTCAAAGCGTGTGTGTGTGTGTGTGGGGGGGGGTATGATTTATGTGTTATTTGTTGTGTAACATGAGCGGGCAACTGCCACCATATAGCCACATCATTCAGGATTAGAAATATAGATTCAAGAACATTAGAAGCACCCTTAAGCTGTTGATCCCTTGAAATGGCGGGACATATTTCTGCCTCAGTACTGCCGCATGACAAACACGCCGTGGAACCCAGGTGTTCTGCTTCTAATCAATGGATGTATTAAAGGGAGATCCCAGCATCTCGGTGGTCGTGAGGGGACTAGCAAAAGCTTGTTTTCTGCTGGGAATGGGCAAGACATTGGCAGCCAAAGAACTGTCGCATCCATCCTGGTTGGAATTCAAATGGATCACCCTCGCCGGGATCAATACTGCATGATAATGATGTTGTGACATTTGAAAAGGTGTGTGTGTGTGTGTGTGTGTGTGTGTGTGTGTGTGTGTGTGTGTGTGTGTGTGTGTGTGTGTGTGTGTGTGTGTGTGTGTGTGTGTGTGTGTGTGTGTGTGTGTGTGCGCGCGCGCGCGCAGCCCTTGAAATGTGTCCTGTGTGGCATGTTGTTGAGTATATAGCGCACCCCCCCCCCCCCCCCCCCCCCGCAAACGCTATATCATGAATGATGATGAAAATGCAATTACACCGTGTCTTTTAAAATTGGATTTGCTCTGGATCACCAGGGGAAACCAGCTCACTATCTATTTTAAGTAGTGTTAATTGTCAAATCAGGATGTTCCTACAATTTCTTATATTTGGTTTTATGAAAAAACATAGTGACAAGCAAATCTGGTTATGGCATTGGGTTCTAGGAAGTAAGTAAATCATCTCTCTTGTCATTGCTGGGAAAAGCAGTAATATTATTATAAAATGTTCCTGTATCAGGTTTCTGAACAACAACATACCTTATGGGGCTGTAAGCCAAAATAAAGGGCTACTGTATCATTTGAAAGCTTTTTATGGCATTGACTTAATTATAACAGTTTAATATATTCTCTTACAATTTATCTTAGCCCAAATTTGTCTTGTTTTTGTCTAAGTTTTTAGTGTTTTTACTGAACAGAATCAAATTTACCCCCTATACCTTCCAGTCGACACTTTTTTGGCTTCAGTACACCATAATCCACTGACTTTTGCAATGTATTAGTTTATGCTGGGGCAGCTAGCTTTATGAGCGACATAAGCAATCTATCAAAGAGGTTGAAGACAAGCCTTTAGCACCATTGATCTCTCCACTCCTGCAGAATGTGCATATATACCCCCTATATATCACTGGATGGCACTTTATCAAGAGAGATGGATGAAACACAGTGGCAAACTTTGTCTGCATTAGAGATACTAAATATTTCTGATGGTGCTTGCCCTGCTGATTAATGGCTTCATAAAATGTCCACAGCTACCCCTCAGCTTTAGGCAGCTTCTCAATCACAGAATAGTCTCAGAGAGTAACCCACCTAAAGCTCCGGATAGTGTAGTTTAAATCAGATTTGTGTCTGTTTTTGCATTGAAATGTTTAAATCTGCATCCTTTACATCCTGAGATTACAGTCGACAGAAGGGAACCGTCTGGTTTTCCACATTTTTTTTGTGCCATTCTCTTCCTGCTACATCTGTCAATGTGTCCTGCTCGTCCGTGCCTCAAAATCTCTCCTCTTTCCATACGCTTCCCTGTTTTTTCAGAGCATCGTGTGTGTCCGACTCCTGCAGGAGCTGGCAGCATTGTAGTGAAACACTATTAATTACCTTGTCATCCCCTGACAGTTGGCAGTGACAGGTTTTAGACCAGCTCTCTGAGGAGGTGGGCGGACACTGGCTGTAAATTAAAAAGCTGGGAGAGCTTGTCATTTCCTGTCATTGGTGAATTTAATGAAAAAACTGAATGTGCGTGCGTCTTTATATATCTGTGTTTATTCTGGCAAAAGACAGGCCGATAAACCTGCAGAATAACTAACAGATGGGCAGAAGGAGAGAATCAGACATATATTGACTATGTGATAGACCAAGAAACAGCTGGTGGTTAAGTGGACAGAGGTATGGGGAGAAATGAGGCCAAAGCAAACAGTAAACCAGCAACCACACTGCAGTAGAATAGCAGCACCTGTCGTTTTCAAATGAGTAACATCCTGCTGGTTTCTCAAGCATGTTCAGTCAGTAACTTTGGACTCTTTAGTGCCATCTTCATTTCGTTTTTGTCAATATCATAGTTCTGCACTCAGGTCCCTGCCTGAACTTTCCACTGGCTGGCATTTTCTACACTGTAACTACTCATGTAACGGCAGGAGATATCTCCACTAGCCTGGCAGAGCTTCAAGGGAGGAATTACAGACTCTTGCAGCTTGATAAATCCCAAATGTGAGTTCTAAAGAGATTGTGAAAATGGCACTTTACAATAGTTTAACAGTTTTTACTGAAACACACTTTGAGATAATGCAGCATTCGTGTAAAATCGGTCAAGCCATAATTACACGCAGTCAGTTGGGACAAACCTCTCACCTCAGCCTCTGACTTGCAATTTGCGGTTAGAGATATTATGAATTTCTAACAGCTACAACATCTCCCATCTAGTCAAATGAACCATAAACCTCTGGGATGGCTGGAAATGCACCACAGCTGGCAATTACATCAAAATAAAACGCGATACTAATTCCAGCATCCTATAAACTGTTGTCTACCATCGTGTTTGACTTAGTTACAACCTGCTACACATATCTAACACAACAAAATAAGCTATTTTATGTTTTATATATGGTGTGATTACAAGCACCAGTGCTTTTCACCCTTAAACAATACATGCATGTTGACAAAATGGGGGATATTTGCAGCCCATCTGATCATCTCACTGCTTGTGTGCTGTGGTGGCAGTTCCCATTGGGAAGTCTATTCTCGTCTCTGATTACCTTCTGCAGATAGACTCACATTCAAGTGCATGACATATGCAAATGAACACAGAGAAGATGAAAGATCAGTGTTTGTTATTTAATGTTAAACAAATGCTGTCTTCACCTTGAGGTGTGTCCTGGCTTCTTCTATTGTCATTAGATACTGAGTGAGGTGCTGCATATTTGGTTGCTGCACATTAGACTTCTCACACAAAGGAATAAAATACAAGGGTTCTGCTTGGTTACAGTAATTCAGCAGTTAGTCGATGTAGGTGGGGGCTAATTCTAATAGACATTTCATATAACAATTTCCATTGCAATGTACTCGTTGACTTCCCGGATTCCAGCTAACAAAAATAAGAGAAGAACAAACTGCCCAGAATTGTGAGGTTTCAACCTCTCTACTTGAATTGTATGGGTGATACAGAGTTACTTCAAATGCAGTGTTGTGTTCCTGTTTTACCAATGTTCAGCACATCCCACAGTGAGCATAGCCAGGCCACCATCTCCGAGTTTTGCTCGAAGGAGAGATGTAGTTTTTGTTGTTTCGATATATACCGTCCCACCCGACCGCTTCACCTAATGGAAAAGCCATGTCATATTTCCCAGGGCCTCGTGCCCACTGCAGCGCCACATAAGAGGCGTGTAAGGGATCCGTGCGCGTGCCAGGCTGCAGCGGTGAAACAAGCGGAGATGCAGTGTGTGGAGTTGTTGATCTGGGCCCAGACCCGTGTTTGGCCCTGATGAGTGTGAACAAGCTGCAGCAGCCCGGGGGAGCTGTCCATGGTGCTGAAATCAAGGCTCTCGCTCTCTACTGCTGAGACTGCTGCTCCTCTGCTGCTTCTCGAGCTAATCAGCCAACACAGAATCCTGCTTCTAACCTTGGCTTCATTTTATCCATTTAATTAAAGGAAATGTGCAACTTTCACTTTAGTTTCACTCCTACTAGACTACTGAATGGTCTTACTGTTTCCATCTGTAAAATTGTTTTTTTTTTAGGCATTGGCAAATTTTTTGTTTATATCAGTATTTGCATCCAAAAGTCAGTACAGATTATGAAGTAAGTTTTCTTTATTTGACATTTAAAAACTTAATATTGGATGTGCAGAAGATATTAAGAGCTTTATTAAAGGTCACACATTTGATATGAAGATTCCTAGTGAAGTTTGGAGTCTTATTAAAAGTTTACAACTTTTTAATGCTTTACTCAGCTCAGTGAAGAAAAGATTACAGCTGCAGGAAAATTTCACGCTGACTGAGTGAGCTAAAAGTGAGCTTGTATAAAACTCAAATTATTCATTGATGTCACAAGTCAAAAATTAATATTTTGTGATTTCCAACTAGAAGTCTTCACACTACCTTGTGAGAATCTACAGGAAGGAATACAATTGAAAATATCTGCTTGGCTGTGGTCATTGAGATGGTATCATAATGTGTGAAAGCAGCTTTTAGTACAACAGCATAGTGTTGTCTGATGCTGTTAAATACAGCTCTTGTCTTAAATGTGCGAGGGAGAGTCCACTGGGACCAGTCTGTCATTGTCAATCCTGCACTGAAGAGGGTATGGTTTTACTGTGGTTTATATCTGGAGAAGCCAGAAGAAGAAGATGGAAAGAGTGAAAAGAGCCCTGGGAAATCTTTTGCCCCATCTCGCAGGCACCTCAGCTTCCCTGCTCCTCTCACTCACCTCACTGACTTCCAATCGCTGCAGCCAATTTGCTGTGAGAGAAACCCCACGCTGGCAAGAAATGAAAACCGCCTCAACTCCTCAACGCACACCTACCCCACAGTACCGTCTTCCCCTCCTCTCCATTCCCTCCTCCATTCTCCTCTCTCCAGTTGTCCCCGTATATCAAAGGCCTGGAGGGAAACGTAGAGACTCGCTCCGTCGCCCATTTGCTTCCCCACTCTTCATTTTGTACCACAGCTTCACTCCTGGGTTTCTGTCTTGTGCCAACTCTGGGTCACCAAGAGAGGAATGGGGAGGGCGAACATGGGAGAAAGAATGGTGCTCAACCTCTATGGTTATTGTAATGCTTGTTGACTCTGTTCTAGTTTTTTTTTCCAGACTGGCTCTTCATCATTACTCCCATTGACTCACTCGGGCAAATCAACAACCAAAGGAAATATGATGTCTAACTAACATTGATATTATACATGCCTCACTCTTTAAAAGGTTGATTTTTGAAAATATTTGCAAACAGAAACACTTGGCCGACAGATTTCGGGAAATGTATGGTTTCGTAGCTCAATTTTCCATGCTACACACAGGCACATAACACTATCTGCTGTACTACTTAAAACACCATTTGAATGGGAAAATGGTGAGTGAACCATTGCATACGAGACAGGAAACAATGGAAACACTGAAAAGAGAAACAGAGAAGGAGGAGGGTTGTTAGCCTGGGGCGCTGGCTCTCCACAGCATGGTGATGGCGGTGTCAGGGGTTTGAGACTGTAAATAATTTACTTTCTCACAGCAAAGAACACACACATGCATTGTTCAATCAAGCCCTCTACCTCCCTCTACCTCTCTCACACACTCCCAGTATTTGTGCACACACCTGCACATACAAAATACATTTTATTTTCATCATTTCAATACAGCTTACGGTTTACTAGCTCATGTTTTGCATATTTTGCTGAAATACATAAGAGTAGAGAGTTAAGATGAGGGGTAAAGTTCACTCCGGGGCCAAGAACTCACACATGCAAATACAATGCAGAGGTACAAGTATCATTGCTTATGATGGGTTTCCCTACATTTCCTGTCCACCTTGTCTTTTCTTCTCCTGTGCGTCGACACGTATTTAAGGTTCTAAAACATGTTCAAATAGCCTCACTGCAGGTCCATTCCCCTCAAAGCCATGACACAAAATAACCTCACTGTTTGTTATTATCATCTGAGCATTTAATTGCATTTTGCAAGCCCAGAGGGAGCAGTGTGCACCCTTTTACCGTTGCAATGTGATGGCTTTATAGTTGTTCGGTGTCCGGCATGAATACACCATCACTCCCCAGAAGGCTTCGCTTGACATTTAGGGGGGAAGTGTTGAGTGTGGTGGAGGGGGCTGTTCGGCGGGATGGGAAAGAAAGGAAAAACATGTAGAATTAAGTGGGGGTGGTGGGAGTAGAACAGGCGGAATGGGTGTTTATGGGAAGGCACGCAAAATGTCAGACGTGAGCTGCACAGTGAGCTGAGAAGTGAATGTCAGGGGGCGACGGACAGCTGCCGAGCTATTTCCTGGTCATTAGCAAGATACCAGTGACTTGGGGATGTACTTTGTGACCTCTAGGCTTGAATCAACCTGCCTGCCTGTAACGGAGCTATGGGCTATGTTAAAAGAATGTGTCGATTGTGTGAAGCATGCAGATGTTCAAGTTTGCATGCTTCACACAATCAACACATTTTTCCATCTGAAGGGTCAGACTGGGGTATTTAGTATGTGCTGTGGTCACATATCCAAGGCACTAATATGATTCATTCTTTTCTGAAATGTTGCTATTCAAGCTTACATATAGGCTATAGAGCCCAAGGCAAACATGTTGTTGCTCTTTCATTCTATGCATCCGATTGTTTTCATACATGTTCAATAAAATCATTAGAATGGATTTGAAGGGAAACCGAGCGTTGTAGGGAGAGGCCGTAGCACAGTTAATATCCATCTCATTAGGTTCGAGACACCAGTGCAGTCCATCTCGAATGCTGCCTCTGCTCTACTCGCATCAAATACTGCCAGCAAAGCTAACCATAAGGACGCGATGTCTGCGATCCTGAGGTTGCGAGTTTCCTCCCCATCAGCTCTGTAAAATGCACACACTCTCTGACTCAATGTTACAACTCAGCACTCATAAAAATCACTTGCCAACGCAGCATGGAGCAACACTTAGCATCATTTTCTCAGTCTGAACACTAAACAACATCCTGATTTGCATGCTAACAGTGTTTAACGGATACACACACTGCCCCTCCCCTCCTGCCTTGTTCCCTCTGAAATGCCAGTAATGGTAAAGGCTCCGCAGCAATCCCAGCATCCCTTATGGTCTCATGTTCCCTCTTGGCGTGACACAGATGGAGGAGGCCATGCCCCACCGGTGCCACTTTGTTTGGGTGGTGTTTCGCTGTGATTTTGAAGCCTGTGGGCACTGGCAGGGACACACAGGCCTTTCCTGGCAGGGAGTCATATCATCTCAGCAGGATGATAAGTTAACATGAGTGAGGGGGGTGTGAGTTTGGTAGTGGAAAAATAAAGATATGATACTGCAGTGCAGAGGTGTATGATAGAGTTTATGTACACTGGACTCCTTTTTTATATTTGAATGTTAACATTTTTCTACTTTGATAATTTGGTAACACTCCCGGGCGGATGCCGCCACCACCTCACCTCCCTGCTAATATCCACCTTGACAGCATGTCACCGTCGTAGCTGCAGCTTATCAGCTCTTTCTTTGCACACTGACGGATGCATTCCCCCCCTTCCTCCCTTGATTCCTTCCTTCCTACCACTATTCCTGTTTCCCGCCTTCCCATCTTTACACCAGTGTGTTATTATTCAGGGTGCACGGAGCCAGACAATTTGTTTGCATTCGATAAGACGATTGGAGCGGAGGGGGTTTGGGGAGGAGAAGACGTTCTGGAAATATCAGCAAATTGGATTTAGCAAGAGAAAATATCAGGTATCTGATAGCATGATTCTATTAATGCAGGCGAAGAAAGTAAGGCGTGTGTGTGTGTATTGTGGTGGTGTTAATTAAGGAGGTGCATGGAACACTTCCCCACCACTCCCTCTGTGACAGGAGGTAGGCGTTTGAAAGCTGGCACTCTGTCCGTCTTACAAGGTGCCCCCCCGCCACCACCACCACAAACTCCTCGCTCCCTTGTATGGAGGCCAAAATGATCAACAAAGCAGTTATTGCGTGCTGTGTCTGATATGGAAATTTTAAAGATAGCTGCTAATAAACATTTAAGTATTCCGCCGCCTGCCAAATTTTCACTTGGAGAACTGCCGCTTCTTTTGCACCGTCTGCACACCGTTTCGCTAAATTCTGGACAAAATAGGAAGCAATCAAACGCTGCAAACACACACCCTCTCCACACCACAAGCCCTGATCCTTTTTTCCTTCCCGCCTTCCTCCCAGTATCTTCCTTGGCTGACCTAGATAGCGAAAAGCGAGGAGATGGAAAAACACGACTTCAGCAGAATCAAAATGCGTTTCAACAGTCTCATGGACTAGCCTTTTGTTGTGCTGCTCCATATGCACTTGCATGTCCTCCACTTCAGGATGGCAGTATCTATAGCAAAGGTTATTGTTCACAACACTTATAGCTGGTTTCCTTTGTCTTTTCTGCAAAATACGGGTAACTCTGATTTCTTGACTTTAGAATTTATAGTTTTACCACATTTGTGGTTTGAATCTGGGGCATCACATGCTCAAACCCTTTTTTTCCCCACCCTGGTTTCTGATAGAAACCCTTAGACTCTCTCTCTGACCCTCTCATCAAAGTCCAGTGTATTTCCATCACAACACACTGTTTGCATGTTTCAGTCAAGTATCAGGAATAGAGAAGACGACAGTGCCTGTCCTGTTTATGTGCCGCTCTGCCAAACTAGGTCATCAGACCCTGGAAATTTGAAAAATGAGTACTCTCCTGAATTCAAAAAAAGCCTGTCTGGAAAGATTGCCTGGGACAAACACGTTTTATAAGGCCGCCACACAATGTTAACAGTGCAAGTAGTAAACGTCAAGCTACATCTGTGTTGTCAAAAGGTCATTTCAGGTGCTTGCAGTTTAAAAAAAATCTGTTGTAGATTTTGGAGTCAAGAAATATGACGTGTGCCTTTCACATCATGTTCTGTGGCTTTTATTCTGCCAATGGATTCCACATGCCACTCTTGATCGTAGCCTTGGTTCTTTTCTTTCCGTCCTGGATGAATGACTTTGTGCAAAGGACGACATCTATTACATCCTCTAAAGAGAAGCCATCGCTAAGTATGATGAATGAGTGATGAATTTATCAGCGTGTGATGAATGTACAGTCTTGTCCAGGTGCATTTGAACTAACCAATTTCTCACTTCTGTCTCTTTCTCTCCCTCTCTTTCACTCTCTGCTCATGCTCCTGCTGATGCCTTGAAAACAACCAAATAGGTAAGTAACAGAATTCCACTCTGTGCACTAAAATGTCAAATTGAGTTATTTTGTTCACTTTGTTTGGTAGAAAAGTCAGAGACCACACAGCGCAAGGCTTAGGCAGCAGGTATTAAAAAGAGTTGAAGAAACGTCAAGCCCACTCTGCATAGTGGGCTTGACATTTCTTCAATAGTGAGGCATTTCCACTGCCTAATGAATTTTTATAGGATTTTGACCCTTTTGAACGAGAGTGACAGTGGTTGTGATACTGTATCTGTGAATCTGAGAAACAAGGGAAGGCATTGTTAAAATAGATCCGTGGTTAAGAACGTATCATTTTAATTAAAACTCTTGTTCTGGAAAACGTAGCTCTGTCATTCTGGCAGTGATTAATGCACCGTGTGCAATTTGCTGTAAATTAGATGTATAGCTAAAACCCTGGGAAACCTTGACTGTACGTTTATACAATGCCTGGTCTGTGTTATAGAATTTAGACGTTGCCTTGAATTAAAAAAGACAAGAGGAATGCTTCCACCACTGAATTCCTCCATGTATCATATTGGAATAGTCAGGGGACATTTTAATATAATAATAAATAATACATTTACAGGGATTATAAAAGGGGCAATTGCCACATTTGGCAAATTACCTCCTGTATTTGTAAATGAGGGCAGCTTGTGCCACCACCTCTGTGCTGTTGATGGGTCCAATTTATGTGAAACCAGTGGAGGACATTTGGAGTTTTCATCGACTGCTCCACTCTGTGCTGGTTCCCTTTAACAAAGTATCATTGGGTTGCTCATTAGAGCTCACAGCAGACTGCATTAGAGACGCGATGCTTCACTTCTCGTTCATTTTGTCTAGCCCTCTCTCACTCGCATCTCCCTCCATTTCCGTGTGCATTCTGCCACCACCCTGCTCTTCCTCGCCGCCACAAAAGCAAATTGCTCATCTGTCTTTCTGGCTTTATTCCACCCTTCTGTCTTTTCATTATTCCTTTCTGTCTCCTTTTGTCCTTTTCATAATAATGAGAACCATCTTTTCCGTCTTATTTTACGCTCCCACTGCCTGCTCTACATAGGAAGCCTATCAGAGAAGGCACGTCTCTGCGCTGTCACTGACACTTCATAAGGCATTTACATTACCTTACAACGCGAGTGTGTGTGCTGCAATTTAATTTTCTCATTTGATACCTTTCCAACAGCTGTATTTGAAATATATGAGCCTGTTTAAATTCATGAGGTCAGATGAAGTGCTTTCTGTAATTGGAACCATTTACACACTTTCTTGAAGATGCTTTCTTAACCCATTGGTGTCAACAGTGTGATCAGTGTGAGGGTGACAAAATTCAAGATGAATAGCAAACATAAGTAACTAAACTAAAAACTGTTGTATGAACTTTTAACCAAAGTGTGAACCCTGATCACGGCGAGCTCTCCACCGCTTTGCATTTTCAGTGGTTTATTTATGTTTTTTGTGCTTGTGAAAGGATCTAAGTAGGAATCTGTACCAACTAGATTTTATTAAGAGCCATTTTCCCTACAGATTAAACTGCAGTTATTCCCATAATAGCTTCTGAACATTGTGCTGAGCTGCACGCTTTCAAAACAACTTGTTTTTAATATGAACGTGAAATGACGAGTCTCCTCACTTTATCAGTCTGCCTTATCTTTGGTAGAGGTAATGAAACCAGAAGCATCATGTGGTGATGTGTTATGAGAGATGATAAGCCAGTAGACAGGTAATAAAAGAGGCGGTTCATGGCTGCAAGTGCAGGAAGCGACATGTGGGATACGGCAAATAAAATGGATGATTCAAGGAGATATTAAAAAAGCTTTAAATAGAGAAACTTGAACTTGAACAACGTATAACATCTCTACACTATGAGTGCTCAATCAAAGCATCTAGTCCTGATTACTCCTCTACATTTTGCCCTAAAGGTTTTTACCTGTGAAAGGTAACAGAGTGCGAGAAGCTGTTATGGGTGTGGGTAAACATTTATTTGGTTGTTTGTATCTCTTGCAATCCCTTTCAATGCTACCAGTGTTTCACCTCAGGTGCCTCCACCTTCATTTCAGACAAGTGCTGTATGTGAATGTGAGTTAAAACTGGTTAATTAACTTGTCAATGGCATCATATCTCTGTGTGGTTGGCTGATACAGAAGCAGGAAATTTAGCCATATTCCTTTTTACGTTAAATAAATTGTAAGTGGATGAAGGTGTGAAGTCATTCTATGTCTGAATCTTGAGTTATTAGCGTCCCCTAAGATGTCCTCTCTCCATGGAGAAAAAGCTTTTTCTTTGTGAAACTGCTTTAACGAGCATTTGTTTTGGAGAGTAAAAGACCTCTGTGTATAATTCACCTTCCTGTAAAATCTCCTTGAAGAACTAAAGTTAGAGGGACATGCAGCAAGTGGAACTTTCATATGAGTCATTAAACTGTAACGTCAACCTTCCACCAGGTATTTTAGTTGCCTAACCCGGACCATCACTAAACCATAGTTAATTTACCATGATCACAATCTGACATGAACTATAGCATGGCTGCCGTCAGTAAGTAAATAATGTACTGGTGGTTTTCAGTACAGTACCTGTGTTTGGTGAAAGGGCTGGTTTGGAACATGAGAGTACATATAGACAGTTGTGATAGTTTTCTGAGTAAAAATCACAACACACTGTATTAATATGTGGTTTCTCACTATGTATAAATAAATAAAAAAACAAGAATTGAAATCAGTAGAGCGCATCCCTCCTCTAATACCCAACAGTCTCCCTAAATTGAAACAGACCTAAAGGTCACGTTACGTTTCTCAGCTACACACTGATGGTGGTTACAGCGTTCTAGCCCATATTTGTTTCCATGTAATAGCTGAAAAAACACCCTTATGAAAACATCAATCAATATAGATTTTTGTTAGTTCCACAAAAAATGTATTCATTCATTGATACCAACCCCCTGAATATGTCTCAATGTTTTTAATCAGGATTTGCACATAATTTTATGAGAAATAGATGTAAATACTGAAGCAAACCCTATCCTGCAATGTTAAAGACTGTGAAAATAAATATTCCTACATCTGCCAACCGGTGCAGATCCGCACAAAATGTAATGGGGTCTCCTCTGACTTGCACCACATCCTTCCACCAAGTCTTGTGGTAAGCCATCCAGTAGCTTTGGCATAATCCTGCTAACTAACAAACAAACAAATGCAGATGAAAACATAACCTCCTTGCCAGAGGTAATTAAAAAGTTGATAATTGATCAAAGGAAAATAATCAGAATAAACATTTGTTGTAAAAAAAAAACTGCTAATTTGAATTGTTAAATTTACACTTGCTTATTAATACCAGTGAGTAGAATTAAATCATTGACTTGTGACTCAGAATGACATTCACCGATAGATCTTCTACAGAGTCTGGAGTACAAGATGGCATTATGCACCTTGACCATGAGTAAAATCCTGCTTTTCACATGTTGATTTAATCTCACAGACGAGGTCAGTGACTCTGTCGTCTGCATTTGAAAGATAAAGTCAGTCATAAAAACCAAATGCTCCTTGCAGCACACCCGCTGCTCTGTGAATGACCAAACATATTACAGGCAAAGCAGACGCGATGGTGAGATCCAAGTGTTCCCTGTCTTGATTTGCCGCTGTTGGGTTTGTCAGCATGACTGACAGTCAAGAAAAAAGAACTTTGGGAGAATACCTGCTTTGTTCAGCTGTGAGAAAATACTCATGCAGTAAATAGTAAGAAACACAGCAATGCAATCACAGATGCTCTCTCTCTGTCTCCCTCTCTGTCTCATCTTGAATCATTTGTTTTCCCGGTGGAGGAAATGTCCTTGGAGACCTGAACACTGCAGGCACACTCTCAAATCCTATCAGCTCTCATCATCTTCTGACTGGAGACTGGCTATGCTCAGCTATTCACAGTCTGCTTCAGAAGAATGAATATGTATCAAAATGTCCCAGAGCAGACTACTTTATGTGATATCCCACCAGACCTCTGCAAATTACTTCTACAACATCATGTCAAATTTAAACATGAAACTCACCAGAGCCAAGAATTTAGCAGTAATGTCCATGACTTCTGAAAGCCCACACACATTGTTCCTACAATTTAAAAATATGCTGTGTGGGCTGCATTGATCTGGTTGAAGCAAAGTCAGATGAGTTCACATGCTCTATCTTTTCAAATGACACTCAAGAATTAAAGGTAATCAGTCCGTCAGGCATTTGATCAGCAGTGTTTGAGCCCCGTCTCCACTCCTCGGAGACTTATTGTTCTCTTTCACGATTCCACTTGAATATAAATCAGGATCGTAAAAAGAAGAAGAAATATAGATAACAGGCATGACCGGAGGACGTAAAGTGAGTTCAGTGAAGAGTAGAGTCAGAGAGAGCAAATGAGTGAATATAGTTCGGGGACAACGTGTGAACAGAGGTTTGGAGCTGCAGGGAGTGGAGCTGCTGGTTTCAGTGGTGCTTTAAATGACCCCACTATCTCTCTTGCATTAAACACACTGCCCTGCAATCTGCAGTAAGCCTCAAGCCTCACTCTGTGCAATCCGCTTACCCTTGAATAGCTCTAAATTAGCAGTTGGCTTTTTCACTTTATGCCTCTGACGGGCCACAGGCAAGTTGAGAAGTTGTTTTCTTTCTTTTTTTTCCAGAGGTAAAGACTTAATTCAGCCTGAAGATGAATGTGCTTTTAATTAACTTACCTTAAGGCTGGTCCCCATCCTGAAACCTTTGATTAATTAGATGGGACTGATTCAGATGATGGAGCCTGTGGGTGACCCAGGATGCTTCAGTCTTTCTTTAAGGACTTCATTAGCCCAAAATCCTTTAATGTGACATCAATAAATTGCGTGCTCCTGAGACCTGAATTTCCTTGTTAATGCCTAATAGGGGAGGAGGTGGTGAAGAGGTTTGTTTGTTTCTTCTTCGGAGACACAGTGCTGAGTTGGCTCCCTGTCTCACTAACATTATGTCGAGTCTGGAATTTCCGTCTTCACATTTGTTTCTATCCCTTTAACTCCTAACCTGTAGTGCCACCTTATACGCGCAGGTATATGTTCCCTGCTTTCCTGTGCAGTTGCATCTCCTTGGCCATAGATGTGACAACACACAGTCTCAGTGTGCGATGCTGACACACCGATGTCTCTTGAGCTGATGTGTCTTGTAGCAATGCAACATTAAGCCTCCCATCTGGTGGGATTACCATTACAGGTGTTTAATTTGGCACCTGCATCATTAGTGCTTTATCACGCTGTCTGACACAGTCAAGCCGCCTCCTCCAATGACAATGACCTGCATTAGAAGAGATTAGATGGCAGGGATGATCGGAAAAACGACGCCGCAGAAAGATAATTGGGTTGCATGGGTGCAAAATCTCAAGAAGGGGATAAGCAGGCAGATGGAACTATACACATTTGATGGTTCAAATGGAAAATGGAGAAAAAAAGCAACATAGCTGCATAAGAAAGAGTCCAGAGTGGAAATATGTCATTCCCTCTAGTGATGCCACAGCTTCACCTTAATAACCAACTAGAAATGTGAAAAATGTCAACATGCCCAATGAAGGATTAATAAAAATGCTAAACTGCTCCCACAGCACTAAATGCTGACTGTGCCCTATCCAAAGATCAGATATTGTGCGTCTTTGTGTCCCATCAGTGTACTTTAAAGTCTAAAAGTATGGCAGTCCTAATGAATAATGTAGTTTTATTTCATTATTCAGGTTCAGCCTGTTTCAAACAGGTTGGATCTTGCCACATGCACCTTTTTAAATTTTAATGTAACCCCCAGTTAAACCAAACTCAAGTCAGCATTGAGTAGGACCAGTGAATCCTTCCTGCTCAGCAACCCCAGCCTGTCCCTTCCGTCTTCTCACACACTCCTTACCTGATTCACTTTTGAGAGTTCAGTGTACGAAATGTTTAGAAGTGGAATCAATATATTTTTTATATATATATATATATATAAAATAATTTCAATATAAGCTCAATATGTCCTTGTTAAGCTCGTAGTAAAATATGGGGTCCCTAATAGATCATCATATTTATAGTTAAAGGAATAGATTGATATTTTGGAAATTGGATTAATTTGCCTTCTTAGCATGAGTAAGAGCTGAGGATCATTACAGTTGTCAAGTCTGTCTAGACTATCAGCTGAAGAATACCTGGAAACCACAGATGAAGAGAGACCCTGGCTCCTTCAAAAATCAACCCCCAGCCTTTTCACGCTAACTGATTATTACATCTAATAATATATTGATTTTTGCATGTGTGTGAGTGTTCGACAGGTGATCGATGTTATACTCACTAAACACTTAAAAAAATGCTGGTGGCGAGGAATGCTCTTGAGTCAGTAGCACCCTCAAGTGCACTGCCTCTGGGACCGGAGCAGTAAACAACATGGAGTGTCGGAGTGGGGACAGGTTGACCCGGGTCCACCAGCTGATCAGAAGCAGCAGTCACTACAGTTAATGGATTGTTGTCGGCCCGCTGTCTGCAGCGGAGATTTACAACCAGCTCCCATCACAGGAACATCAGCATCTGCTACTTAACATGCAGCATCCAGTCTGGGAAGTCCAACACGCACATGAACAGACACACACAGACACACACACACACACTTGGAAGAACTGATTTAACAACAAAAGCAGACAGCTGTGAGGCACAGCAGTGATTTAACAGCACTAGAGAAAGCGACACCACATCCGTAATCTTCTTTCTTCCATCTTCTGTTGAGCCCTGTTTAGTTATGTTTCAGTGTAGACGCGTATCGTCAGATGTTGAGTGTTGGTGGGCCACACTCAAAGTGAAATTTTGGAATGGAGACCCGTCTGTTGTGCCATTTCTCCAAGTATCGTTGTTGTGTTCCCTTATAGTCGATAAACTTTAAATGTTGTTTTCTTTTAGTTAACGACACAGTCCAGCATCTGTGACATTTCAAGGTGAGGAGGGGCATTTTTAAAAGAAAAACTCCCACCCGTACAGTTCAGCTCTGTATGCACAGCCAATTTTGCCAAATTGAAAATTAAACCCACTTTCAAAAAATGCAGGCAGCCATTTGGTGCCATTTATTTCCTCTTGCGGAAGCCAACATCTTGTCAGAGCAAGCTTTTTAATCAGACGCGTGCAGGAGCCTGCCTTTGTCGAATGAAAAGAGAATGAAGAGGCTGACGGAGGAGGGGGTGGGTGGGCGGCCGGGGTGGGATGGGGTGAACAATTGGCATGAAATGAAGTGTCGTCAAAGCCAGTGCTTTGCTGAGCATAAAACAGTCAGGGGATGATTTATTGTCGCAGGGAGATCAAGGGCTCTGCTCTGTATGCATATTGTATGTGTTCTGACGGAGTTGTGGCCCCCACTGAGGAGTATTTCTAAAACAGGAAATCATCATAATACCCAGAGTGGCAAAAAAGCTTACAAATTGAAACCTCTGACTGGTTGAGTTTTCTTTCATTCCCCTTATAACATTTACTCCTCTGAGTCTGTCCTTTTTTTTATTGTTGTCATTAAGTCTCTTCCTGTCTGCCACCATCTCCGTCTGCATGTCACCCCCTGATTCACATTCTGTTTATCTTCCCATGCTGCCCATCTCTCCCCCCCTTGCTGCCAGGATGTTCCTTCTTATTCCATCTCATCCCCCCATATTTCCCTGTTCCCCACTGCACCCCGGCTTTCATCCCCTCGGCCCCTCGTACTCCTTACATCTCCCTCCTTGTTCTCCCAGATACAAGAGAGTGCGAATGAGGCACCAGCGAGGGGGGCTTTGTAGTCAAATTGACTTGTGCCGTGTTCACCAAACGGATGAGCTGGGCAGGTCTCTGCCTGGGCTCAACAGTATGCTTGACACACTCATTTGTCATGCATTGGTCTGTATGTCTACTCCTGCCAAAACACTGTCCTGGCTCCCATCCCAAATCTCTCCTTATTCTCTCAGCACTTAGGCTTGGGGGGAAAACACAGGCACAAAATGGCTGCCGCTGTCACTGCACAGTTCTTTCACTGAGTGAAGAGGAAGGAGAGCGCTGTGTTTCTTTTTATCTTTTACAAAGAATGAGATGATGCAAGTCTCTGTGTTTTTATGTGCAAACTGTGGACATTCTCTTTCATGGTCCAGCACGAAAAATGTTTATCCTTATCAACCCTATGATTTGCCATTAGTAACTTAAAGAGGGTCCTAGCTGATTCTGACTTTACATTGTCATTGTCTATGATAAGCACATCTGTGCAGGTTTTTTAAAACACAGTGAAAACGATCTCCCGTTGCCAGTAGACATGTTTTTGAGTATTTGTGGTGATTCATGTTCGACATCAGAAAACAGGATTAGTGAGCAGAAGAAAGCAGCATGGAGATGAGTGACTGTACTGGCTGTTAGTCTTTTGTCTTTCACTTCACTCTCGATGAATTTAACATTGTTTGAATGCCACTTGAGCTGAGACAGATATACAGCTTTGATAGCTACAAGCTTTGACTGCCTCCATGACGGTGTCATCACACCAGCTAGAAAAAGGACCAAAATCACTGTGTCCACCCAGATGTAGTGGAGTCAACTGACCCATGAATTATTCCAGATACTTCACTTTCTGAACACAGATACAAGTGGGTTCCTGTCCAGTTGAAAAGGGGCTTCAGGAAGAAGGCTACAGGACCAAAGTTTCCTCTGAGATGGTAGTTGAGTGACCTACATGAAGTGATTAATTACTTCCACATGATTTATGACTTTGACCTTAATCATATTTAGTCAGGCATTAGTCATCGCGTCACTTTGTCCCCAGAAATTGAGAAGTATAAATTGATTAGGAAGTTTTGGAGGCAGGTCGTACACAGAGACTTTCCTCTACGTTAGAGCTTATAGTTGCGTCAGCCTCCATTTTCTCACTGAAAAGCGTCCGGATTTTGAAAAGGTCAGTTGTGTTTTTGTCCTTCCCTTGATGTAGGGCAGTCCCTCTCTAATTTTTTGCTCCCGCATTCTCTGTCGTTCGCCTTTTTCTTTGTGATTACAGTGCAGCGTGGACACAGCGACCACTGTACGCTTGTTATTAAGGCCAATTTCCATCACTCCTTCTCCTCCTCCCCCGTCCTGTCACCAGCACGCCTCAGCTAGGAGAATGGATTTTAATAGGCGCTGGTTGATTAGTGTAACACTAACAATGAGTCAAGTAGCGTAAACCACTGTGAAGAGTGAGGTTGATTTAGAGAGGCAGGGGGCGAGGAGTGAGTGATATGAGCTTATTCTATTTAACAATATTCATACAGTATTTACATGTATAACATTCACAACAGCTATTTCTAATGATAAACACACACACATTTCCTACAAGTTGAAACGTCTGACTCACTTCCCTCTGCCATTAATGCTCTGAGTCACATGCTGTTTGTTTTCATGTTTGTTGAGAAATAGAGAGCATCCCACTCCTCTTTCAGTTCCACTTCCATGTCAGTGTTCTGTGCACAAATCTCATGGTAAAATTGATTATTTTCTTTTGACTTTCCACTGACGTGTTTTTAATCAGAAATTCCCAACCAGAGGAACTTGTACCCTGTGAGTGTCTGCAGCTTCCAGGGGGTTTATAGAAAGATTGTAGACTCGCTCAGCTTATTAAAATTCAAATTATGATTAGTTCAAACATAATTGTGTTGTGACAGGTGCAGAACACACCTCCCACTAACCTGAGTGGGTTTTAAGAACTTATCGAGCAGAAATGTCTTTCTAAATGTCATGGATATGATGGTTGTGTACACTCTGGTACACTCAGGTTGAGGACATCATTATTAGCAGTGCAACTTGACCAAACTCTGCAGGAGAATGTTCACCTAATAATGATGCTTCTTTGTTTAAAACAAAATATATATATGTTTTCAGTTTTGACTTTGAATCTGCTCTAATTAAACCACTTTTTTAAGTGTGGAGGTATATCTCCTATAGAATCCTAAATGTCACGAAATCGTGTCAGCAGCAGAGAAACTTCTGGCTGTTGCAACAAACCTCATGGAGAGTGTGAGCTGTGATGCATTTATTATAGATCTCTCCCTCTCCCTCACTGCCAGATCTAAAGTAGGTCACTGCAAAACTGAGGGCCACTGTAAATCACTCCGTCCATGCACCATAACTCCTGGTTCCTCGATGATCGCTTTCGTTTCTACATACATACCTGTATATTCACACAGAGATTGTGTTTATATTGCAAACACGTCAGCTCTCTGACGTGGCAGGGGTAAGGATCTGAAATTGCATTAAGGAGCAGGATTTATTACAAGAAGCTGCAGGCGAGAAAGCAAATGGGCTGATTTTGTGCCTTGCAAAACATGTTTATCAAGTTAGGGAATTGTGGGTGTTGTTATTAACCATGGCAATAACAGCTAATAAGACTTAAACCCAGTTTATTTGTAGCCCAGTGGATAGTTGTTCCTTAACGATGCAGCAGCGTCAAGTAGGCCTGCGCTCTAACTCCCTCTGTGGCTGCTTCGGTGAAGAACAGTGGGTTAAGATGAAGCGTTAGTTTTAGTTAATGCCTTTAAGCCAGTGTTAACGAGATGGGTATAGTCTAGCCGCTCTGGCATGTGTAACATAACCAGCGGAGTCAAACTTCTTAAAGCTCCAAATGCACCAGGGATGGGTGGCGAAGGAGGCTTTCAGCCCTGCCGTCTGCCTACCAATCTCTACGACAGTTTCCCTGTGATCTGAGAGGGCTGCACAGCAGTCGTCCGAAGCTAACAAGCTCCGAGAAAAAAAAGTAATTGAGGAACCAGTGACAGAGGAAGAGAGAAAATGGGACACACATTATGGGATGATTTCAAAATCAGCGCTCAGTTAAGAAGATGGCGTGTGATGGCTTTGGAGTGAGTGGTTTGCATTGCTGCTATGACCATGTGGCGGCTGGTCACCAAGGGGTAAATGAAACAGAGGGAGAGCCACACACACAACCCTCGGCTCACTGCAGCCCCTGATTACAGCTCCCTCGTCTCTCTTGTTAATGTCTCCCCTTTCTCTCGGCTCCTGTCTACAGCAGAGCTGCTTTGTCATCTGTTTGCTTGTATGAGCAGTTGTATTATTCACCAAAGCCATCCCACTCAGTCATGCACACTCATACACTTTGTGTATGCTCAGTTGGTTTCCATAATTAAACTCAGTTGTATTTAACATTATAACCCTGATATTGCACATTCAAATTTAGACTTTATAATTAATTGTCTGATTGTCTGATTGGAAGTATTATTTATCGAGAAAAGTCTATAAATAAAGAAGCATTTTTTTTTATTACTTTTACCTTGAGTGGCTTATAAGGTTAAATAAAACATTTTGCTTAACAATTATCAAGAAATATGATTGCTTTCTATCAGACATTACCTGCTTGTTTTTAGGGAAGTTACATGTCAGAACACATGTTGCCTTGTTAAGATGGATTTTAGTGTCGCCACGAGCTAACATTTAATTTTCAATCAAAAAGAAAAGCACTCAGTCATTCTCTCCTTCCTTGTTCCCTTAGAGCGGGAGCGGTCAGATGTGAGCCGAGAAAAAATCTGCCCCTGTCACTGTAAGGCAGCTCTTTAGGCCGCCCGTTGGGGAATAGCTTTACGATTGTATTGATCCATTTTTCAAGCGCAATTAGGTATCGCCCTCAAGTTACATTGTTCACTTGTGAACCCACTCTGAGCCAGGGTGCTACCTCGGAACAGAACGAGAGGTTCCCTGTGTCAGCTTGTCTTCCATGGAGATCTGGCTGTCACCCAATTTTTCCTTTTTCAGAATCTCAAAAATCAGCTGTATTAAACCTGTCCCATCTCTCAACGTTAGAAAAAGGCCAGTTCCCCTCCACCTTTTTGCCTCTCCCTCCATGTTGACTCTTTTTCTGCCTCATGCTTTATCACTTCCATACCTCCCTTCTAATCCCTCCATCGTTCCTGTCTTCAGTCTAACCTCTCCCTGTCCACCACTTCGTCCTGCTATTGCCAAAGGCAAGGAAGTGTGTTGGATGTTAGAAATCTCCCCGATGTTACCCTTTTAGAAACAGCAAGGCCTCCTCATCATACCTGGGACAAGGCTGCTGGCAGAGTGCGGCCTGTGTCGGCTTCTGCAGAGAGACAGAGAAATGAGGGCAGAGATTGAGGGCGGTGAGGAAAGAGACAACACAGAGAATATAGCAGCAGCAGTTGAAGGGCAGGGGGAAGGAGTAATGGGAAGGTTAGCAATCTTTCATCCCTTCTTTCCCTTCTCATCATCCCTCCTTCCTTTATCTGGGTTTTAACCATCTCTCTCCATCTGTCTCTTTCCCTCTCTCCCTCTGGTTTGCATGCTGGTTGCGACAAAAGTGGGAGAAAATGGAGAGCAAAGTGTCATCTCATTGCTCCATCTGTACCCGCAGCTAACGTGCCTGTGATATGGCTGACACCAGCTCATTCTTTCTCTCCTTTCTCATCTTCTCCTCTCCCCTCCCCATAAATCTCACCTCAGCCTACGACTTTGCTGAGAGGGGAGATCTCTTGTTTTGTCTCCACTGACAAGATCACCCAGAGCTCAAACACCTGCCGCTGCTGAAAGCCCACATTTTTCTTCACCCATGCTCCGTGCTGAACCCTATTTCCTGGGATGTAGCAGTAAATACAGGATATATTTCATTTAGCGGGGATTGTCTCCAACAGCATTTAGACAGTGACATACTTTCAACCAGATACAGCTTCACAAAGCAATGTACGTTTTCAGAAAAATTGCCACAGGAAAGCTCCACTTGGTGAGAGTCTTTACTGCTATAACCTAAAAAATAGGATCACTTGCTGAAATATTACACAGAGACACATTTTACCACAAGGCTCTTAAGTCAAATCATAATTACCCACCGCTTTGCAAAGTTTGCTTCTGCAATTTTTAGTTTAATTGCCCATATTACTTTAGTTTTAGGCATAGCTTTCCTGTTTCTCTAGCTGCTTTCAGACATTCACTGAACTCTTGAGATCCTCCAAAGGTTTTTCGGAGGTAGTTTTTGTGTGAATGCAAATGTCCAACTGAGAGCCTTCAAAGTTTCTGTGGACTTTCTTTGTCTGGCCCCTTAGTATATGAGTTCCTCTGCAGGTCGTGACTGAAAATGGCTTCTGTTGATACTAGAAATAAAAGATTGAACTGTTTTATTGTAAAAAAAAACACAGTTCACTAAATGACCAAGTTTGAAATTGTCCTCCCCTCAGATTTATACTTTTATTACTTCACATTGGAGTTGAATAATTAAAAAAAGCATTTTGTCTTTCCAGAAACAAGTTATTCTGGATAATACAGTTTCCAGTAAAATAATTGTTCCTACTTTCCTCTGAAACCTCTGTGCAGTGAAGTCACTTCATTAATCTACCTCTTACTACCATTTAGAGATTTTTGCAGGCCCAAGTGATTCTGCTGCAAACGTTTACATCTTGTTGCATCGGCTCTGATAACTGTGAATAAATGATCAGAATGGAAGCACAGTAAAGTTGTATCTAGTATGACTCACCCGTTTATCTGCCTTTGTGTTTCTGAATCAGGGTCCAAGTTTACATTTCACCTCGTCCTCTCCTTCAGTGAATCTTGTTTAAATGAGCAACTATGCAATGTCATTATATGAAAGCTAGGGGGCCCCTGCCTCGCTACATGCACTGAAACCCAAGTGATGCAGGCGGTGAAAAAAATATAGGGAGCACAAGATGAGGAGGTCTATCTCTATATCCTCATAGCCTCGTACAAGAAGCTAATACTTCTTGACATCCGTGAAAAACCTTTTTTAATCTGCTGACTGAAAGTGATGGGGAGGGAAAAGAAAAGAGGAAGGATGGAGAGATGAGGAAGTACTGCAGGAGTTTTCTGTGTACAAAATCAGCTCCAATTTGAAAATGATCCTCTTACATTTTTTTTCGTTGGCACGTCCTTTGGTCTTGCCGAGAGGGGCATTCAGCCGTGGTGTGTCTGGAAATCCTTTTTTTTCTATGCAGACATCATTTATTGCAAGGTTGGAGCTCACATCACATATCATAAACTCTGTTAAAGTCAACGCACTGTGCAGAAATGTGTAATTTCGATGAGCCTGAGAGGATATAGCACTCATTTGGAGCTAAACTATAGATTCACTTTCCTTTTTCCATTTATTCTCTGTGCGTGTATTTAGCTAAACAAGTGGGTGTCATGTATTTAAGGAGTTTCCACCTGTGCTCACACAACCAAAACGTGTTATACCTTGGCTCATAGAGACGGTAAGAGAACGCAGAAAAAAAAGAGCACCTTTCAAAAGACAGTGGGGCGTAGAAGCTTCTCTCCGTGATTTGACAAATACTCTGTGAAAGCGTGTATGTCATACATCTTGAAGGCTCTGTAAGATTGCTGTGATCACTGTAATCACCTGTTCCTGTCCATGCTTTGGCAGGGAAGCTCTGCTAATTGCAGAGAAAATGTTAGCGGTTTGTTTACCAGCGAGAACTAGCTGAAACAATATATTTCCATGCCATCGCGAGGCCCCACCAGACTGGCTGTTGTCTGAGATGTGTTGACTCAAATCCAGGGTGAACTGTCCTCGTTATTTGTCTAATTTTCCTCATTAGCCACGGCATACACACCAAGTAGGAGCTCGGGAAATGAGTTTGGGGCTGGTCGGGGCGCTGGAGTTATTGTGATGGTGGAGATGCCATTGGAGTGCGAGGACACTGAAATGGCTGCCTGGTTGCATCAAATCACTTTTCTGTTTGTGTTTTGGGGGCAACTGTGTTGTTATCTGCTCTAATCTGTTAATAAGACAAGATGAAATAAGATTTGTGCTTTATTTGCCTCCCAGCATTTCTTTCAGCCATCTTGGCTCCAATTCATTTCTATAACCTGTCTTATTTCACTTAGAGAGGGAGCGTGAACAGTCCTTTGTACTTAAAGGCACTTGAATGAGCATGCAATGAGAACAAATGTCTTCACACCAGAGAGCCAGACTTTGGTCTTTTCATGGTCTTTTTCAGCATTAAAGCAATTCCTCCTCCTTTACAGAATAACACCACAGTGACATTTAAGAATTGTAAATGGCTTCGTAACAGCCTCAGCCCATCTCACCGGTGCCGCCACGCATTGTCCCCACATTGTCAACAGGCTCTGAAACAGCCCGCAGCAAAACACTGGCTCGTGTTTTCCCGCCCTGTTCGTCCCCCTCATGAAAATGCAGGTTCTTTGTATTCATCAACACAGCTTAGGTTCAAGCACCGCCTCCGGGCTGCAAGCTGAGGGAATTACATGTGAATGTAATGTGCTGCATAAAGGGCGGCCTAACCAAACCTGTGTATGCTAGGAAAAGTATAGAAAGTCTGCGTGAGAGGCAAACATGCAGAAGAACATGTATGTAAAGATACATTTAGGTTAAAAGTAATGACTTGCTAACACCTTCACCCATTCACAGACTAAAAGGATTTTCTTTCTCTTTTTTGTTTGGGCCAGCCCACTGCTAATGCCTATATGAGTGGTGTGCTGAATGCAGTTCTACCTGCCAGAACCTTGAACAAACTGAACAGTGTCATTGCATTCTGTCTTATAAGATAACTACTCAATATCCCCAAATATTTATATTTCCCCTCTTCTGATCCAACAAGTACTAGAGAATGAAATGATCTACTGATCCTCTAAACGTCATGAGAAGAATATATTGTTTGAAATTACCCTCCAGAATGAGATAAGCTTTTTCTAATCCAACACCCTTCTTCTGTGTGAAACCATCGCCACTGCAAAAATTGTTACATGACAGTTTGACAAGTAGAATTATTTTCTGATTTATCATTGGGTTAGGATAAGGCCAAGATTTAGGTTTAGAAGAAAGATTATGGATTTGGTTAAAAGATAAATAAGATAATTTAGTCCTTTGTTAGTCCCACCATGGCTAAAATATAGTAAAAAACAAGCAGTAAAAACTACAATATAAATCCATATAAATATCCATATAAACTACTGCAGTGATACATTTGATGTTCCCTTTAGACTGAAAACAATGCACATTTTAGTTTCCTCAATGGTTTAATTTAATTCAAAGAACGATGGTTGGAAAGAGGAAGATGCCCTCTGATACAAACTTGTGTTTTTCGGCTGTGTAAATAAACTCAACTTGACTTCATATTAATTCTGCCCTGCAGACTAAAGATGCAGTGATCTTGCCTATGGATGGAGTGACGGCATGTGCAATTTGCATGAAACGAGGTTTATGGCTCATTTCCCTCCAAAGGAAATGGAAACCCAGCGATGTAACATTCTACAGTTTGTTTATATAAATCACAAATGAATCTGCACAGGGTGAAAAATCTGTGACTTTTACAGAACATTATTAAACACAGCAGATTGCTTGGACCTCCAGTTGGCTCCTCTGCTTATATGACACACCAACGAAGAGCACGAGACCTCCGTCAGCAACCCCAGTGTTTGTTTTCCATCTTCTTACAGTCTGTGTTTGTTTGTTTGTGTGCAAAAGCATCTGTGAATTCTTAGTTACCCCCGTCAGCAGCCTTATTTGCTGCTTGTGCATTGGCCGCCAAGCAGTCTCTCAGCACCAGCCAACAAATGGATTGTTATGTAACAGCCACAGCCTGCTGTGTTTGACTGCCAATCTGTACAGAAAGAGAGGGGATCAAGGGACAAAGGGAGGGTAAAAGATAAAGAAAGAAAGGGAGGCAGGCAGTTAGAAAAAGGGGAAGGAGCTAGTTACGTGCCTCTGGCTAAATGTTTTGGTTCCAGACACAGCACAGCAAATCTTCTCTGCTGTTCTTCTTTCTCTCACCGTGTTTGGGTGTTGTCTCATCACATCATTGGTTCGGCTTGATTTGCTTTCCATTGAGGAGCTCTCAGCAGAGCGCAGACGGTCATTTATTTAGTATCTCCCATCCCTTGCCTAGCTCGTCCGTCTTGCCAGCTCCCCCCACGTGTGAAGAATCTGCTCTGTGACAGGCGCACTCAGACAGTCGCCTCTGTCCAGGAGTCCCTCTGGGCCAAAAGAATACAATCGACTGTCTCTGCTTTATTCGGGCACTTCGACAGTTGACATCACAGCACAGAGGCACCAATGACATTTCAGATGACTACTCGGGTTCCTCAGAGAGATGGCTGGTTGATACTTATATATGTGTGTACTTTTAAATCGCCCTCTTGCTGCATCTGCTGGGTCCAACCCAATCTCAGCTTTTAGCATTTGGCTGTTCAGCTCCAAATCTCCCACAGCAATGTGTGTCAGATTTTAAATCTTGTTAGATGAGAGGGGATTGGACCACCTTTATTCTTCAAAGAGCCGGTCTTATATGGATATGATCTCATAATAGCTGTGTGAATGGGTAATAGACCTGCTACTGGGGCAGACATGGATATTCAGTTGTGCAACATTGAATCCCACCCCTCAGCTTTCATGTGTCAACAACAGTCAAAGCTTCACAAGATCTAAGAATCCTGTGCGGACTGACCTGTGCCAGCTCACCACACGTGCATGTCAAAACACGCTCAACATACATGCGCACAATCTTTAATGCATGCACCTCACACATCCACTACAGACTGTGTCGTTCTTTCATCTCCCCACTTCATCCGCCCCCACCTTTGATGTGGGATACCCTGGAGTCTGAGGAGTACAGTCCTGGGGAATGAAACAGAGTGGATCTGTGCTCCTGCTCCGTGGAAGAGGCTTCCCATTGATCCCCCTTGCGTCTAATGTTCTCTCTCTCAGTCTCTCTCTCTCTTCAATCACTCTCTCCATCACCTCCCCCACTGCATCTGTCCGTCCCTCCACCAACATCCATTATAAGCTTCTTTTCTCCTCAGCCAAGATGAAGGTCATTATTCCTTTAGCTGAACACATTGTTCTTGGTTCTTCTGACCACTCCCCCACCTCTAATACCACAATAATAAGTTATCTGAGCCCCATAGCGCACTATGCTCATTTCATTAAACAGCCATTTCAAATGTTGCTCCAACCGGTCAAGTATTCTGCAGCCCTGGCTCTTAAGTTCCTAAAGTGGAAGTTGATGTAAGCTCGGATAAACTGATTGTGAAAGGTGTTGACTTACTCACTCTATTTCCGACGAGTGGTTTTTCAGAGATGCCATTACAAACATGTAACAAGCTAGAGAGGTCAGTGGAGATTAATTTTATCCAGTGGGCGACGCAAGCAGAGTGGGGAAGCTGTGTTACTTTACTTTGGTCAGTATCTAAGTGTCCTGCACTGGTAAACATGGAAAGTAAGAGATCTTTTGTTTTTTTGTCTACTTTTCTGTTTATGCAAGGCAAAAGACTAGTGATAATTATATGGTTTAGTGTGTGAAGGTTTTTTCATAAAACGTTTAAAAAGTGTATAGTGGGTCATCCACTTGCCAGAGGGGTGTCGGCTCTATCGCAGCCTCCCCCATTTTGCATGCAGACGTGTCCTTTGGCAAGGTGCTGAAACCCAAATTGCCGGCAGTGTATGAGTCACGCATTACAGAGAGGTCATCAAGACTAGAGAAGTGCTGTTTGAATACAGGCCATTTGCTGAAATTTGCTGCTTTTCTTAGTTCTGTATAATTAAACCTTATAACAATTTTTGGTTTTTAACTTTTCTGTACAAAACAAGCAATCTGGCTGTCACTCTGAGCTTTGAGAAACTGTGTTGGGCATTTGTTTTTGTTGACTCATTGGCTGTTTAGCATTGGCTTTAGCTATTTGTGTTGTATTTACATTATATACTGTTAAATGTTGACAGCCATAACAAATTATCCTGTCCCTGCGTGTGTAATTTTACAAATTTCATGAGGTCACCACTTCAGGGATCGATTAATAATATCCTGTGTTTGTTTATGTACTGCGAAGACTACTCCAACGTAATTAGGATGATGTTAACACTAATGGCATCCATGTGTATTAAATTATATCAAGAAGACCACACATAAGTATTCCCATAGATCTAGCAGCAACAAAACACTCTGACCTTTTCAGAACATCACGGTCTAATGACTGTGTATGGGAAGTAGGGATGGTATACTGAGCAGGTCCGTAATTATTTCTTCATGCATCACATGCCAATGCTGCCGATACGCAAAGTGCACCTGTCTCCTCTCACCTCTCCAATCTTGGTCTTAAGTCCCTGATTCTTTATTGTACCTCTGGTACACAACAGCTACTGTTCATTGTTTTGTTTTTTAAACACAAACACCAGCAGACGTTAACCTACTCTGTGTAATCTGCTTTTACCATGTTTTGCAGGACATTTGTTGAGGGGTGGTGGGTTGAGGTCAGTTGGTTGATGCGGACCCTCCAAACAAGATTAATAATTAAACAACGCAGTCTAAAGATGAAATATTAACGTGTATCTGTCTGCAGCTGCTGTTTGATTGGAATGCTATTAGTTGAGTTATTGCTGCTTTCAGTGTAGATGCTTTCAGACATGCACTTAAGTCCGCACTTTCTCCAGAGGGGCTGTATGGGAGAATAGCTATGTGAGAATAAGGCAGGAAAATTCACAGCGAGCAAGTGGATTTCTTGATGATTTCTAACAAGCGCCGGAGGCAAAAAACTAATATCTTTGGATGAGAGAGAGACATAGAAGATGCAGACTTGGAAAAAACAATGACATTTGATAGCTTTTGGTGGTACCCAGGCACCACCGTGGGCCTGAATGCGTTCTTCATTTGTGAGAGGCAAACATTTTCATGTCTGGAAAAAGTCTCCTCTGAGTTTGGTGTGCAGGTGTCGCATCCTCCCTGTATGACATTGAAAAAAATGCATTCATGTGTGGCCAAATTATATTAAGGCTGATAAACACAGTTACCTCAAAACTTTGGTAATGTCTTACTTGCAATATGCTTCTGGTAGAATAGATGCTGCAAGAAACATTGCCGTCCCCAGAGTCTCTAAATCAATATTTCATGTTTAGATTCTGGATGAAATTCAACTAGAGCCTCATTGCCCCAGTCGATGCTTCCAGGAAGCCAATAATCTTTTTCTGAGGTAGTCAAGAACAACTCTTAATTCCTGCTGCTGTAGATCCGAGATACATCATTGCATTAGTTCAAGACGAGGTCAATCCCAGTTTTGACTTAGAATAGAACTGTTGGTGAACTGGTAAAAATAAAAAAACTGGAAAATAGCTAAAGCCCGACACGCACGATGATGCAATATGCTAATTAGCACATTCATGACAGGATCGCATTGTATTTGCATGCTGCCGAGTGTCAGCCGGTTTTCAGCTCTGATCTATTTGCTCCTTTTCTACTCTCATATACAGTATTTTTATACATTCAAACTCCCAATAAGACTGTTCTCATCTCGACAGTTTTGTTTTTCTGTTGTCACACAACTGTCCAACCAAATTATCACAGATTATATCCTCTCTGTGCTGTCGAGTAGGAAATCTTTTCTTCTCTGTATTTTTAACGCTCCTTCTCAGCACGTCATCAGTTACACAATAGTACAGTCATTTACATCGATGACTCAGCGTTATTACTTCTCAAACCACTTGATTGCTTTTTGATCTTCTTCTCGGCTCTTCAGATGTGGAGCAAAAACAAATGATAGCTGAAGTAAATTGTCATAACATTTCCTCAGGCTTATACATGTTGTCTAAAAAAGGATGCTAGTCCATAACAAAAGGTTGGAACAATCACTAATGCCACGAGGAACTGATGTACTGATTATCCATGCGTCAGTAAGTGTGAGCATGTGTCTTTTGATGAAAATAAAAATTGCTTCTCGCCGTCTAAGCAGCTCTGTTGGGCAGCACTGTCTCAAAGTCAGCAGACTATTGAGCAGGCCATTAGATAGAGGAGGGTATGTGGGGTTGATCAATAAGCCTTCCAGATGATATATATGCAGGGCAGATGTGCTGGCCTGCCTAGGAACCTCTCACAACTCCTCCATCGCTCCCTTACTATCTTATTCTCCTCCAGACCTCCCCACCGCCTTTCCCCCTACTCCCAGTGGAGGACTTCATTTTAGGATAGTTGTGAAAAAAACAAAGGCAGCGTCTAAGCACTAGCTGAGCATTGTATTTTTACGTATCAGTCTGTTAGTCGCTTACCCTCCAGGGACATAGCATTTTGAAATGTTTCTACCAAACCTTACAAGTTTTTGAAAGAAAGAGAGGAGAAACATTTGAATGCTCCCAAACTGTAAAAGGTACTCCTGTTATCAAGTCCCCGATGGCAGAAAACTGGATGGGAATAATATCAGACATCTGAAGTTGACAGACGTCATTTCCCAACAGTTTGAGTGATAACTGAAAGAGACGAGCACTGTTGACATAGTTGACAACTGACACAATCATTCAATGAATTAAGTAATTATTTTGTCAAATTAAGTAAATTAAATAATCCTTAAAAAACACAAAGTTTGCTTTCAGTCCAATTTGAGTTTTAAAGCAAGACAGAACTAAATATGGTTTGAAGACGTTCTTTTAAAGCAGGTAACAATCTGTCATAAAAAATGTGTTGAATTTTTTCTGTAGACGGATTTAAATAAGATATGTTGGGTCATTATTCCCCTGATTCGACAATCAACTTTGAAAAAGTAAGCACCAGTTTCTAAGTGATGTCACTCCCTCATTATAAACTCTCTAACAGTGTAGTTCACACACAGACACGAGAACAATTTAGCCTTCAACGTTGAACCTGAAGTGTATTGAATTCATTGGTTCAAACAGATTGAGAAGCCACAATCAGTGTTTTCGAATGACAGCTTTATTATTTTTACAGAGATATCATAAAAACTGTGCAGCTTTAAAAGGCAAGAAAATATTACATTATTTTATTAAAAGAGTCAAAAGGGCCACACTTATTGGAGCTCCAGTTAGAAGAACAGCAAACTGGAAATAAGACACACAAGATTAAAGTCTTCAATAAAAGGCACTCGAGTAACAAACAGTTTAATACATAGTGGATTGGTCCGAATTCCAACTAATTCAATCGACTCTGTACCAGTGGGAGGACAGTGAGGGATTAGGTCCTTCTTGCTGCTCTGGTGGTTGATCTGGACTCCAGCACGCACCCCCATTAGTTAATCATAGATATTTTTTTATTATTTTAGTAGCAAGGGTTTAAAGGGTTAAATCACTCGATAACATCCGGTTTTTATCCTTTGTCTGTGTAGGGCCTTGAAGATCAGCTGCCCTTTGAGTGTGGTCGATGACTTTGACTACTGTTACTGATACTACCTATAACTTCCAACTAGATTAGTTTGCCCATGTCAAGAGTTCCCATGGGGACCCTTACCATCAATAACCCCAGTAAAAATGCTGCAGTTGCTTTAAAGCAAGACCTAACTGACATTGATTGACCTCGTAGTCTGATATCTTGTGTTGAGATGATTAAGCAGTGGGCGTGCTCACTTAAACATTTTAATTAAAGTGAATCAGGCACTTGAGGAGATTTTCATACTTGAGATCTACATGACTGTAGTATAAGGGGACATGTTTCAACTCCACAACTGGGGATATAGACAACTACAGTACAGTATGAGAAATATGTGTACAATTAGTTATATGGTGCTTTGATTTTCCAAGTATAAGGTCAGTCCAATTACTCTTTTTCAAAATAGTTCAGGCGACTGGGATTCTATGTCCCCATCTCCAAGCTAGTGCTGCAGAACTCTCCGGACCCAATTACCACTGAAGCTCTTATCACCCTTTTGAGATCAGAAGAAGTCAAATAGAAGGGAAGAGTTTGAATTTCCTTGAGGTATAGAGTGGACAGGATATAACAAGATCAGAACTATTATAATCGTGTAAGGTGTGATGGAGTAAGCTGGAGCTTCAAAAAATCTGCTCTGAAATGGCTTAACAGTTTTACTCTCTTATCCTTCCTACTTATATCAGTATGAATTTGCATGTACTTGCATCGTAATAGATGCTTGAAAGTCAGAATTGTAGAAATCTGATAAGGTAAACGATTTTATCTTTAATAAATGATGCCATCTTATTGTCAGCCACCCTACCTGGACTCTGGTAAAAGCATTGGAAGCATTGAGACCTCCATAATCAAGTGTCACCTCGCCTCATGTAACAGGAAGGTCTCTCCAATCCAGCCTTATAGAAAGCATAGATAGAAGATAGATGTTATCCAACCACATCAGAGGGGGGGGGCTTGCTATTTTTATTTTAGATATAACAAATCTTTGGTGTGGCATTTCTGCATTTTCTGATATACCATCATGGAGAAAAAGATATCAGATCAAGGGCAGGGGTGTGTGTGTGTGTTCTTATCACCGAGTTCTAGTCGGGATGTGTGTATGTATCTCTGCAGCTTCAAAGATCAACAGCTGTCGGGAAACTTTTGGCAAATGTCTCATCTCCTCAACACCCCCCCCCCCTCCCCCTGCCTCTCTCTCCCAGTCTACACATCCCTTTGTAATTGTCTCTGAAATATATTTTTCCAATATAATATGTCGAAAAAAGAGCAAAACAAGAAGGTTTTCAGTGTCCTCATTTAAAAAGGAATCAATAGCTCTGTCTCCGTCCTTAACTGCTCCAAAGAGTCAGCGCTGATGCAATAATACATGAAGGTTGGAGGAACCATCTGTGTTATTGAGTTATTGTTTGAGAGCCTGTCTGAGAGTTTAAAATAAGAAGTAGCTATGTATAAATTACGTGGGTGTGCGGTGCCGTGGTGCCTCAGGGCTTATTGCCTCTAAAGAATTGACTTCATCAGTCCCTTTTTTTCCTCACCGAATGTTCATTTTATCGCCAGCCTGGCTCGCAATTTTCGTGCTGTCAGCTCCCATGAGGCGTTGCGGCTGGCGTTCGGCACGGCAACATTGACCACAAGCCTTAATGAAAAATGGTGGGTTCTGCTTTCCCCGATATGACCTGTTTATCCCCACAGTAGATGATAGTGGCCTGGAATCCACTATACCAATCAATGCCCCCCTCATAGAGAAAGCATTCCGGATGATAAACTTAGTGCTAAATGCACTCCTCTCTGACGACAATGTAGAGAAGAAGAGTGAGGAAAAAGGGGAGGGGGTGTGCAAAATCAAAATCAATAGGTTTTTCATTACCGCTGTGATTCATGAGACTATTCTGATTATTTTTCCACCGATCCATGGACAAAGGAAAGTGGGGTATTTTTTGGTCCGTTCTTCTCTAAACTAGATTACCAGCCAGCCCTTGTGAATGGAAATAATAATTAAGTTGCGTCCTGTAATGTTTTGATTCATCTCCTTGCACTCTCTCCACCTCTATCACCACAGGTAGGATTGATTGGCCAGATCGATGGCCCCAGAGCTAATTGAACAAAAGTAATAAATATTTAGCTTATTTTTGTTAATGGGGGGGTTGTGAAACACCTGGGTGCAACACTGCATTTCCATCAGTAAGGCTATTCTGGCAAAAGCAGGTAGTCTGATTGCTTGATTAGAGCACGGTGGAATGAAGGTCAGAGGAATCCATACCTGCCGAGGATTTTGTTTGCCAACAACTCCCTCGGCAGTACTAATTTACTTTTAACTCACCTTTTCCAATAGAGGCAAATAGTTGCTGTTAGGAAGAAGTCAGATGCAGATGTCTCTGCCTTATTCTGCACACAGACGCAGATAGTTGTGCATCCACACATACACAATAAAATGATCTTATGAACCTAGTCTTTATAATCGGTTTGTATGCAGAACTATAAACCTCATTATGAGGTTTTCTAAGTGCTACAACAATTGCACCTATGCTTCTCAGAGATGTTAGTAAAAAGGCAACACCACACATTGTTTCAAATGCACAATTTGCAAATTTCTGCTGCTGGGGTCCCTCAGTCAAAACAACAATAGTTTGATCATGTTGTGAAATGAAGGGAGATCATGAGAGATGTTGTCGCTGCGATGGTTTCCTCCTCAGCTTGGTAGATGTGGTAGTTAATACTGGTAGAAACACTGGATCAAGACATTTCACAATAGTATTCATGAGAGGTGAACCAGATGAAACCCAGTAACAGTGATTCAAATGACAGACTCCTTTAGATTTGAAAATTACCTTTTGGGATAAAGTGAGTTTACAACTCGACCAAATGATGATTGATGGACAGAAACATTTTGCATTTTATTTTACATGGCTATGACTGTCTGGCTGTGATGTTTTGTGATATTGAGGAGGTCATTCTCTTGGTTACAGCCTCCAGACTTAAAAACAATCATAATAATAACATTATTTGTCTCACACTTTTCAACACAAGTAACAGTGCTTCACAACAATCATAATAATAATAATGATAATAATAAAAGCAATAGACATCAAAAAATAACTTTTTTATAGAGATTATATAGAGATTTTAAAATTTGAGAAAAAGTGGGGGTCTGAAAGTCTAATCTCTTCTGGCAAATTGCTCCAAAGTAAAAGGGGGGCCCTCATGGCAAAGGCTCTGATTCCTTTGTTTTTTTTGCCTAGATTTGTGAACGGTTAGCAACGCTATCTCAGACTGCGTCCTGTCTGAAATATAGAGAGGGACCAGCTTTTAAGGTAATTAAAATAATTTTAAAATCAATCCTAAAATAAACAAGCAGGCAGTGCAATGATGCAAAAACAGAGGTGATATGGTTGCATATTTTGGATTGTGTTAGAAGCCGAGCGGCAGCTTTCTGCACTTGTCTTCCTGGGCTTGATAAACTCGTTTTTCCCTCTTTCTTTTTGCTCCATCTCATCTAACATTAGTGTGTGTTGCATTGCAGTATTTGGTGGAGTTTGCCTCAACCAAAGCAGCAGGTGTTTGCTAGAAGACACTGTGACACATGGATGCACCCTGTCAGGCCACCCGCCGGAGACTCTGAGACTTCTTTGTCCCATCATTTAGAGCAGAGAAGAGCGCACGCACGCATGCACACACACACACACACACACACACACGTAAGACTGCTATACAGAAAGTGGCCACGATCAACTGGATAAAAGCAGAAAGACCTGTGAGACCAGCGTCATATCAGGACCACAGTGACTCAGTGAAAATAAATAGGTGAACTTTCATCAATTTATTTACGCGCGTTGATTTGCTTCAACCAAACTTGACACATTTTGACTGAGTGAAAGCTCTGCACGTTTCCACTGCAGTCACATCCATTCACCTGTGCTCAACTTTTCTTTTTTTCTTCCCCACATGGCTCTTTTCTCTTCCATAATAACATGGTTTCCCACCCTATTTTTATCGGCCAATTTAGAAATCTTTTCTCCTCCTCCATCCTCCGCAGCAGTCGGTCGCTGTGGCTCCAGCACTGCGCTGTTAATAAACACAGGAAAGAAAAAAGAAAAACACCAACTTTCCTCATCTTACCACCATCGACAATTCACACACTCCCGTACCCTGTACACCCTGCCTCTGTAGCCCGTTGTCTTCCTTCACCCTCTCTCTCTTTTCTCCCCTCCTCCGGCAAACAACCTCTTTATAGCCCTCATTGCCATGCTGCGATAATTAGTCAGCGCTAAAATAATACAGCCTGAAGAAAACAACAAGAGCTCAGCAGAGGGCTTAGCTCCGCTAGGAGGGAAGGAGGTTGGGAGGAGGAAGGGAGGAATGGCCAGAGCCAGAAAAAACAAGAGACAGAGAGAAACAGAGAGAGTGAGCGGCAGTTTGAATGCCTGTTCTCCTCCTCACGGCCTCTTCATTCCATCCTATCTGGTCAGAGCGAACCTTGACTGAGATTTGTTGGGTAATAAAAAAAATATAGGTTTCTCTATGTGTGCACATATGAGAGAGCTTGTGTTTTTACAGGTGAGATGAGCACAGTATGAAAACCCCAGTGCCGTGTCCATACTGGTGGATCTGCAACTAGCTAATTTAGATTATTTTTGTTTATGTAGGAGCCACTTGCTTGTTCTCATCTCAAATGTGAGGACTTATCATTTTTATTGTTTACTGCATATGACCAGGGGCCAAAATGTGGAGTCAAACAAAGCTCAATTTGACCCCATTCATCTAAAAAAAAAAAAAGGGCACTAGTGCTCTGATTGTTAGGCTTATCAAAAAATGAGGTTAGAAGGATTTACAAAATGAGGATGCACAGCCAGCAAACACATCAGTCAGATCCAAATTTGAAAAGGCCTTTGTTGCTCTTGAGTTGGCTGTCTGCATAGCAAGCCTGGCAGTTTGGGCAAAGTTGAAATTATGTGATCCATTGTTGAAAAGAGGTTCAACTCTCTTCTAGTGCGTTTTGGGCGGCTTCATAAAGAGACATGTACATGCACCAGTCTTTGCACAAGCATCCGGTGTAAAATCTATGTGTGTGTGTGTGTGTGTGTGTGTGTGTATGTATGTGTGTGTGTGTCTGTGTGTGTATGTATGTGTGCGTGTGTTTGTGCGCGTGCGCGTATGTGAAAGGGAAAACAGACAGCCCACAGGGTTGAAAAGTGAGGTTTCATATTTCATATACTCTATGCTAATCCCAGCCAACGCCCGTCATTTCTCATTCACCAACGGACATATCGGAGTCAAGCCAAGTCCTAACTCCTCTGTTCCAGTTCAAACGTGAAAGCGCTCAGTGTACGAGGTGGATTTTTTTAGGCTGGAAATCAAAAAAAAATTGAGGCAAAGTACCTTTGACGCGGAGATCTGAGGAATTTATTTTGTTGACGTTGAGTGGTGCTGGTTATACTGACAGCATAGCCAACACAAAGTTTGTCAGTTCGCCCTAGTTTGAATGCAACGCAACTGCAGGCAACCGAGGGCAACTGTAACAGCAGAGGCTCTGAACATTAACATTTCAAAGAGCAGTGACAGCCAGCACGGGTGCGAGTGCTAGCGCTAATGCTAAACATGACTTCAGGATCATGATATACACTGGCAGTAAAACAAGAGTTTTCAAATGGGATGTTCAAGCCAGCCGTTTTTTTGTGACTTTTCTCTCACATGTCTGTGCCTGCAAATTATATAAAAAGTTAAGTTGTAACTAAATGATTGTCCAACTTTCTCCCTGTGTTTTTTCTGCAGCTGGGACAACTTACATCTTCGGGCGTGGCGGAGCCCTCATCACATATACCTGGCCACCCAATGACCGGCCGAGCACACGGGCAGACCGGCTGGCGGTGGGCTTCAGCACGCAGCTGAAGGAAGCCATTCTGGTCAGGGTAGAGAGTGCCAAGGGACTGGGAGATTACCTGGAGCTGCACATAGTAAGATACCGCCTCAGGGGTAATGAGGGGGGAATGAGAATGTACCATGATCTATATTCAATCAGATGACTCATTGAGAAAAACCCAAAGAAAAAATGGGGGATTGGGAAGAACCTATATAAGGAAAGTATAAATAGACAAAAAGGGGTTGCATTGTGTACTGTGATTCCATGGAGAATAGACAGTCACTGGAGAATGAATAAGGAGGGAAGAAATTTGTGAAATAATGAAAGAAGGACTGAGAGAATTGTACTTTGAACTAAGCAAGAGCGGTGGAGGAAAGAAGAAGAAGAGGAGACACAAGTAACATGTGTTTTGGTTGGGCACTCCTAGATCTCAGGAATATTTAGTCATACTAGAGGGAAATAGTTTTTTTAATTTTGACTTAAGATGAAAAAATACAGAGAAAGACTAAGACACTGCAATTCAATTATGTAAAGATGTAGAATTTCAGGTCTTACTTAGGTGAGGCTCACATAAGCTCTTTTAGACAAGATACGGCAACTGCGTGGAGTATGACTGAATCGTCATTAAATGGCATGTTGATACACACTGAGTGTGTGGTACTTGCATGGGCCACTGAGAGAAATCAGAGTGTGCAGAGTGACTAAGCAGCCAACAGTGTCTCATCTTATCCCTTGTCTGTCGAACTAGTTATGAGCCTCATCTGCCTCGCTGCAGTCATGTGTTGGGCTTAAAGGTCATTTACAACCACCTCCAATGACAACTGTAAATGGCAACTGAGGCCGGAGTGTGAAATATGCATTTACTCAGACTCTTAATTTTTGCATTGACCCTAGTGCTTCATCTGACTGATGTTACAGTCAAAGTTCATATTGATTCTAATGGGGGGGGGGGTCTGTTAATTACCAGCCAGGACTTCACCTGGTGACTCCTATCCACTCACCTTGCTACTTGGGACAAACAATTAAACACTGCATGTAGTCAGGTTCACAACGACAGTGTTTCCCTGTAAAAGCTGGGGGGAAAGATGTGTAGAGATAAGACTGTGTCACTCTTATCTAGTCTAAACTGCACGTGGAAGAGTTGGGGGAGTGGAGGAGGAATATTGTGTCAGTGATAAATGATGACAATGACTATAGTGATGCAACAACTGGTGCTGGAGTTGAAGTGGTGATGTAGGTCAACTGGATCAATTTCGAACTTCTTATTTAATACATCCTAATTACTCAAGACAAGACACAGACCTGTTCAGTTTATCCTGGAACAACTTTAAAAATGGCCCCTATTTAAACTGTTGGCAGCATCTACTGTGGAATAGCCTGAGGAGCGAGACTTTTTAATGTTATTTTCAGTGTTGCTAGCGCCGCAGCAAAAAAATAATTTACCTATTGGGTGTCCCAATAAATCTCAGAGGCAAATATCTCAATTCCTGGGGAAATAAATCCAACATATATGAGCAGAGCGAGGCGACACAAAAGTTTGTCAAGATTTTATTTTTGTAATTTGAGGGAACTTATCCTTTAACTTCGTTTCAACTTTAAGTACTTTTTTATGTACAGTGCATTAGTTTTTTATTCTAACCTGGAGGAACAGCTCCTCTCTGTTTATCTGTACCTGTTGCTCACTATCTCACTCTTCTCTCAAGTGCGCCGTCTCTATCTAACTTCTTCCTTTCATTTACTCCCTCACTCCCTCGTCTCTGGCCCGCTCTCTCCCTCTCTCTTTCGCTCAGTCTCACAAACACATCAATGCCTCCGCCACACCGGCCCGGCTTCTCTGCTCCCATTGCAATTACATTTCATTTGCTGCCATTCCTCCCGTGTCGCTCCCCTAAATGACTCTGTTCAGCCTGTGGTGGGTGTTTGGGTCCTGTTAATTATGCCCGTCTCTCTTTGAGTCGAGGAGTACAGGCAAATTAGACCTGAGAACCCAGGAGCCGTGGCCTCATATCATTCCGCCTGATGGGGGCCTCATGGACCCAATCAAACTATGAAATAGCTCTACGTTCAAACAGTGATGGTGGCCTTGAGGTACCATACCTTGGGCCTTCTTCCTTAGCTTTGGCTCGTGATTCCCAAATAGCCGTTTTTTTTTTTTTACTCCAGGTTAGCCTGTGCCATGGTCTCCAATAACATTTTAAAGAAGGTAATTGGCATATTTAAAAGTGCTCGTTTCAATTCATTGTTGAAATTTTTTGAAATTCTGAATTTTGAGAACAGACATCCACAATGACACATAAAGGAAATTATTATATTGATTGTTAAGTTAATATAAGTAAATATGGAGTGGGTGTCACAGACACTGTCATTAAAAGTTATGACACATCACTGTCTGTTTACTCTTTACTTATAGCAAGCCTCCATCTCCTTTATTCCTCCCCCTACCCACTCTCTGCCATTACCTGACACAGGGCAGGACATCACTCACTAAATCTCCATCTTCCTGACACGGCAACATCAGGCACCAGGGTAGAAGATGTAAAGTGGAGGTTGTGGGATGAAGCGCTTGAGCCGAATCTGCTGAGTGGGACTGCTTTAAAAAAAAAAGGACATGACATATCCCCACAAGACCCTGTTTCGTGCACTCCCCTAATTATTTACTGTGTCTGAAAGTGCGGCAAACTTTCCAGCTGACATTTTGAAAGTTCTTGATGAAAAAGCTTTGAAATTCATTATCTGGAAAATGCCATAGGAATGACTCATCGCCAAGCAGACCAAACATGGTGTGCACACGGTGCAAACTGCTGTTGCAGTGCAGTGTTGATCAGGTGCGTCTAATGCTCCTCCGTCACCCAGGTCAAGGGACAGCAAGCACTAGTAAACCAAATAAATAGCAAGCTGGACTCTCTGTTCATCTAGAAGACCGCATTGCTTTTACTGACCGGTGTGCGGAGTTCCTCTGCGTTTAATCACCCAGAGAAGTGAAATACCATACAACTCCCCAAGAGTCACTAGAACTAATTAAGCCTCTTGGATAAATGGTGAAACATTTCCAAGAATACTCAGTTAGTCCGGTCACTTTTTACTCAGTGTGCTCAAATGAACATGTCGGTAGCACGTAGTTCAAGTTGTTACACCCAAGGCATCCACTCGTCTGAGTTAACAGCTGTTTTTACAGAAGTCATTGCAGACTTGGCACTAATCCACTTATCCAATTTGTTGTCTTTCATTCTTAAACAAAATGCTATTTCTGTAAAGCTGGGTCTTTTTCAGCTTGCTTATCTACTCCTGGATCCATCTACAGTATTTCACAGAATTCTATTTCGTGATGATTTCTGATGTAGGATGTGAATGGACTCCTGGATTTTTTTTGGGCCATCCAGTGACTCCTTGTCCATGATTTTGACACCGTTCCAGTTCATGTATCAGGTTTTGTTTAAGAGTTCACTTAATGCCTTGAGGGAGAAGTTACATATTGCACGTTTTAACAGGCTGAAGATTCGGAATATTCACATTAGATAGTGTTTTTGTTTCAGAGGTTAACAATGAATCTTCACGTTTTTTCAATCAGGAATCGAAGCCAAACAGAAGTGACAAATATCAAAAGATGTGACAAATTTCTCCGTTACAAACTTTATTCTCTCCAACACTGAAAATACCCATTGGTTTCACCACTCGCAACATGGATTAAACGGGAACAGACACAATTATTATTACTTCAGTGAGCATTTCTATTTTCTTTCGATCTAGTCGACAGGATGTCCCCCAGTCCCCCCGATGTCTTTCACAGAGTGTTAGCTCAACAGAAGTAAAAATGGTCATTTGGGAGGGCAGGACATCATCTTTGCCAATCTTCATGACATTTCTACCATCAGGGCCTGGGGTGTGAGATTCAGGGAATGAAGGGTACAGACAGATATCGAAGTGGGCTGATAGCTAAATCTCCCATCTGTGGCTGCTGGAAAAGGTAGATGTCCTTGCAAGACCTTGGAACCCAATCATACAAAGAAAAGGTTATAGTTTATTTTTAAGAAGAAAGTTTATTGAAGCCAAAAGCAGTGTTTATCTTCAGTACGTTCTTATTTCTTTTGGTTAGCCCTTTTGAATCAAAACTGTGTCCAAGTATAAGGAGTCTAAGTCGCTGTTGTAAATCTCCACTTATAGTTTTACATTAGCAGCAGTAATAAAATGACCTTTTCAGAACAAGTTTAAGATGAGACTTTTGAGTCAGTATCCCAGACAGCTAACCTCATAGTTCAAGTGTTATTTTAAGGATACACCTTCCTCCTTTGCAGGTGTGATAAATGAGATGTAGGACAAGAGTCTGGTGTGTTTGCCCTAGGGTCCTATCCTTTTTGTTTTTGTGCTGACAGCCTGAGTTTTCCACAAACATTGGCAATTCGAAAGTTTGGCATGGAAAAAGGGTTGCCTTTCATGTTGCCTTGGCTAGAATGCCTGCTGCATGCTTTGCTGTCCTTGCTGCCTGGCTCAGGTGACATTGATGCAGTCAGGCCCTCCCCTACCCATTAGCAATATGGCATCGAGGTGACCGCAGTTTGGAAGACCAACTCACCTTATGTATCCCACATCCATAAGTGCTACAATATTGAAGAAATAGTGTGTCTAGAAGGGCCTCACCCGGCGTCTACTGTCTTCTGCTTCACGACTCATCAGGAATTAACAGAAACCACCATGCAGGTTCTTCACTCTCAGCAGAAGAAATGTGCATTGCTTTGTTCAGTTTTTATGAAGCTGTTTTCATTTTAAGCAATAAAGGCACAAAAGTGGAGAGCAGCAAATTGGGTTTATGTTATGCACTGAGAGATGAGTCATTAATGAAGGAACAAGTATCGGAGTCATTCTTTTCATGTGCTTCTCATAAACTCACTAAATGGCCTGACAGAAGCTGTGGTGGTTTGGATGCACCTTCCAAACGAGGACTTGCACAATCTTTTTTCTGTATTTTTCCAGGGTGTCTGTTTGTATTTATTGCTGTTCTCACAGGCACCGCTCACCTTTGACAGTCATTAACTTTACAGCTGGCAAGTTGTCGCAGTAACTGCTCTGTGGGAAGTGTCTCATCTGCAGTTATGGGCCAGTGCACAGCGCACAGCGGGCCAACCCGAATACCTCCATCACTGGCTGTCCGGTCCCGGCTCATAGCATTAAATAAGGGCTGACTCTGATTACGCGTGAGGGAGACATCCCTCACCTCAGCTGTCTACTCCGAGCAGGGGCAGAGAGCAAGGGAAGGGGCCGGTGACCAAAGGGGACACGGCTATATTTTCCCCTCTTGACCCCACCCTTACCCCTCGCCCAGCGTGTGACAAATTGGCTGAGAAAGGAAAAGGGATAGACAATGCAACTCGGTGTTTATGTTTCTGCTCACAAGCTTTTTGTGGCCAACATCCCCGCAGTCCAATGTGAAGTGCAGTACCTGAATTCATGAGCTCCATGATGCTAATGTCAGAGATGAGCTCCTTTACTCTCACCGCTCACTAATGAGATAATCACATTTTTTTAATACACCACCGCCCTGCTTTTTTTCCTTTTCACTTTCCGACAGCCACAGGTTATCTATCAAGGCTTTAAGCCGTCAACTGTTTAATTATGGGTTGAAAATGTGATCTGACATGCGACGGCAGCCTGGGATAAGATGAGTGGCGAGGAGAACCGGGTGGATGGAGAGCTTTCAGAGTGCAGTGGGGAGCGGGGAGATGCTGGCGTCAGATAAGGCAGATGGTGATGCAGATAAAACTGTCAGAGGGAGGCAGAGGCTTTTATCCTCCACTCCCTGCCCCCGGTAACACAGACACACACACACAGAGGGATGGGTGTGTATGCATGCACAAACACACGCACACACATACACACGCGGCCACACACGCCATTATTCCCGACTAGCTGTCAGTAGCACCCACTGCTCTGAGGTTCCAGCTTAAGTTGTGTACAGACACATTGGCAAGGACACCTTCACATTCTCTCACAGGACAGGTGTGATTAGCCCTTGTAGACACTTGAATTCATTCAAAGTCACAATTTACAAAAGTAGCCCTATTGTCCCCCTGCATCTTGTTATTTGTTTTATTTACAAGCCCCACACACACACGGACACTCCCTTTCTTAAATGGGTGTCACCACTCCGGCCTACTCTCCTTCATCTTGTCAGGGGAGAAAAAGCCAAGCACACCGGGAGAGACGGACGGAGGATGCGTGGAGAACAATTGAGGGGGAAAGTTAGGCATTGTTTTGATGAATGCAGCCCCCTCACAAAGGGGAGCGTGGGCCACCGTCGGTAATGAGATCGGGTCCTGGTGGGTTTGGCAGGGTCTCCTCGGCGGGAGGATGACAGCATATCGATTAATCCTCCCCTTTCGCATCACTAATTAATCCTCCCATGTGGGTGTGGTGTGTTCACTGAAGGGGGGGGGGGTGAAGCAGATTCTACCTTAGATGTTTCATCACAGGGGGCTAACTTTGGATAGAGAAGGAGATTAGGAGGCAGATCTTCCTATAAATCCCACTTCCTTCACTAGGATCGGTAGACTTCTTGAATAATCAACCATTCATTACTAAAATCCATTCATTTGACTGGTGATGCTTGTAGAGGGTAGTACACAGCATGGGTTTAATTGTTGCCTCAAAGGCCTGAATCACATCTCCAAAAGAAAGAGTCTGCTGCTGGTACCTGTTTGGTCATTTGTCTTGATTTTTAGACGTAGAGCACAAATCCAACAAGTAACTCAGAGGTGCTGAAGTGTGGCGAGCTTCACTTCGCTGTGTGGCTTTGTTAATGTGTCAGATCTGAATGTAAGTGGTCTATTAGACGGCCAATTATTTATTACACTGAATTATATGCTGTCAGAAAGTCCCGGCTCACTGCACCGGTTGGAAGGATTTCAAGCACATAATTCCTTAAGCTAGCAAAGCACTTCTGGCCACACCCCCAACCTGTTCCACTTTTGAAACCTGGTTTGAAGTCCCAGTTTGACGTGTGGTCAGAAACTCAATGTGATTAAATACCGTTGAGTACAGAGAAGGGCAGGTGTTGCCTGAGAAACGCTGCATTGATTTACTCTGGAGATATACTCCCAGTAAGAAAGTGATGAATGGAATCACATTGAATGCACAAGTGTTGATTAGTTGATCTGCACTTCACTGCACTGTGGTGTGCTACGCCCTAGCCTCAGCAAGTCTACAGAGAGGAGGCATTACATTACACTAGGCTGATTTAACAAATGTTTTGTTCAAAGCAGCTCATACATCAGAAGCAATTTGGGGTTTGGTGTGGACAGGAACCGAGGATCAAAGCTCCCACCCTTAAAGCATAATCTGAAGACTTGACTCAAGTGCAGGATCGCTTTTCCTTCTGTGCTGATAGTTCTGTCGCTTACTTGTAATTAGTCCTCATATTTAAACATCAAGGAACTGCAAGTTCACTTATCGTTCCACTTAAATATTCCATTCAAAATAATTAATCTTTTAGTTAACAAGGGGGCCTCACCTTTGTTTACTGCCTGTTGGTCACTGTTCCCGTAGCTCACTCTGGCTATGTATCCTGTGAGAACAAAGTGGGAGATGGGCTTTTGGATCGATAAGCTATTAGGGTCCAGGAGAGCAGACCTGTCTGTATGGTTTCCATCCTGCCTTTAATAATCACCTGGGAAGGCAAACTACCCTCTTTCTATTCATTCTGGTCATTGTCTGCCATCTCCTTTCATCCAACCATCTAGCTCTGTACTCCTGCTACATGAAATGGTTCAGCTTAGTCCAGATGTCTGCGTATCTAATATGATGCCTGTGTTTTATTTCCATAAATTTCCACACAAATGTTGCAATTGGTATTACATTGCACTGACACAGCCGACTTAGCCTTGTCATATTACTGAAGATTGTGTAAATGTGGGGCATTTTACATTTGTGTGGTAAAATGAAAGTAGAAAGGAATGGAACGAATGAAGGAAAGTAGAAGGAAGGAAACGGACGTGGTGTTAAACTACCCCTTCTGCCAAAAGGTGCAGATCACCAGCGGCAGATTCACCTTGTTGTGGGCAGGTTGTCAATATTTCATTGACTAAACAACTACATCTCCAGAGGGCTCATTGGTAGATTCTGGCATCCCAGAACCAGCTTCCAACCTTCACCCACTAATCAGTTTTCATGATCTCGCGATGTTATGTTGATTTTCTTGGAGCCCAGCAAGGATCCCTCCACCTGAGCCATATCCACTGGCTGCTTCTATCGGCTGCCTCTGAGACTGACCAAGACAGAAAGTCAAGAGCACGAAGGGTGGAAAAAGATGAGAAAGCGTACTTTTACCCAGTCTGCTTTGTCTTTAGTGAGATGCCCTGAGGCACAGACCACTGTGAGGTCCTCCCCGAATGTCACAGCTGCACCATCCACCCTGCTTTTTCCCTCTGGATGCACTGTATCCCTCCTCACTCACTACAGTAAGCCCCTGACCAGCAAAGACAGGCTGTCCTGTTTATTATCTACATTCATCTTACACAACACAAACCAGCATCACTCATTAGAAATGATGCCTTCATTTGCATTATTATTCATCTACACCTACTAATGCTGCTGCTGCTGCTGCAACTGCTGCTATTAACTATTCTCTATGAATAATACGTTCATTTTCTGTACGAACACACAGGTGTCTGCACCATTCTGAATGGTCTCATTAAAACTTTTCACTTCTTTGATTAACTGGTAATGCTGACACATGCATACATTTCAGAGTGGATATGTCATCCTTAAGCAGACACCAATTTACTTGTGCTTGGATGCAAACTCCCAATGTTCATATTTCACACCTCCCCCCAGCATCTGGCTGTGCCTTGACTATCATTGGAAGCTGCCTGTAAGCATTATCTAAGACTTTTTGGACTTTGGCTGACCCTTATGTATTTTGTCCCTTATGGTTCAGCACCACATTCATAAATCACCCTTGACCTTTCCATGGAAGTTTGTCTATTGACTTCCTGTACTGTTTTAATGAAGCTTATGCTTTCTATTGATTGCAAAGCCATTATATAGTGCACTGCGTCCCCTTTAATATCTCAATTGACCACCAAATGAACATCCTACATCACTGTTGCCCCACTTTCCTTGGGAGAAATAAGCCATAGCTCTTTGCCCAATACCTCGAGGGGTTTGTTGCAGTGAGGAAAATCAACACAGCCATGCTAGTCCAAAGATCTGCTTTGAACTTTCTCCACCTCTTTCTTAAAATGGTGGTTAGCTTAAAGCCCAAACTCGGTTACCACATCCTTGCTCGCTCTTATCTCGGTGTACTTGTCCACTACCTTGGGGAGGATGTTTCCACCTGAACATATTTGAACACAAAGGAGATGCTGAAAGTAGAACGGGAAAGAACGACGCTTAGATACTGACTGAAGGAGAAAAAAGGACAAGCAACTGAGCTGAGAAAAGAGAGCGAGAGATGGCCAAGAGAGGCAAAAAATGTGTTTACATCTGCTCATTCATGCAAGAGTCTACATGTCTGTGTTTTCAAGGCATCTGCGATGTGCTCAAGGCAGAAATTATGAATGCATCTTTTCTCTGTCGCAATTCTTAACTTTGCAAGTCTATTGACCATTCTGCTGTTGACAAACCACGAGAAAACCACTTTATTATTTAGTGCTTTTGTTGTTCAGAAAAACGAATATTAAGAAGGAATGTCTGGAGCCGTCAGCATAAAACTGGTCATGGCTGAGAGGGAAGCTCTTAAAAAAGGGGCCTTTGTAGAGCAAAGATAATAGGAGAACACGCTTTTTAAAAACTCTTCTTTTTGAGAAGTTAAGGAGCTCTTAATAAAAGTCATTGCCTGTGTGAGTTAAATTCCACATAAAATCTCCTGAGGATGAAAGGCTGGACCAGGAACAGAGCCGTGGCTTTTCCATGATCCTTTACTGTTTCTCACTTAGGATTTTGTGTCATGTCCAAGTCACTGAGGTTGCATCTATAGTTGACATTGATTGCTTCATAGATGAGCCTATGTCACACGTTATTATATACTTTTTGAATAGGTGCGGAGGAAAAGTCGTCATTCTTTTGGAATGGAGAAAATGAATGGACCGCCACATTTCATTGACTTTGATCCTGACAGGTTAGATGTTGTTTTGGTTCGGGCCGAACTGAAAAGTCCAACGGTCGGCACCAAACCAGGGAAGTGTTAAAGCATGTCTAGTTTGTCAATTCAATCCACATTTACTGGAAACAGTGTTAGTGCCAATATTTGCCCTCCTTCACCCAACCACGTCTGCAATCACACATCTGTTCTGAATTGTGTGGTGAAATGTCAGCTTGTACAATCATAAAAATGTGAATCTTGCCCATGTTTTCCAGCCCCCTGTGTGATGATGGCAGCGTTTAATAGGAAAGCTGTGTGTACAACCACAGTGAATGTTAATGATAATTGTTCACAACAGGTAGTTCTGTAATAATTTTTACCATTTTGTTTTTGGTTCTCCTCTAAAGCTCATCTGATCTTCTGACAGCTCATGATAATTATCTCAGTGGATTTACTTTGTTGTGACTTTGCAGTCGTACCAAATCCCAGCAGTTAACTTGCATCATTTGTAGAAATCAGGTCTGAGACTAAAAAGAGCAGTCACGATATCCGAGTTTCACTTCTAAGAGCAAAACTGAAAATGTCGTCTTATCCCTTATACTTAGCACATTGCCCTCTTCTCTCTTTTCAATTTTTTCTGCTCTACGAGTCGAGTAGTTTCACCAGTAATCCATCCCTGCTGATATGAGTGAGTGAGGTCTCAGCTCACTGAGCAGTCAACTGTCCTGTCTTCCCAGAGAAATGAAATCCTGTTGTCGGAGCAGCAATAACCGATGTCCAATGGGCCCCCGAGGTTTGTGCAAACCCGTCGCAGAGACCATGCTATGACTGTTCCCTGCTGCGTCTTTCATGTGCTGCAAATAGGATTCCCTCGCCGCGGCTGCTGTTTGGTAAATCTGTCGTGAAGACCAGTTTGGGTTGGATTTGTAGGATTGGTCAAGTTTGAGATGTGTGTGGACAGAGGGAAAAAAAGAGGATGAAAAAGGTGCTGAGGGAAGTTTATGTCTAGCTTTAAATGTTTCTCTAAACAGATGTATGTGGTTTAGTCATAATTATGATTCCCCTGTAAAGGTCCCCCCTCTTTTGCATGATACTACTCATTGCTAGAGTCTATCAGTTATTCGGGCGACATAAAGGAGCAGCAGCTTAATGCTCTCTTCTCTCACTCAATCCCCCCTTTTCAACAACAATCGGCTTGTAGTCTGTTTACTGTATAGTCTTTGACTGTTTCCTCTTGTGTGTCTTTTGTGTCTCCTTTGTGTTAGAATTGGCTCTGAATTTGATCAGAGATGGAAGAGGAGGGGTGGGGGAGAAAATTTGCATAGCTTTCATTTCGGCCACTGCTCTTTCTCCTGGGGGGGGGGGGGGGGGGGGCGGCAGTGTGAGGGAAATCACACAAGCAGTCAAACAGAAAATGGCATAAGCAAACAGAGAAAACACAAAAAATGGGCTTTTGTTTCTTGAAGCTTGCGTTCACAGAAGCTGTGAAAATCAAGTCCTGAAGAGGAAGGTGATTGATTATTTTGTGACACGTTTATAAGATGTGGAGAAAAAAAATCCAAACAAAAGAACTGTGTCAGCCTGAGACTACTCTGAGAAGTCAAGTCAGGCTCTTTGATTTTCTCTGAGCAGACCTGTCTCCCATGCTCGGAGACACATGCCTAATATTTAGGGGGAAGCAAAGCCACAGGGGAGGCACCTCTAATAAGTGATTGAAGGATTGGTGTCATCCTATTATTCCTGCACAATTTAGGAGGAGAAGGAAGTTCATTATTCATTCAGTGGCTGCCACAACTCTGAATTGGGTTTCTTAGGTTCATCCAGTTGGTTTGGGACAATCACATGCAAGAAGCAGCAACAGCCTTTTGTCAATTAGTTTGTAAACACGTCTTGTTTTTTGAGTTTCGCTTTGAGCTGTAACTTCTGAGAACAAATCACAAGCTACTCTGCACGATGGAAGGAGCGTCATAATTGTGAAAGACAAAGAAAAGAAAAGGTAATCTCCAGCAAATAAGCTGTGGGCTTATACTTAATCAGGCAAGCAGGAGCCACCAAACATGCATGTCATTAAATGGGTTGGAAGCCTTTTTTTTAAATATTGAAAATGACTTTGAGGAAATAGCGACAGTGAGTGGGTTCATGTTATTCTCGTGTTTCCACATTTCCTAACTCAGTCTCTGTCATTCTTCTTTTTTCATTTATTTTATCTGTGTTTTTCTTCCGCTCCATCTTGCTGAGTCAGCACTTGCACTTAAAGAGTCAGGCTTCAGATTGATATGCCGAGTAAGTGCTCTCATATCCGTAGCTGATGTAGCAAAGGGCTGAGGGGAGAGTTGGTGCAAGTAAGGCAGGGAAAATTCACCACTTTGACTGTAATGAGGGCAGGAAAGTGCCCAAAAAGGGAAATGTGCAGACATTATTTTATCGGCTATGATTCGGGACATTTGGGGACATGAGCAGATTAGCAAATGTAGCAGCGATGAATCAGACATTTTCCAGCAGATATGTAAAGTTAAAGATGGTACTTGGCAGTGGCAGGGTCATGGATTTGCATAAGAGGTCACTTCCAAGTCAGAGTCCACCAACTCTAGACTAGTATCCTGTGCATTTTGGGCCCATGGAGCCCTCCCACCCAACTAAGACTTGGGCAGTAGCCGTCAAGCTGTTCATCTCCTGAGCAAAGAGCTGGGCCAACTCGAGGAAAAAAAGACTTGTAAGTTGGACGTCTTCCCAGAGCAATTAGCTGAACCCATATGCCTGTTTGATTAATACACAGATGAAAATTATCTTCTCCCAGCCACTCTGCTCGGCTTAAGCTCCCTCCATGGTGACCAGGTTGGATGTCAGTTTGTACAGTTTGCCACTGTCGACTCATGTGCCGGGCATTTGAGGTGTAGCGTTTTAAAAAGATCCCGTTGGATTTGCAGATCCACGTTACTGCTTTTGTAGCATAATAAATGGAGGAGAGGGCCGCCAACAGTCATCCGTTTTGACAAATGAAGCCTTTCCCCCGTCTTGCTTACTCCACCTGTTTGCTGGTCTCACACAGCTATGCAATCTTTGCTCACTCAGCCAGGGCACAATCCATACATATTTGATAGATAGAGCAAAGTTATCAAAGCTGACAGTCCCAGTAATTAGAAAAAGGCAATAGTCGAGGCCAAGGAGACCATTTCCCCGATGGATTAACAGCAATCACTTACAGCGGCGTCCTCGAGCTGTTTACACTGGCAGTCATGAGGCAGATGTTTTGAGCATCAGTAATTTCTTTCTCTGGATCCACTTGATCAAAAGCAGTGAGCTAACTAATCAGTGGTCTGCAGCAGATGTATTATCATCAGAGAGGAAATAAGATGCGTAAACAACAGGCACTTCCTCTCTCTCTCTCTCTCTCTCTCTCTCTCTCTCTCTCTCTCTCTCTCTCTCTCTCTCTCTCTCTCGCTCTCTCTCTCTCTCTCTCTCTCTCTCTCTCTCTCTCTCTCATATTCATGCACAGACACATGTGCAGGCGCATACACTGCAACCGACCTGGGAGGGATGACCTGAGCACTGACCGTGAAGCCAGTTACTCAGAGAAGAGGAGAAGACCCAGGATATATTCCTAGGGCCTCCACCTGCTGTTTTAACAAGAGCCTTTGCCGGGTCAGACGATCAGGGGTGTTGCATCTTAAGCTTTGGTGCCCCCCACCAGGTGTACTGCTCTGTGGTATCCTGCTGCACTCTCCTCGACCTCAAAAAAAAATCTAGTTGGCGCCAAAAAGGCAAAAGGGCCATTGCCTATATTGTCCCATACAATAGTTCCTGAATTTTCACACTCCAAACATCACATACACACGCAAACATACACACAGACACATGCTCCATAAATCTGTCCATGCTGGAGGCTGTCACGGCAGGGTGTTGAGATGCCATGCTTGCCACGACAATTAGCTGCACATCTGGCCTGATGATTCAGGGAGTCGGCCAGACAGCTGGCACAGCACTACCAGTGTTTAATGTGTAAATCTGGAGGGTCCTGCACATTTGAGAGTGGATACAGTCTGTGAGGGGAGGGGGCTGCAAGTTAGCCACTGAATCAGATGTTAAATGAAAAGTGTGACAAGGCGTGTTGCCAGCGGAGAAATACTGCTGCTTTTCTCAGACAGCAGGTGATTCACAGCTGTAGAGTGAGTAATGGAGTGTTTCAACTCCAATTATGAGCACACGGAGCAATAGGGATCAATGCGCATACTAAAACATTATGTGAACATTTACATTCCCTGTCTCTCTTTTTAATATTCAGTAAACTGTTGTTTGTATTTACTGCAAGACCATAAGATGACTTGACCAGAAGCCTAAATCAATCAGTTCCTTCAGTCATTTCCTCAGCAGAGATTCACGGTCTTTGAACTGTTGTTACTACAACAGAATAACAATCTGTATTTTCATTGATGCAAGCTGTGACAAGTCCTAATAAAAATGATGTTAAAATGAAAAAATCCATTACATTAGTACAGTGTGTACAAACAATAATTTCAAGTTCAATCTCGACCAGAATACCGGTAAACTAATGAAGCTTCTTAAATACAATAACTATTATTTTATGTGTTTATACTATAATTTTCCACCATTGCACTGCTCCCAATTATCCACAAAGAACAACAAGACCTCACTGATCTCTCCGTACCATGCAAGGTTATGTTTTTCCAGAGTAAGTGCTCATCCACAAAAAAGCAAGAAATATCCTGTGAATACAGAAGATTATTCTGTGCAGCTGGTTGCAGGATAACTCAAAAAATACACATTTCTCCGAAAGTAGCATGCATGTAAACCAAGCGCACAAACAAATGCGCAGATGTGAACTGCAGGTACAGCCATCGCTTCCTGTCCATGCTCATCTGGGTGAAACAGATAACAGATCGGCAGCGCGTAGAGACTCATACCTGCTGAACAACATTTGTGATATGACAGGGGATGTGATGATGGATCAGGGGGAGAGAAAGACGGAAGAATGCTGGAGTGAATAGTTCATGTAAGAAGCATTTCACTTTCAACAGTGGGGTTTTTTGTGACATATAATACTTAGCAGTACATAGTAATTTAATGTAAGTACATATTTTGTGATCCTATTGAATTGCAATACAACAGTATGAGATGGTAAACAGCACTAATATAATATTATCATCAAGTAGAGGAATACTTAATTCATAATTAATACTAAAATGAATGATTCAACCCGTAATTTTGGACTAAATATTTGTGAATATATTTTGTATCAATTGTGTGTGATTAAAAGGAGTTGTTGTACTGAGCAGCAGCTTGTGTGTCGGAGAGTCAGTCGAAACACGTAAAAGAAACACTCCAGACCGACAGCACTAATGAAGCACAATGAGGGAAATCATTATTAAATCAGCTTAGTCTGGCAACTGATTGTTTGTTTTTAAGATTTGAAAACTCTTTTATTGATGTGATGCCGGATACACAGCATTTAATAATTATAATCCTTCAGAAGGCAGTATCTGAAAGGAGATAATTTTGTTAGACCTATATGGCATCTTGATATCCTGACATATAAGAAACAAGGGCACAAGGCCATTAAACGGAGCAAATGCCTCCTAGTGAGGCTGAGAGGAACGTAGCTCTCCGACACCCAGCCACCCATCACCGGCCCCACAAGTCCCTGACTCTTAATTATCCCCTGGAATGATGAAAATGAAAAAGAAATAGTAAAGATGGAGCCATAGCCGTGGCGGCTGGTGGGTCATTTAGCCGAGCATTTATAAAATGAGATCCCCTGCTCAGTCTGGAGCCATATTAGAAAGTCTAATGTCTGTCTAGAGAGATAAAGAGAGCTAAGGTCACTCTAATCTGCCAGTTATGCTGGGCGACGTTTCGTGACTGGCGGAGGTTGTGGCCCCAGACACACACCGACACCTCGCGGCCCACTCTCTCGCACAAATTTAGCGTTCAACCAAATGGATGCAGGTTCAGGTCATTAGAATGAGAAAGATGTAGAGATAATGTTGAGTACACCTTTCTCTATCTCTTTGTTCTGAACCTTATCTGCCAGGGCTGGACTGGGAGAACAAAACGGCCCGGGCATTTTTTGGCTCAGACCGGCCCACATAATTAGCCGAGCACATCTGCCATTAAATTGACGTAACTTATGTCTTCTAAATGTCTTAAAGTAGCTCATATTAAAAGTACTTAAGTATCAAAAGTATCTGGTGTTGAAATGTACTTAAGTATCAAAAGTACAAGAACTAAAATTAAAAATGCAAAGTGCTTTTTATAGTAGGTCTATACAGACACAAAACAACCCAAAATGTTTCTCCTCAAGATTTATCTCAACTGACTGAAAAATTACAACAACAATATGCATATAATGTATCATTTTACCAATTTTGAACCCTAGATGCTGAGGTTGAAATAGTAATGGACCAGTGCATCTGAACTTCTAATTAACTATAAACAAGTGCCTCTTGTGTCTGCCCAAGAACATTAATAAACCACAGTATAACCACTATACTATAGGCACACAAAATAAGACACTATCTCTATTCTAGAGGAAGTAAAAGTCGTAACAAGATTTCTGAAGGTGAACCTGCGGAGCGCTGCACCCCCCCCCCCAACGGCAAACACGCCACCGGACCTGCACATCTCAGGAGGGAGGGGGCAGCGAGAGAGAGTGAGAGAGAGTGAGAGAGAGTGAGAGAGAGTGAGAGAGAGTGAGAGAGTGAGAGAGGGAGAGAGGCGTGCGACGCCAACCTCCGCTGCTCAAGTAACGAGCCAGTTTTGAGAATGTATTGAAAATGCGCGCTCACATGTCTGCCTCCACTCGCTCATCATTGTCGAGTCCTCCTCGCTCGTCTCCCGGCGCACCTGCTGCTGCTGGGCTGGTGAACCCGGCACCACATAGGTCCGTCAGTTTGGCACATTTAGCAGCCTCCACCTCCAGAGACTTCAGCTTTTTTTCCCGATGCTTCTCAGCGCCACCCGGGCGTTTTTTTACTCTTATTATCCATTAAGTTAAGTTTCTGTCTCAGCAGCCAATGCCATGAGGTCCCGCCCCCCCCCCGCCCCCGGTTTGTGTTGTGATTGACAGCACTGTCGGGGCTCTCTGAGCCTGTCAGCCCATGATTGATTGACAATGACAAACAATAGACCAATAATATGTGTCGATGCTGGCAACACACTGCTAGCCCTCTGTAGCCAATTGGCCGGCCCAATTGGAGGGAATTTAGAGAGGAAGAAGAGAAAAAAAACAAAACAACAACATAGCGGACCAGACCGGCCCACACTGGGTCAACGGCCCACCGGGATTATGCCCGGTATGCCAGATGGCCAGTCCACCCCTGTTATCTGCTATTTATCAGGTCCATTAGTCCCCTCTTGAACTAAAAATTATAGACAGCATATGTGTGTTATTAGTATTAAGTGTACAACTATAATTAAAGGATCAGGAGAGCCAAACTATGATGTACAGTATTTTGAGTGATGGAGCATCGCCAGCACTGAGAAAGCACCTGCAGAGTTTATATACTTGGTTATAGTATCCCCTCGGTACATTGCTATACACTCCAACCAATAAATGTATGCAGCTAAGATGTCTGTTACATCCTTTTATTTCACAATGATATTAACAGGATATGCCACTGTCTTCTCTCTCCTGTATTTTAGAGATGCAGCACTCATCTCCCACTCCCAATTGGCTGGTGTAGGGGAGAAAGAACCAATTCCCCAATCAAACACAAAATTTAAGACGAGCTTTAATTAAACTGTAAACTTGATCCCAGTGTCCTACAGCACTTTTAATCTGCTGCCTTGAAACTATTAGTTATTAATCCAGGAGGTGTTTGTGACGATGGTGCTGATCCCCCTATAATTACCGGAAGTGATCACACACCACTGCGGTTCTCTTGGTTATTTGTTCACAGCTGCCATAGAGTTGACTTTGAATCTGATAGGAAATCGTGTAATGTCACCGCCGGTGTGTTCAGCCGCATCTGATAAAGCGGCAGCTCCTGAATACATTCTCCAGTGAGAGCTGCTTCCTGCCACCCCTGTCTCACATAGGTGATTCAGCATTCGTACAAAGAGATCCATCCTAACTTCTCATTTTATCTTCTTCTTTCCGACACCCAAATATGAGCTGACTGGGCTGTCAAAGCCAGGACGGAACCGCCGTTTGATTCAGACACTCTCTGATCGCTGGAATATGGCTCATGTTATAAAAATGAGCAGACAGAGAAAGATATCCTGCATGGCCCGAATCAGCATCCTCTGCCAAGCAACAAGCGACGACCCTTTTGTCTCGGGGGCGTGTAACACATCATGACCCTGGCGTGTCCTCCAGCGCGGCCCTGTCCTCGGCCTTTCTCGCCCTGTCAGTGTTACTTGGGTCAGGTTAGTATCAGCTGAGAGGCCAGGGTGTCATGTAACCTTTCATTCCTTATCAAAGTCACGATAGATACAATCTGCCCTGAGTCGCTGCCTCTCCACATCTTGATCCTTCTGTTTGCATCATTTTCTTTCCACATTTCACCTCAGTACTGATGTCTTCATTCTTTTGAATTAGCGTCTCGTCCACTGCTACTACAGTGTGATGGCCCTTCATTCCCACATCAGACTGTAGCTAATACTCTATTAACCTTGTAACTACTTGTTGTTTTGAGTCCACATAATTAGTCAAATGTCAAAGTAGTTATTATTATAGAAGAAACAGAAGCTCTTAAGAAAAACATTTCATCAGCAATGCTGCCTACATGTCGGTGTATATATGTGTTGTTGACAGTTGAGCAGGCAGAGGCGTAAAGATAATTTGTAAGCGAACTTGTACTTGTGACTTTTATCTAACGAGATTATAACTGACATCTTTTTTTTACATTTTGTTAATTTATTTCATAAAGACCCTGTCATTTACCATTAAACAGTCTAATCTTAACTTTTATAGCTGTGTACTGAAGCTGATTGGCGTGCTGTTGTTAATTTGCCATCTAACCTGGAAAGTTGTTTTTTAGACGTCAATTTGTTCACAGTGTTAGTTCCACGAGCAACACAAGAAATGCAGGGGGAAGGAGACATGAGATAAAAATTTTAAGTGGAAGTCCAAACTCTGTTGTGTAGCAGTCTAATTTTCTGTGCCAACCAAGGTAGACTCATGATGTCACAGCTACATGCAACTATTATTTTGAGTGACATTATATTAAATTGTTATTTTGCTGTCTGCAAAAAGCTTATTTACTATATATATAAATACATATATATATTAAAAAAAGCTGTCAGACAGTATCATACATAGACAGGTTGTGCCATCATAAAAATATAAAATAAGAATTTACTCCTCTGGATTCTCATTTTTATTTAATAAGACCACAGTTGTACTTAAAATAACAGCCATTTCTCTAACATATTTACTACTCTGTCCTTCATTCCTTCATCACGTTGCAGCTCATTTTCTCTCTCTCTCTGGATTTTCTATCCACCTATTTTTTATTCACCTTGCTCTGAAGCTGGGCAAGTTAATGCATGTTGAAAAAGCCTGGACCCTGCCATGTATTTGTTCCAGTTAGACAGGGTTTAGCCAACTCTGTAATTGGGCTGTGTTTAATCCCTGCCTTTCTTTTTAGCCACTTCCAATGGAGGGTAAATTACTTTTTCGTCTGCCTGTGGCACAAATTGGTTTAGTGAGTGTGTGTTTGTGCTTGGCGTGCAGGCTGTAGAGGTGAAAAATGGTGGTGCTCCCAAGGTTCTAACACAAAAGCAGGCAGCAGGAATTTATTCAATAGCAAAGCAACACATTTTGTCAGGTAAAATCAGGTATGAAATCCTGCCATGTAAAATAGCCATAGCTCTGTCCTCCAATGAGACAGCATGTGATGGATGACATGCATGTTATAACACTGACTTGGGGGAGATGGTAAACCTCATGCACAATTAGCATCCTGAGGGTGAAAGGCTGTAAATCTGTGGAGGGTAAAGCAACTGCGTGTGTGAGGTTCCAGTCTGGAGGCCCAGATACCTGCAGAAGGCCAGATTAATAGTGATGGGAAGATGAGATGCCACAAAGAATTCATTATCCCCCCTCTTGAATAAATGGGCCCTGGGCTGCGACTTTGCCGCTGCCACCTCAGATATAAGGCACGCTTTAATAAGAGCTGTCGGGAGGTCTGGGTCCTGAGCATGTTCATCCCCATATGTATATGCGTGTTCAGGCCTCTCTATCCCATGCGCCTGTGTCCTACATGCACAGTTCTGCACATGTTGCAGGGGAAGATGTAAAGGAATAAGGAGTGAATTGAATCTTTCTTTTAAGTTTGTTTGAGAGGATTGACGATCTTTTATTGCTTCCAAGAACACTTACGGTGCACATCCTGCTGCCGGCCTTCCTGGAAAGGCTGGTTATGGACATCTCATTGAGTTTCCCAGACATTTGCTCTATGGATTAAGCAATCATCATCTGACTGTATAACTGTCTATGTGTATCTACACTGCTGTATTTTTTTATTAACCATGCCATAATACTCTTCTGAACTGCAGCACTTAAATGGCCAGTTTACAATCTCTTTGAGTTTTGGACATAACTTACCTTTTATGTTGCTGCCGCTCCTTTTATATAAAATGCAAAGTGTTTGCCAAATGAATAAATAAAGCTTTAGTGGAGTTTGATTGCTTTTCAGACCTTACAAACAGCCAGGTTATCAAGTACTTTGATGGAAGTATGTACTGCTAAAGTACATACTTTATGCTAAAACAAAAAGCCAACTGCGCAAAGGAACAGCATTGTGTACGTGTGTGTGTTTGTGTTCTTGTACAGCTATCCAGTCCTCACTTTGTGACCGGACTTTAATGGACTGTTTAGGGGTTAAGCCTTGGTTTTAGTGTTAGGCATACAGTTTGGATGGTTAGGGTAAGGGGCTAGGGAATGCATTATGCCAGTGAGTGTCCTCACTAAGATAAAAGTACAAACATGTGTTTGTGTGTGCACCACCCCTAAGGGCATATTGTCACTGCAGCACAGACATGTGTCAACACATGGGCCTGATGACAGATCCCTGCAGCAGTGGTCTCACGCACATATACAAGAGGGGGGTGAGATTCATGCTAGATCTTGATGATATCTACAATCTACCTTTCAGCCAAATCATAGAGATTAGGACATTTTATTCAATTTACACCTGGTAACGTTGATAACAGAATTATTGCCACTAGATGGAAGCAATAAATTCTATCGCATGTCTCTTTCATAGTCTCCTCCATGTGTTTTGTACTGTATTTGAAAAACAATTAAACATCAGAAGAAGAGCTGGTGCCAAAAAAGAACAGGACTCACCGTCAGTAGTGTGACAGTGGTTCAGTTGTGCACAGTCAGATATTATGATAGAAAGTGATGCAATAAATCTATTGAACCACTTTAAGAGAAAGCATCTAAAGGAACATGAGGAAATTGTTTTACTAAAGATGGGTGAAACCCCGATCGTCTATATCTGACAAGGGCCCAAAACAAAAACATGTATCATTGACTGACACATTAGAGCAGGAGAAAAATACAATAAAAGCAGAGACGAAACAGAAAGAGGTGACTGAAGAGGTCACATTTTATCAAGCTGAAGATGTAGTGACATTCAAAGCTGCAGACAAAGTGGCATTTAAGACACTGCAGCTCTCTTTAGTCCAAAGGCTGTTTCGCATCCAACATTACTTTTCAAAATTAAGATGAAAGATCACAATGCAGATCATAGATAGAGATGATATGATGGGGATTTTTTTGGGAGGAGTGGGGCTCCCACTACTTCAATTGCCTCAATCATGCAAAGCAGTAAGTACAAGTCGATTTTTAATATTCTGTAGAAAGTGTGCACGTGAATATGCTGAGTCTGTGGGGGGGGCAAGGAGACCCAAAATATTGCCTGCTGCCCTTAGTGGTTAGTTTGTCATCAGTTGATAGCTGACGGGCTCTCAGATTGGTTCACTGTAACTATTCTGTTCTATTTTACTCTATTCAGTGCTATTACACTTTTGTCCAACCATTATCTGTGGGCTCTAAATCTGTCAAATCCAGTGTAGCGATTGGCTGTTCTATCACTGGGGCCGCATCATCTGCTCAACTGCTCTCCCCCCCCCCCCCCCCCCCCCCCCCCGCACCACCACCCTCCTCCTGGCTCTTATTTTCTCATCATGCTGCTTGGCACCGTCTGCGATGCTTTTGTCTTTTCTTCAGCCAAAATGGAAGTGTCTGGCTCTGGCCCCTCCAGCACCGGCTGAAGGAAGGTTATATTTACTAGTCTCAGTAATTGGGGTTGAAAAATGTAGTTGTGTGTGTTCGATGAGGTGATCATGTAATATAAAATCCAAATTACACTCAGTTGTTCGGCTAAATTTGTATTCAGAACTTTTGTAGTTGATCATATGTAACACATACTATATATTTAGATCGAATCTAAATTTAAACCCTTCCTCTTTTCTTTGGATGGCATCACATCTTGTTCTGGCCTCAGAAAAAGCAACAGGCTTGCGCAGTGCTTCCATCATATTTGGGCCGAATAAGTAACTTTGGCAACTTTTTTCCAGCATGAAATGCCTCTTGGCGAAAGCTACTTACAAACCGTGACATTCCCTGTAGGTTAGTGGGAGGTTGAGGGATCCAATTTTTCAGACAGTGATCCTTTCGTAAGTTTTACATTAGTCCATTAATTAAGAAGGTAGGTTTGAGTAATAGCAGCAAGTGTTTTCTGTTTTCATGCCACAGCGCAAAGGGCCTTAAGGCAACTGCACGTCACTACAGACTCATCCACTTTAGAATCATCTTGGCAAAGCATGTAGAGCTAAACAGCTCAACAGGCCTCTGGGCTATTCTGTCCACTGCACCTTGCATGAAAAATATGTAAATACATCAAGTTTTATGCCTGCCACTAGGAGAATGCAAAGCACAAACACTTCATACCATAGGAAAACAGTGATTTGCAGGCAGTGGTGACCTTAAAGCAGCACACAGGGCTGAACACCACAGCCCATTAATGAAAGCACAGCACCGAGCTCCGGGGATGATCGTGACAAGTTCCTCCTCTTTAACTCGTGCCCTCGTCCGTCATTTGGAATGTTTGTATTGAACTACCATTCTTTCTCCTGCTTGTTGCACTGCCAGTATGAACAACTGAATCAGGCTCCACACCCACCCAGTCCCCCCACCAGTTTAATTTGCATAACTGATGACTGATTCAGGTCAAGTGACCTGATTGGCTGTCATTGCATGTCTCTAACTGAGGACTGATGACTCATTTACCTTGTAATAGTGTCTCCCTCTGCCCCAGGCACTTTATTATATATGCTCTTTTATCTGACTGTTCTCTCAGTCAACCCTTCTCTCTGGTCTGATCACTGAGGCCCACCGTGTCTATGAAGGACACTATGATAGAAGGCAGGGGGCGCGCCCGGCCGAGACAAGGTGTCCTGATTTTCAGTCCCAGGCGTCAGACCACGTCTCTCTTCCACCCCGACCTTGGTCTCAACCAGCGCCTTGCTTCAACCTTGCTTTCCTGAAAAACCTATAATTCAACCCAGGAAATTACACTCACCGAGAGCGAATGCATTTCATCATGATCATTTCCCTCAATTTAAGTCACAGCAACAAAAAGCCTCCAGGACCTTTAGCTAGTGATCGTGGTACTTTTAAACGCCCATCGCCACAAACATCTGGCCCTCCATCATTTGAAGGCGCCGGCACAAAACGTGGGCACCATTAATAAGCTTTATTACAGCACATTGACATTTCGGTGATGTCTTTTTAATTACTTTGATTGATAGTTTTGGATTGGGATGAATTCAGGACGATGGGTCAGGAGGAGGGAGGGGCAGCTACTACGACAATTCATTCAGTTGTGAATTGCTAACCTTTCCGACTCGGAGCTTAAATGTAAATGGTGCCCCAAGGGTGATGATCATACTATATATCAATGCCTTTTAGATTCACTCAGAAAACAAATGAGTCCTTCTAAGTGGAAATTTCTGTTTTTCCCCATCAAGAAGTATATATTAATTGGATTTCTGGTCAGCAAAAGATAAATCTGAAATGATTATAGCAAATACCAGCTGAATAACTGACTAACCATGGCCTGAAGCTAAACCTTTTAATTCGTGTCAGCTTACACAACATGAAGAGAAAAGGCTTCTTTATTAAAAACAAAGGATTCATCATTCTTGCTTCAGACTTTAGCAGATGTTTCTGTAATTGTTTCCCCCTTTGGGTCATATGGCAGTGTGCTGGCTTTTGTTGCCTCATCTGTTTGTAATGATTAAATTAAAACTCTCATGATCTCCGTCCCAAATGGTGGAGACAAGCAGACAACTCCTCATTTCTCTGTTCACTTGTAGGTTGATAAAGCTACGTGTTGTAGTCATCAGACTATGGACGTGTGTTTAAAAGTACCTTAACAATACACATCTTTTAAATTGATCGTGGAAATCCTAAAATGGGGGAACAGGTCCAGGATAGATTCCACTTTATGTTCAATCAGAGATTTGGACAGTCAACATGTATGTTTGACTGAGTCTTTCTAATGAAACAACCATCAAATGTCCACATTCTGAACTGATTAATAAGTTGAGGTTTGCAAAATTCCTCAAATGTTAATGATGTTATTGTACGAATCTGCTTTGTCAATGTGCTGCTTGTTGCTTACAGCGCTGACAGAAGCACTGAACCGAAGCACAAGCAGAGGAAGAGGGTCTCTCCTCCCGTTTCACTCTGGACCTCTTATCAAACAGGAAAAACATGTCGTGAGTCACAATGATGACCGTCTTGATAGGTGAGGGCACTGGAGGGCTGTTCTCATTTTCTGACATGAAATGGTGGATGAGGGATAAACCGAAACCGGCTAGGAACGTTCAAATCTCTTTGAGAATGTTATAAATCACAGTTTCTCCACATATTAGGTGTGGTTATATATTTTAGGCTTGTACTGAGGATGAGACAACATAGTCTTATCTGTTAATTGACAGGTTTCCTTCATATTCACAACATAACTACAGCTAAAGAACATTAGTGTGTTCACAGCCCACTGAAGTCAATGACGTCCAATGTACCTCCCTAGTTTGTGGGTAATGCTCACCAGATGGTAGAACTCTATATTGCTAAGTGGTCTTGGACTAGAGTGCCAGAATACCTTTAATCACTGAAGAGCACTTTACATTTTGGGAGCTTCTAGTAACGTTATTGCCGATGTAATTGGTTCACATCAGTCAGTTGCATTTTATGGGTGGTTTATTTCAAACTGTAACAGTTAAAAGTGCTTTAAACGATATCACAGTGATAGTACTATTTTAAGATGGTAAACAAAGACCTTTTTTGTTATGAATCGTCAAGTCAAATCTGTATAGAACAGCAAATTGTAAGAAAGAAATTAAATCAGAAAAAGGAAAGAACAGAAACCAAGAGCTAATTATAAAACCAAGATGAGCCCGCAGTAAGAAAAAATAAGCTACTGTCAGCATTAGTGTCAAAATACACACATCCAGTGAGTTAGGCTATACAACTCAAACAGAAAACTAATGTGGTTGGATGTACTTTCTAAATTAAGCTATATACAGTGCAGTCTATTTTTCATTTTCTCACCCGTGCACTTTCCCATGTGCACCACATAGGCTGTGAATAATGGTTTCCTTCTCACCAGCCAGTGACGACAGCTGTGCTGACTAATTCAGGAGACATGAGCTGAGTGCTACATCATATCACCTCGGCATAGCAGCTGTAGCTCTCCAGCGTGACAACAGATTTCCTTCTGAGTTTATAAAAGCATTGGATGTGATTTCACTTAGATTTTAAAATACTGACATAAAAATATTGGGGATAATGACTACAGCATTTACCCTGCAGTCACATTTTGCACAGAGGTTGATGTGAATCACTGCAGCTGACAGTAGATCGGTGCAACGCCGATGAAGGCTGTGATTAACTCCGAATACATGTAGGATCCTTCTTTTTATTTTAAAGTTGAGTTGTGTTCGTGTTGAGAGCGGTCATTAGGACTAAAATGTGTGTATTAAGAGGACCAGTTCTCTAGCCAGTATTTGCAATTAACATTCTGGATGCAAATTTGATGAGCCTATAAATGTACACTATTTGTTGCAGGACAGAGAAGCTTATGAAACAGCATTTAGACCTTTATGGGGCAGTAAAGCTCCTCAATAAAACCCCTACAAATGAAACCTTTTTATATGAGAAGGCAGCAGTTTAACTCGAGCGCTGCATTTCACAATATTACCCAAAGTGTTGCACTCCATTGTTATCCTGCGTTGATCGTTTTAATTTTCAGATTCCTCCGCTTGTCTCTACCCCCTCCTGCCTTCCACCATCTTCGCTGGATGTCCCACATTGCGAGCCTCTTCGGTGGAGAGCAGTTTACTTGATTGGGATGATAATCAAAACCTCAAGTAGCTTTGCACCTTGATGAGAATGTGCTTCATGCACAGTTTTGTATCCAGCCTGTCCCATTTTTATCCTTGTAGGTAGCTGAGTGTTTTTAACAAGTCCTCATAATTGATCATGAAGTGGGAGGCCTTTCACCCCAGCCACAAAGCACTTGACACTCTTTGAAATATTACAAATGAAAATGTTGGAATTTCTCACCTGTGTGCCATTATTTCAGGTCAGTGGGACTGAATAGCATTTTTCTGACAAATCACATGCATTGCACCTTTCAAAGAATTTCAGACTCCGTCACAGCACTGTTAACTATATATGACTTAGTGGGGTGTGTTGGCAATGATTCATCTTAATGCAGCACAGCCCAGTGCTCAATGCACCTCCATGTAACATGGTATGTGTTTTGTTGAAAAGGATGTCTGACTAATTTGAATAATGCATTTAAAAGAATGAATCTGTCTTTTCTCTTACATCAGTGTTGCCCACTGAGGCGTCAGGCTGTGCTTTTCTTTTCCGATTTCCAGCATTTAATTTAGCTTTAATTAATGCAGCACAGCCTCTGAGTCACTCAGAGGACAATGTTAACTTTCCACTCAGAAACAGCTTTCTCTGACTTAATCTAACAAAGTTGTACAAAGCTAATTTTGAGTTTGGGACTTTAAAGAATGTATGAAATGTACCTGCTAGGGAGACGCTGCATTACTTTGTATTAGCAGCAGTGACGCCGACTGTTTTATTCTGAGCTCTTTTAAACACACACACACACACACACACACACACACACACACACACACACACCTATAGCTCACAAACCAGTGCATATATTAACTGCAGAGCCACACTGCTATAGAGCAATGGCTGCAAATGCCATTAGCAGCAAGCGAGAGGGATGGAGTGAATGAAAGATATCCATCTTTTATGAGCGTTTCCCACTTCTTCCTTTGGGTGCATCCAACCGTGTACCCTCATCACTAATCCCATTTAGCAAAAATGTAATCAGAAAAAAGCCCATTGGAGTCTGTGTTGCCCGTCCTCTTCCTGTGTGGGCTCAGTGGTGGAGACTTGCATCATCACGATGCTCATTTTCTCTCCTGTGTACTTTCACACTGACTCAGCTCCCCTCGTCGTACCGATTGGTGCTCCGAGAAAAGCCACCTCTGGGTCGTGATGTCCATTAGTGTCGCAGGGTATTACTCATCCGCCGGTTTTTCTGTAGGTTTGGTTGTACCTTCATTTGTCAGTGTCTTTTATCTAGGAAAAGTCAGCCAAGCTTGTAGTTCTTTTCAGCGACACCCTGCTCTACATGAATACAATAACGCACAGTGATTCGTGGGAGCTGAGCGACACGGTGCCTCCACTTCCTTAATGGAACATCTGGAATCGTATTATTTGTCTTATTAGGAATACCATTTTTCCTGTGAATGGAGGGATTATAACTGATATTTAGGTTTACCATCCGTTAATTTGGCGAGGTGTTATTTAGCATCTGTCTCTCATCTAAGCATGTCCCCTCATTTTTATTCCATTGGACTTTGCTGTGTTATGTCACTTAAACTCAACTGTGCAGGACTAAGACAAGCATAATGGTTTCATGATGCATCATGAGAGAATGACATTTTTATACGAGATAACATTTACAAAGGAGGAGTGTATTATTCATGGAGGTGGCACATTTATTGCTTTTATTACTTCTCCTATAGAATTTTTATTATTTGAGTTTGTAACTGTGTTCTGCAAATTACCATATCAAAAGATCTTTGCTATTATAAATATCTGTAGTAAAAGCCCTTTAACATTATCCTGGCTGATTTGACAGTCTTTTCTAGTTTATAAATCCACATCGTCTGTTTATTGGTTTGTCCACTTGCCTGTGTCAGCAGGCAACTGTGGTTTGCAACCCCTCCTTCCACTCTACCACCAACATGTTTTTATGGCTTCATGGTGGTTTGAGGACAGCCAAGCGAAAAGGAAAACATCCTAATCTAGGGCACGAGCTGCATTCCATTAGCTAGGCCTGCCAACCCTTATCCATTGATCTGCCCGGATTTGGGAGACTTTCTAACTTTATATTTTGAGGAGTTGTGTGGAGTGGGACTAGCGCCTCACTGATCTGACAGATAAAAACAAAGATGAAAGAGCTGCATTTAGGCACAGGCCTGGGACAATGAGCAGAGACGAGAGGAGGGGGATTGTACTGGAGATAAAGGGATGAGGTGGGGGATGTAAAAGAAGATGTGAGAGGCAAAAGTATTGCCCTCCAACACTGGTGAAGGTCATGAGGTTTTGTGTAAAAAGAAAAGAAAAAAACAGACTGGAAAGGTACATTAGTATATGAACTCACTTGAATCTAATAATAAGAACTGCGCTGCATGTTTCCTTCGGTCTACAGCATCTCATATATTCCCCCTTTCAGGACATAAAAGATCACACTGTCATAAAGTCATGAGGTCTGACGGCAGGCACAGCTGGCTTGACTTCCTGTTGCGAACATTCAGCCACTGCAGATCACTAGGAAAGTAAAAAGAAGCATTATCAAACCAGTATATGAGCTATACTACTGTAGAATAACAATGAGGGTGGAGCAACAGTAAGACAAGATGACGTATTTTTCCTTTAACATTTAACTGCTGTCATCATGGTTTTTTTCTTAGCCTTTCTTGCTCCTCTCTCCATCCCTCCCTCCACCATTTGCTCTCGCATCTGTCTCCCACGCAGAATAAGTTGACCCTGGAAATGCATATTTACCCAAACACTTCCTTAATTAAAACTGTCACTCCTCTCAGCTCGGTGGCCCATCCTAGCCCCTCAGCCCTCACTGACAGCCATTCAAGGCAGAAAATCTGTGGACTGCATCGCCCTGCTGGCGGGCTAATCTCTGCTTCTCACACCCTGTTTCTGAATTAACTGTCCTCATTATCGCATCCTCCCAGAAACTCTCCCTCTCCCCCTCCGCCACCCCCATCCTTTCGCTCCTACTTCTCTCTCATGCAGCGCTTCCCTTCTTCCTCTAGCTCACCCCCAAAAACTAGGACGAAAGGAGAGCGAGGGAAAGAGAGCTTCTTCCTTTTTTTTCTTCCCCTGTTCCCTCGCCTAAAGTTGAGAAATTCTAAATAGCATCGTGAGTGGCCACGGGCGAGAAAATGCATTTTGGTGTCAGCCAAATGATAATTGCATTTCAGCTGTGGTGGCGGATGGGGCCTATTACATAAGCAAAACATGAGAGTTCACCATGTTCGGGGCTGGAGCTGTCACAGAGGTGTTTTGAAACGGAGCCAAGAGAATGTGGCTGCATTACCAGAGCCCAGCCGCAAATCATTTAGTTAAGACTTGATTAACCCTCGCTCCCCTCCTAATGATACCATGCAGCTGTAGTCAACTCACTGTAAATGTGTTAGTTGTACAGTATTGAGTTGTGTTGGTGGATGTAAAGAGTATTATTGAAATCAACCCTAAAATCAGTATTGCTGTTCATCTCTATTCTCAATTAATACATAACAGATCATCTTCTAAAATTCTTGGATCAGATTACTTTGCAATGTACTAAATACAATTTACATTCTGTAATTCTGTAATTAGCAAGATAATCTGTTTAATAGTTTAGGATTACTTAACAAACAACACATTTAAATTATCATAAAAAAAATTGTGCAATCCTATTTTTTTCTCCTGAAACTTTTCAAAAGATTTGCTAATAAATGCATTTTACAAATTAAGCATCCAAAATCATTAGCTTCTTCATTATCACATGTTACCTAATGAGATTAGCTAATGCTTCCTTTATAAACTATAATACTGTGCCAGATGAAAATGGGTTTATGAGCAATGTGATGAAAATAAATGAAGCAAATCCCAAAGTAAAATGCCTCCCACATTTAACTGAAAGGAAACAGACCTTAAAGTTTTTATTCAGATTTAAAGTTTGGGCCTTTGCAGAGGACAGCAGTTTCAGTGTTTGTGTTGCACAAACACTGAAACTGCAAACAACATGAATATTTTTGATGTTGAAATTATGGCTATACTGCCAGGAATGGAGGCTGTTTTGGAGCCTGCTGCTGCTGCTTGAATCTTCTCTCTAAACTCTACACTATTCTTTGTTACCATCACATAGTAAAATGCTGTATGTCAGGTGGCCTTTGCATTAGTCAAATTGGTTAGCATGAAAAAAGTTGAATTTAGAAATTGGCTTATTTTAATGGCATAATCAAAATGTATTAATACAAAATCGCATCAAGATAATTTTTTTCACATCAGTCGTGAAAAAATCGACTGACGCCCTAACATGAAATGGGTGTAAATCTATTCCAGACTAAAGATTGGTTCAGCGTCGTGCTATTCTCATTCTCATTGGCTGACCCCATCCACGGTTAAAATTTGCAGTGATAATTACTGTTCAAAAAATAGTTCATTACTTTAAAATGCGGCAAGTTATATGAAACATTTGTGCTTTTCAATACCTAAAGTGGTCAAGGATGAGGAAGCAGAGTATGTTTGACTTAAACCTCTGATACATTAAACTGTACCCTCTCACTGTAGTGTTACCAGGTGCAGAGCATATAACTGAGTCCATAGGGATTCAGCTCACCAGGTGATCTGTCTTTTGGCCGATTCTAGCCTGCCTCCTCCAGGACGAGCACAATGCACATACTGTACATATACTCACCCCAGTGAGGAATCTCGTTAGCGCTGTGTGTAGCGCTAGACCATCTCTAGTAGTATGATTAATTGTATACATTTAGTGCGTCAGGGCAGGTCGTACACTTATAATCGTCATAATGTGCATCAACGTTTGTTGTCAGAGAAGTTGAAGTGTAAATGAATGAGAGGTTGACGGCCACAGCTGGAAACACAAAGTAAAGGTTTCCAGGAGCAGAGTACAGCGTGCTCTGGCACTGATAGAACACTCCATCACTTGTCGACCACACTGCAAGCTCTTTGATAGCCAGCACTTTAGCAAGTGGACAATTCCATCGGCAAGGATGAAGTTAAGAGTCTGGCAGACTGATGGACAGCCTCGGCATGTCAGGCAACAGTGAGCCAGAGTCGAAGGACTGAGATGAAACTGAAACGTAGATAGGAAAAAAGTCTGGGGGAAAAGCAGGAGGCAGGAACCGAAGAGGGGTCTCAGATGAAGCCCTCAAATGCTTTCATTATTGGCTGTCAGATGCCAACATGAGATAGAGACCGTCCTCAAGACGTTGGGTCAGGACTCCAATCTCCAGCCACAGCAGAACGAGAGGGGCTGCAGGGGAAAAACAATTCACCACTACTGACATGCGATGGAGAGAAGCTCTGCAACACTCAGGCTTGTAAACAGAGACACACGGGCTGAATGGTGATGCACAGTGCACCAGTGCGTCTGTTTGAGTGAATTGAGAGGCACCGCTGAATGTACTGCTACACTCCTGTAGAAGCGTACCTGCACTCAACTTGATATTCAGCTGAGGAGAGGCAATTTATTTAAAACACTGAGAAGAAAAACTAATATCTGCTGGCAAAGCCTCCTTAAACACACAAGTTTATATATCACACATTGACACACACACACACACACACACACACACAAACACACACACACACACTTTGAATACAAAGCTCTCACTCAAAAAACAAATCCAGAGTCTTTACTTCTTATGAGCATCGCTCTGAGACACACGTCGTTGCATTCCTCCCCAGACACTGTAGCCTCTTTTTCATCTCTGAACTAATGATGTTCCCTTGGCTTTATTCACTGAGGCCTTTTTAATGACGTGTGGGGGAGGAAAGAGTGGGGTGCAAGAGAGAGGGGTGGCACATTGACCTGCCTTTTATTGAGAATAATGGAGCCAAAATGGCTCCCATTGGTTCCAATATTTCCCAGGTGGCTGTTCATGTATAACTGGACCTGCGAATCATAATAGATACGGAGGAAAATAACATTCATTCCCCATTAATGGTCACTCAGCCTCACCTGAAATATTGTGACAGGAAGAGTGGCATCAAAAGCATCATTTCATATCTGCAGCCTAGATGCTCCATGCCTTTGTCCTGTAGTTTAGTTAAGCATTTCCATAACTAGATCCGCATCATAGAGTCAGAGAAGCTTCTGGTGGTTGTTTAGTTTAAATGTTGAGTAAATGTGAATAGTAATCTTTGCATCCAAATAAACGGCTCTTGTTTCTTCTTCCCAAAACTGTCTCTTTACCCTGTCCAACCCACTGGATCCATTTCAGGATGCAGTCCCACCATAGGCTTTCTTCTCTTACTGCGAGAGTGGAAGAGGTGATACAAACATGTCACTCACTCCGACATTTTTACTCGTCACATAAAAAAGTCTCCAAAAATAACAACAAAATAGCACACTAAAACAAGACAGTCTACAAGTTGTTAAGTGTGCAGAAAACCAACATTTTACAGCTGCACTGAAATATTCATGGTGCAGGAGCTCGTCCCAGACAGGCAACATCGACGTTAGTGGATTTATCTGTTTTGTCAGTCTCTGCTTATGGCCAGACGGCTTTAAGAAAACACCTCTTCCCCCAGGGGAGACAATCCTAGCATTTTTCACCTTACATCTCCTTCTTCAGTTTCTTTTTCCTTCTCACCTTTCTTCTTTCAGTGCAAAGCGGTACAGTGCTCACTGTTTTGAAGCATCTGCTGTCCAGGAAGAGGGTCATGCTGCCAGCGTGCACCTTACAAATAGGCTATCTAACCCAAAATCAGAAAAGTCTTCCCTCTCTCAGCCTTGAGAATGGAACGCCCCGGGTCTGGCTGGAAGGCAGAATTAGGTTAAGGAAGAACTCTGTGAATCGGAGTAATGTTGAGATCAGTTCAGCCCCTGTAGGAGGTGGTATGCTGGGATCAGAACTCTGCCTCCACTGCGTACCCTCCAGCTTTCCTCTGTCCCTAAATAACAGCTCAATAGTCTCCTATTGCTTCTAACTTTTGCATGCAGTGCAGACAGATCATTACATAACTGGGGCCTAAATTTACAAAAGTGCTCTACAGATTGATTTTAAAAAGACGTTGTGGGAGCTCTGAAGTGAACTTTTGCCGACAAATATCCAGCATGCTCTGAATTAGTGGCACTTCTTAAAGACTTTAACTTCAATGCAACATCCTTACTGTCACTGCCCATATCTGCAACCCATCCATCTGACAATAATCTATACTATTAATATCTTTATTTATGGCTGACTGTAAAGCATCTAATTTGGCCATTACAAAGATAAATCTATTTGAGTTGTCTGTAAAAAGTGTCTGCAAGAGGACAGGACCAACATTCAATATTCATCACAGGCTGTGTTTACACTGATGTAATGTGTGTCCAGCTCAAGCCAAGTCTGAAACAGCTTTCAGACATGCACCGACCTCTGGATAATCCCCTGAGATGAACCAGAGGAGCTGCATGTGAAAAAGCAAACGTATGAGTCAGTTGCTGTGGCCATTCTCTGTAGTCTCTCCTGCCAGCCCTCCAGATAATGTCTGATTGATTGTGATTGCTGTGAAACCTGAAAAGAACAGAAAGAATACAAATGTCATAGGATGAAAAAGAGACGCCATAGCACATAGAGAGACGCAGACAAAGATGTCCACTAGGAAAGACAATTTCGAGAGCTTTTGTTGATTCGGGCCGACACCAGTGACAATGTACTGTTTTGTACATTGTCACTAATCCCTGCCACAGAATTTATACATGAAGTCCTGCCTCTGCATGCTGTGCCACTCCTCGCCTGAACGCTTTGGAGTTATCTGTGTTGTTGTGAACGCATGTGACCGTAGAATGTCTTGCTGGGTTCTCCATGTGTGAAAGGCAAATGTCTGAGAAGGTCTCGACCCCATAGTGTGGAGTTCACGTCTGGAAACAGCTTATAGATGTTTACAGCAGACAGACAGCGATGAACTTGGTAAAGATTTAGTTCTCTCTACTGAATACGTTTAGTGGAACAAATGTGTGCACTGGTGCTTGTTCACCACCTGCTTGATAATCTGACTGCTCTTTTCAATCCCTACATTTGAACAGCAACTTGCATTAGCTGGTAGTTTTGGCTTGCATCACCATGCACTCCTAAAAATGCCTTGTGTGTATACATGGTAATGCACAGTGGATTCATGCTGCCGACCAACAGCTCATCATGAGCTACAAATGAGGGCTATTTATTTCACCTTGTCTTTAACGATCACAATGGGGCTGAATAATCCAATTTCAGCTGTGTAAAATCAGCGAGCTATCTACGGCCCATTACCTCGGATGTGAGGGGGTCTTTAATAGAGAGCGCCGTGGTGGCGTCCAGTGACGATAGTGTTTGATACGGGGAATCAGAGACCCCGGGCTTAGTTTACGCTCTCTAATCCTCATGGAAAGATAAGGCCTTTAATGTGACACACAGATGCGTATACAGCCATCACAGAACGTGCACTGCACGAGCACTCAGACTGAAGGGCTTGAACACCACACCCATGCATTTGCATACACCCTTGCCTCTGATATCGTGCTGTCTCTGTATTTGACGTTATCTCTGGCACACGTACAAAGACTCCAAAGTTGCCCCCCCCCCCCCACACACACACACACAAAACAAGCACACTCACTGAAACTGTCAAAACACTTAGAGTATGGTGCCAGATGTGAGGCATCTGGGTTATCTGGAAATAGGAATTTTATCTCATGCAAATCATCACCTCACAAAACTGTAGGTGGGCGGGCACTGACTTTCACCAGTGGTGGCCCCAAGTGTCATTACTCCCTCTGTCGCTATGATGAGCTCAACATCTTGTGTGTGCGTTTGTGTTTGTGTGTTATATTTGCCTTGCGCGGGTCGCTTCATTTCCTATTCAGAGAGATTTGAGGCAGCAATCAGTGTTTCCCAGCTTCTTATGTGTCTCTGCCTGACACCTCACTGAAAGTCAATGCCTTACCAAGCAGAGCAGAACAGCCCACTATTAAACATATACACTGAGCTCCGAGCCTCTGACATGTAAACAACTCTCGATGAAGCATCTCCAGCTGTGCCCTGACATACACACTCTAACCTATCAGATCAGCTGCCTTGATCAGTGTCGCAGTAATCAATCTCCATTATGTATTATCTCTGTGATCAAGGAGTTCCCAGGCACACACACACTCATCATCATCAATTGAGATCTGTGTTTATCAGTTCAAATGAATTGTACGATGCACGCTGACGCTGCAGATCCATAATAACAAAAAGAGGAGAGGCCAAATCAAATCCACACACATGCACCTGAAACTTGAAAATCCAACACAACTGCATGAGTTTCGATTAAATATGCATTGGTCTTTCATACAAGGTGCAATTAGCTGTGCAAGAATGCTATTCTTACGCCCAAGCATGGAGGGTATGAGTTATTATTTAATGTTTGCAGCGCGGGGAGTGGAAGAGAAGCAAGGGAGCGACCCAGACAGAGAGATAAATAGAAGGTGGCAGAGTTCAAGAGAGAAGCAAACAATAACGAGTACAATGAGAAGCAGGGGGAGAAGACCAGCTGGGAAGTATTTATGCAAATTTATATTCAGCAATTATGAAAATGAATAAAGAGAACAGAAACAGAAAACTTGAAATAAATGGCTTCAATAACACAAAATAAAATATGGCAAGTTTAACCAAAATAGATATTTATGACAGAAAAAGATAGGCATTTGTTATTGTTGTTTAAAACTGTACCTTAACATTTGTGTGTTCAAAAGTTAATGTACAACAGAGTCAAAAAACATTTCATATATTCATACATTGGTTAAACGACCATTATGGACTTGGCAAAACAGAATATGAGCAAAAGCTAAAGATCTCCTTTCTAATAAATGCATGTTTATTTATATCAACCCAACTGATAAAAGAACCTTTAATTATTCAGTCCTGCTGGGTTTCAAAAGTTTACCAAGACTTTGGTGGGCTCTTGCATGAAACACCAGCCAGACAGACACAGGTGAAGTGAGGAACAGAGACGGAGGCAGACATGGAGAGAAGCGAGAAGATGGGAAGCTAGAGAAAGAAAAAAGGGAGAAGGCTCATTAGGAGAAATTTCGGGCAGGAGCAGTTCTGCATTTTCCTTCTGCTTTGTAATTAAGAAGTGGATTAATGAGAAAGAGACACAAGCGTCTGCCAATGCCACCGCAATTAACGAGCTGAGGAAAAGTTTGTTGTTCCGTGGCTGCGTGAGCGAGAGCAGAGAGCGGTCATGACGTTCCACTCATTGACTTCCTGTCTCTTTGCATCCTTCTCCGTTCCCCTTTTTTTGTGCTTTTGGCTCTGTTTATCGGCCCAGCTCTCAAAATATCCCTGTTCCCCTCTTTTGGTAGATTTCCCATTAGCCTTCACCTTCTCCTGAATAATAGGCTACTCGCAAGTGGGGCAAGTAGTGCATGTGCAAGTGTGTTTGTAGGTGTGTCTTAGTAAAGGTCCTGATCCTTTACAGGGAAAGATAGACATTGGAAATGAGGTGTGGTCTTTGTTTCTCTCAGTACCAAACAGATCTGTAGTTGACCTTGACTTAAGCAGTATCTCAATTCAGGGGCCGCTTCCTTCAGAGGACACGGTACAGACCGCACAGGCCAAACCAAAATGAGATTGTCTGGTCTACAGAGGATGTGATTGGCGTCACCAGCTTGTCCCACCCTTGCTGTTGTCGCCTAGCAACAGAGCTGCAGTTGGACATGACGAGAAAGTTTTGATTCTCATTGGTTTTTTAACATGTCCATGTTAGCTTTTCGGTCAAATTGAAACGTCACACCACATACATGGTAGGAACATTACCTCTTGGAAAAACAGCTAGTCACTGAAGCACAATGAATCATGGGATAGGTTGGGCTAAAAAGGATCCACCCATTGGAGCTTTCGTTTCCTGAAGATGAAAGAATGTATTTTTAGGCTGCATTTGGAAGAGCCTTTGAAAATGGTACAGCGTAGTCACGCTGCTGTGACGCAATCGGCCTTCGAATGCAGCCTCTGAAGGATGCAACTCCTGAATTGAGACTGAATTGAGAGCTGTTCACTGCAGACGGTCCCAAACAGTCCTTTTATCCAAATTTTTACTGTTTTGGTTTGTTGATTATATTTTAGTAACACGTGTCTCTGCTCTTTAAACTTCTCACTTTTTAGATCCTCCTAAAGTTAACCTTAATATTTACAAGTATTAGTTCTACTTTTTTCAGTCACTATCAAACCTCTAACCCACATTTACTTGACAGTTTAAATCGGCAAAATAGAAATAATTGAAAACAATTAGGTCAATAAAAAAAGACACATTTCAATAAGAGATGTTTCTGCTCGGAAAACCCTCATTTTACGTTAAAGCATTTCTATAACAGTTACAATAAAACAGAACATTATATCCTTCATGAAGGGAGAATTTTGTATTCAACTGCATCACGTTTAGCAGGGTGAACATAATAAACCAGCAGCTGCATGTATTTGAGTTGTCTAAACATGTCTAAATGTGTGGTTTAGGATTAGGACTTGAGCTTCAGGGTAAACAAATGTTACTAAACATGCTTTTTAAAAATAAAAACAATCAGTTGAAGGTCCTCACATGTACCAGTAGACGGCTTGTATGCATACGTGTGTGTTCCTGTCTAAACCTATCAGTGTGTGTGTGTATACAAGCAGACAGCAGGTGGTGTGTGTCAGGGGTGGCTGGTGCATCGGGGGGAGAGCAGGCGTCAGGTGTGTGAGGCTGAGGCGGAGGTTTAGGTGTTGTGCGGCCTGTGTGTAAGATAGGCAATGATGCGTGTTGGCAGAGTTGTCGGCTCAAGTCCATCCCCATGTTTCTTAGTCTATCTCTGAAGCACACACTCAAATACACACAATCATGCATATAGTGTAGATAGCCAGCTGTCCAGAATGATATGTTTGTCTGAGAAGAAGATCCAAACTCCAGTGTTCACAGAGTGGTTAAATAAAATCAGAGTTTTCTAGATTGTAGATTTTTTCCTTCTCCAACCTACATCTACTTTGTACTACACGTAATGTATTGTACTCAGCCGCCACCACATTATTTCCCAACCATGGCTCTCTGGTGTATATCACAGATGTACTTTGGCGCTGATGTTTCCTGGCATTCATTGGGCTCTTATTTATTTACTTAGATGTCAGTAGAGAGCATGTACAATGCCTGTGTCCAGAGGCTGAATATGACACACAGCCGTGCTGTTTGCATGTTTGGTGCACTGCCCGGCGCTGCCACTGGTACACACTCGGCTACGGTCTGTCAACATATGAGTGTTCTGTGTTTGTGTGTGTGACAGCATGGAGATGAGCTACCCATACAAATCTCTTGTAACATTTTCAGCATGCATGGTGATATATATTACATGATTGCCGTCGAAATGCAGCCAGTGACAGGAAGAACAGCGAGCGCTGAGCGTAAGCCCCGACCAAAGGTTTTTCTGTGTGTCTTTGTTGCACAGTCCACACATACATCCAGCTAAATCAGTCACAGGGATTTTCTGAGTCTGACATGCAGGTTACAGTAGAACTGAGAACATTTACATTTAACTGTACTGACAGTAATCCTGATCTGAAGAAAAAAACAGTTTCCTAAGATGTGATTAGTTTTTAATGACAGCACTCTTAGAAATGTTGAATATTAAGTTATAACCCAAAATATAGACATATTATTAAACATAACTGCCATATGTAATCAACAACATGCGATTTTGATGCAGTATTTGGCACCTTGATATTTTAAATAATGTAGTGTACCTCAAAATGTAAGTTCCTATTGGACAGTAAACCACCTCATTGTTCTTGTACAATTTCAACATTCACTGCAAGAAGAAGTCAAACTTGAATGTAATCTTGGTGTACATCCTCCAGACTGCAACAAACGCACATTCACCAAGTGTTGTAGTTTCCTTACTGTAGTTAGTTATTCGTCATAACCACAAAAACTAAGCCATAACAGAGCTTAGCATATGTCCCAACCAACACCAGCTGAATATCCTATGATTCATTGCACTAGGTAATTGTTGTGCAATTGTATACTGCATGTATTTCTAAAAACTACACATTGAATGAAATGAAATGGAATCACCATAAAATCTCAATTCATAAGCTTATTCTGAAATTGCAGAAAACAATGCTCCAACCTAAATAATAACAGCATATCACACGTCTTCATCAGAAAATTCCCAATTCTGAGTATGCCATTATCAAATTCCAACAATAGTGGAATATCAGTGTGCATGTGTGCTCCTTCATTTTGAAATGCCCTTCCTCTTCATTAAACGTAGTAGGACTCATAGACTAGAAGAGGTTTGGAGGTGAATGTTGATTTCACAGTCTAAATGGCAGGTATTTGTAGACTTTCTTCTCTTAAGTGGACTGAATGAATTGCTCATTTCATCCTCCTGCCATTCATCCTCTCTCCCCTTCACGTCTCCCCTCTCCATCATCCCAATGCCACCGCTGAAGACATTTATTTGCAGGGAGCGATGAGGTGCGTAGTCTGAGGTTTCCCTGCTCGATTGGCTGATACGTTGTGTGGTTAGTGTTTGGAGGGGACGGGCGGAGAGCAGGTGAGAGCGGGTGCTGCCTGAGTATCGAGTGAGGGGGCTCTCGTACGCGTTCACACGCTCTTTGAAGCGATTGAGGTGCCCTGTGATTGATATTTGATGAGTGATTTCTTTTATCATCCAGGTATTTTTTTTTTTCATCCTTTGAGGTTGCACAGTGGCGTGGTGTTTATATTTTCTGCCTCAGACGTGTGTGTTGAAGCAGGAGACACACGCGAGAAGTCAGAGTAAATAAGAGCTCACATTAAATCATTGTGGATTTATAGGAGCTGGCTTCTGGAGCTATAGTGGGTGCCACGCACACATGTACACACACATTTACACAGGCACGCACACTCTGACAGTACAGTAAGTGGTTCTGCCCCAGTAGTGCTAAACAAGGCCAACAGTCTCAGTTATGGACAGTAAATAGAGCAGAGCAATACCTGTAAATAACCAACAACACCGCCTCATAAATCCTCTGTGTGTGGGTGTGTTAGGGGGGGGGGGTCTGGCACATACACAAACACGACCCATGAGTCCAGAAGGACAGGTGGGTTTGTACGCCTATTCCGACCCATTGCAGGTCACTTGGCATTATGTTTGTGCACATTTATAGATTAGTTCATCCCTCTGTGTGTGTGCACTGCAGGACCAGAGCCAGAGGTCCCAGCGACCAGAGGGATATGACCTCTGTTTGTCCTTTATGCCTTTGCCTCGATCCTCTCGATCATTCATCCAGGCTGCTCCATGCCGGCGTAGGTCAGACAGGCATATGTGCACACAGTTAATGCTGGCTTCCCTCCCAGTGACCTGGTACAGGTGGACTTGCCCACTGGCAAGGAAATCAAAGACCAGCCACAAGCAGGGCGCACAGATGTATAATACAGCAGCCTGCTGACACAGGATATTTCCCAGTAGGAGTGTTCCATGTGTAGAAAATTGCTCAAGCTCTCTGCAGAGGATCCTGTGTTTGGGCGAACACAGCCAAGAAACATTTACAGCTCACCACGCAGCAGAGGTTTTAGATGCACCCGATAGTTAGCATTGCGACTGCTAACATTTGAACTGATAATGGATGTATTGTGTAAATGAGTTTTAACCAGTTGTCAGTTGTAAGGAGTAAACATTGGGACATTGTTTTTTATTTAATGACTGAACTCATTGGAGAACACTGAAGGAGAATATTAAATCAGTGCAGATGATTTGATGCTGAAATGGATCAATAACTGATCTAACTTATTGATTATATTCTATAAAATATATACTTATTGATCTCACTTGATTAATTCTGGCTTTTGCAGTAGAAAATATCCTGGTTTGTTAAGACTGTGACTGCAGATGTCAGAGGAGAGAGGAACACTGTTGTGTGTTTGTATGCACGTGCCACAGACTGACACTTAGGGGAAATTGTTGCTGCTAGTTGACAGCACAATCACAATGATGTTCACAGTGCCTGCTCCATTTTTATTGTAAACCATCTATTCTTCTACACACAATATTCTGCTGTATAGCTGGAGTGTGAATTCAAGGTTGTGTGTGTGTTTGTGTGTGTGTGTGTAGTGTGCAGTTGAAAAACCTTTTTAACAAAAGGAGGGGACACACACTGAATGCCAGGCCATGAATGTTCATTTTCCTGGCGCATGATTCATCATGACGGACAACCGTTGCCGGTGGCACTCTGAACTGGCACGGCAGGGTTGCTGTGGTGACACAGCGAGAGCACCTGCAGCCGGTGAGACAGTGGCGTTTATCACCTGCTGGGGGCAGCTTCATCCTGTGACTTATTACATCAAATCATGAAAGCCATCTCAATCAGAGATCTTGGACTGCAGCTGCTAATACAAGCATAACTAATGAGATGCAAGTTGTGAGCTTGTTGTGGGTATATGTGTGTTCAGTCTCGCCCTGGAGTCTCAGGTAGTGGGGGGGCGTGCACCCCGACATGCCCCGATGTACATCTGAGGGAGAGATGGGGGGGATAACCTTTTTTTCCTTGATCTTTTTGTTTCACTTAGTTCAAACCGGGGTCTTTGAAGACTGTGATGCCGCCTGTAAACAAAAATCGAACAGAGCTGTCACTGCCGCAGAGGGCGTTGATGCATTATGAGCAACTTTGTCACTGTCACTTGAAACAAAACAATCTGCTCTTTTTTTTTATAAGCACAGTCAAAAACAACATTAACAAACATCAGCAGCAAATAACATTTGCTTTGTGCTTCTGTGTTCACTGCTGCCTTTTAAAAAAGCACGCCGACTTTATAATTTGGCATCTTTCCCCGTAGTCTATATCCCTGCACTAATTATTTAGTGGAAAATGTCGAGAGCTGTGTAGGTTACAATATTAATGTATGTGCTTCAGCTCCGAGTGATTGCAACAATGCAGTGTGAATGTTTCATCCGCATCCTGTTTGACTGTAAAAGCAGTCACCCCATCGAGACACAGGCGAAAGGTTAGAAGAACGTAATTTATACATTTAATTATTCATCTTTTGTCCCAATTTGCTGCACGATAATTTACCTCTTGTTTAATTTTTCAAGTGTGCACTATATGAGCTCATTAGCTGCTCTTTAATACACAATGCCCCGCTGTTTTTCTTCTCAGTAATCTGAAACGTGGCTGCAACGTTTATAGAGAGTTAATGTAAAGTTGGCATGCTTAATTTATCTGTTTTTGTTATATAAGGAAACATTCTCAGAGCTTGAATAGAAGAATCAGTGTCGTCAGCTTGAACTGCTTTGTTCCCAGTTTCTTGTCACTCAGGTAGATAATGGACTGCGGCACACCAACTATTGAGCTCACTGAATTTGTCTTCTGCCTTTGTCGCTTTTAACAAACCATTTATTTTGATGTAGTAGCCAGAATTTAAAAAGCGTCATAATCATCTGATGCAGTGATTAATTTTCGACAGTAGAGTTTGCATAAAATAACATTTGGTACAACAGCATCTCATTAATGTCATTGTCAAATCACCTTTGAGCAACATTTTGAGAAATCAGAGTAATTCAATTGTTTAAGCAATTCAAACTTACATTTGTGCTCCCATAAATACACTGTTAGTCATATCATCATCTGCAGTTCCAATGTGACAGGAAGTTTATGCTTTTGTTCAGAACGATATCTACTCTTTCTGCTACATTTACCGTTACTGTTGTCTTTATTGATTTGATTTATAAACACCGCTAACACAAACACAAAAAAAACATCACGCAGTCTTTATAATTCAATTCACTAATCTTAATTAACCTTGCATAAATTGATGATTAAAAGATTGTTAGTGTTTGCACTTTGCAGTGAGTTGTGTTTGTCTTTGATGAGGCAGTTAAGTGAAGTGAAGAAATTCTGTGAGGTTTTTTTGTGAAGTACTTCACAAAAACGAAATATATTTTATTTCCCTGCTTCAGAGGCAAGGTTTTAAAGTTAATTAGCAACGATTCCGATGTAACACATTGCTCTCACCTCAATGTCGCCTAAGATGTGTGATTGGCAGACATTCAGATAATCAGAGGTGAAAGAAGGTGATTTTTCAGTGTTGAACAGTGATTGCCAAAGGGGAGAAAATATCACATTGGACTTTTTTTCCCTGAATGCCTTACTTTGATCTCACTTCAACTGAGGAGGAACATGGATGTTTGAAGCACATGTGGATTTCTTCATTTTATTCCCATCTAATATATGCAGTACACATGAACACACAAACAATCTGTCTCGTCTGGACTTCTCATCAAATGGTTCCCAACCTATTGGTGACACAAAGTCACCGACACCCATTCAGGCTCTTCTAACCGAACAGACACAGGTAGGAGAGGACAGATTAGTTTTGGGCCTGCAGGGCTCCACTAGGCCGGTGCTGTCACCGAGCAGCCATGAAGAGAACAAGCTCTTCAGCAGCACTTGACAGATGAGAGGTCGACGACTCGAGGCAAGAGTTCTGCCTCAAATAGAAGTGCTCAGGGGTGAAGTGGCCTGGACCGCATCAATGTGTTATGAATAAACATATTATGAGTTTTAGATAATGACTCATGCCAATAACTACAGCCACAAAAATGATAAACGTGAAACGTAAAAATAATGAGAGGTTTTATTTCCTTTACAAGCCTAGATTCAATTTGCTCAAAGGCTTCAATCAATTTTCTGACATTTGAGTAAAATGTAAAATGTGAATCAGTGCATCAGTTACCTTTATGTGAATACATTCCAGAAGGAGTGATAAGATGTGCAAAAATCCGAACATTAGAAACCAACCCTCTCACCAGATGGTTGATTCTGTGAGGAGTGTCTGTTGCGATTGAGTATTTGAAAATGTCTTCCTTTCTAGAATAACTGGTATATATGTTTCATACATAATGATGGCAACTTAAATTTGGTTAGAGTGATGGATAATGTCATTGTTATGGTTCATAGAAACATCACTGTTGTGCCAAATTAGCTCGTTCACCTGGGTGTCTTGTTTCCATCGCAACCAATCAGAGCCAGAGACGATTACAAACTGTGTCTTCTGCAGAGTTACTTGACCAGGGAGTGAATGCCGATTGTATCCATTCCCATTGCAGACAAAAGCAATGTGTAAGTGGCTGTTAGTGGGATTTTTGAACAGTAAAAGAGGAGTTTAGGTCAGATCCTACACACCCATCCACCACTCGGCCCTCCATATCCTTACTTTCTATCTTGCTGCAGCAAGGCACATTACTCTTCTCTCTGCACTGGCAATGATTGTTGCTATTGGATACCAATTATGAGTTGCCTCCTCTTCCATTAGCTATGTAATTCCGTCTTTGCTGCGATGCTGGAAGCTTACCAATTGTCACCAAGAAGTGAACCTTTATAAGCTTCAAAAGTGCAGAGTTTATTCCAGGGGAGTTGAATTGGATTGAACAGGTGTACCTAATAAGCTGCGCACACTGATGTAGAAAGACACACAGCAGAAAGGATTATGGTATCAGATTTATCCCACACCCAGTGATTTGCTTGGAAACAACATGTGTACAGTGTGTGCGTTGGTTTAGCAGTCGGCTCCACAGCAGCAGCACAGCCACAGGAAGGCAATGAAAGGAAAACAAGGCAGACAGCCAGGGACAGAGACACAGAAAGAGATTGTGTCCGCTTTATCCCTGTTTGCTCAGTTTAGCGCAGGGCAAATATTAGCCCGTGTGCTCGGCAGCCGTTCTTCTCTACTGGGCTTCAACCTTACGCCCTGCCCGCAGAGACTAAAAGGCAAAAAAGAGAGCAGGAAGCAAGGGGAGGGGTGAGGATGAATGGGAGAGAAGCAGAGTTATCAAGGTAACAGATGGAGAGTGGCAAAAGGCAGCTCAGAGAACAGAGACCGAACCACGGCAGAGAATACAAGGAGTGAGAGAAAGTCAGAGTTAGAAAGAGGGCAGTCTATGGTCCAGTTCAAAAGAGACACTATTTTTACTGTTGGAGCACAGCTCCGAGTTCAGTATAGGGCTTGTAATGATGACTTGCGTGCAGCTTGTCATCCTGACTGCATTTTATGGTATAGATCTTCTTCAACTTCACAGCAGGGCTCTCACTTTCAGAGTTTCTCTTTCATTGTGCCAGGAAAGATTCACTATTTAAATCTGTCCAGACCACAGACTGTACAATATGTACCATTGCTGTTTTCAATTGAAAGAGGTTTGCAACCACCTAGGAGGAAAGAGAGAGCAAGAAGTAAAAGCCTCACATAATCATGCTCTTGTGTTTTTCTTTGCGGCTCTGTTCTGCAGTGCAGAGGAAAAGAGATAAAGTAGAAGAGGCAAAATGATGCTGCGAGGACAGAAAGTGGAGATGGGTGGAGAAAACAATGCACAGAAAAACACTTTGCTCTCAAATTTGTCCGATGGTCACAGTCATTCCCTTCTATTTCGGCCAGCTGGCTAACTCGCTTCCCCTCAGCACAGAGGAACCGGCTGCTTCAAAACAAACACGTACACACACAAACCAAAACAGAAATCCACACATATGCCCCACCCGTAGCATCACAGTCACACAAAGTGTAAAATCATCAAATAGAGATAGACAAAAGAGGTAATCTCCCGTTTCAGTTTCTTCTTGCAGTGTATACCCCAGCATGACAAATTGTATGAGCAAACTGAAGATGAAAAGACACGGCGTTGGCACAGTTCTGTCCTCTCACACAATCTCAAGACGTACATGCTCAACTCATCTTGTATTCACTCTTTACTGATTTTACATAGTTACAAAACCTTGTCCTCCATTGCTTGGCCACAACACATGAACAAGCATAGCACCGGGGGCCAGTGTTCTCCTATAACTGTAACATGAGGCATGTTAGTTATATGATGACAAAGATGTTGAAGTTATAGGAAACAATGGGTTGGGAAGAGCGTTAATCACATGAAATTACTGAGCAGTTGTAGACCTGTGGCTCAGGATGTAGATTAAGTCATCATTTGAAGTGTGGTGGTTTGATTATTGGCTTCTCCAGTCCACAAGTCAAAGGGTCATGGACAAGACACTGAACCCCAGATTTCAAAGTGAAAGATAAAGGACAGATAGTAAGTGCTGTAATAATGTGTGGATGATTGGGTGAATGTGATGTGAACTTTTTTAGTCATTGTGAAAACTAGAAAAGATAAATTGCAGTCCGTTCAATGTGGATCGATCTCTTTGGGAGCAGGGCTCAACCTATATGTAGGCCCCCACTTTATTGGTCTTTATGTGATGTCTCACATAAAAAATGGATCCAAGAGGACTCACCATCAGCTCAAATGATGTTGAGTGTTTTTGACTTTCTTTCTTTTCCAACTGACTGTGAATTGGTGTTTATCTGCTTGTCTACATTGTCTGGCTCAGCTATAGTTTGAATGAGGTCTAATTATGAATCAAATATTTTTCAAGTTTTTTTTTCTGATTTCTCAGTTTCGAGACAGGTCCAAGTTTCCACCATTTACTTCAGTATATTGCAAAACTTATTTTCAAGTGAAATGGATTTTAGCCTATACAGATTTAAAAGGTACTTTAGGAACACAAAAATAGTAAACTTGGACATTATTCCTTTGTCATTCCTTCTGTACCTCCAAAATATGAACCGTTTTTATCAAGGTTAATATTAATAGGGATAAGTAGCACAGTGAAGTTGATTTATTCATAAATTCCTTATTATTCTGGTTTTGTTTCTAGAATCTAGTAAGACATAAAGTTAACACCATGCTACACATTAACCCATACAATGTCAGAAAGGATTAATAATGTTTAGAGCTACGAAACAAAAGGCAGTTTAAGAACAATGTTCAAGGACTCAGCTAGATTTATTCTGCCGGGCAGGAATAATCTACAAACTCATATTGTTTAAAGCTGATACACTTCTCTCCATCAGCTATAGAACACTGCGAGTATCCACTATTTCTATCAGATCACCAACAAGAGCATTTGGATCAATTGGATTCTACCAAACCCATGTTAGCAACTGCAGTCAACTCAGTAATGAGCCTCTTGGGAGTGAAAGAGTGGTTGATGAGGGCAGACAGATTAGAAAATGGAGAGAAAGGAGGAAAGGTAAAAGCCAAAGTGAGCGACATGATAATGGAGGACATCTGAAGGTGAGGCAGTATACACTCCATTCAAAACAAAGTCGGAAATTGATTTTGAGGTTCTCATTGCTCTAATAGGCAGCAAGGACCTTTTTGTTATCTGCTATTTAAATTCACTGTGAAAGGGGATATGTTGGCAGAGGCTTGGGAGCATTAGCAAAGAGAATTCATATCACAATGAAAGCAGTCAGAAACACCCCGACATGATCATTTGCTTAAGTTTGTAATAGTTTCCTTACACTGATTAAATGAGTCATCTGTCCCTGCTCCACTTTGTCTACAGAAAGGTATTCAGTATAATTAGCTTTAGTGGCAGATGCAGGGATTATTGTCATATCTGTGTTGAGTGAATTGATGAAGGATTATGTGGAGCTGGAAAACCAAAAGATAATTGAATGAAGAAAAAAGAAGCGGAAAGGATAAAAGGATGTGGATGGGAAACTTTATTGGTCTTGTAAGCCTCTTTGTCCCATATTAAGTCCCCCAAACTGGCAAGTATCTACCAGTGTCTGGGCCTACCAGGGCTTTTGGTACTAGGGATGTCGAGTGGGCGGATGGACATCGATTTCCAACGCCACTGTAACACAGATACTTTTTCTGTTTTTTCTGGCCTCAAGGAATACGCCCCCGCAGCTCCAGTGTTTTGGATCTCTACCACTTCTTCCTCTGTATACCTTCTTGCTGCTAGTTCTTTCATCATATCGTTGCATGACCGCTTCTTCCTGCCCTTCACCATTATTCCTCATATCTCTTCGTTGTTCATTCTCCGTATTTGTCCTTGCTCTGCTCCATCCTCCATCCATCTCTGGTTACTGACATAAAAGGAATGTGTTTTTTTGAGATGTTCAGGTTTCACTTGTGCATCCTGATAAATGTAATCTTTCTTAACACATTTCTTGGCAGCACAAAGAGTCTGAGATGTAAATGATGATTCTATTTTAGTACTAAGGTGACATACTCCCTTAATATCACCACTCATATTTAATTCCTTTTCTGATGATAAGGCGGTGAAAGGCAGACAGGCAACATTTGATGGATGCTTGACGATTGTGTCACTTTCCACAAAAGTGGAGAACGTCTCGATCGTGGACTTAATGGAGAGGCAGTTAGATGTGCTTGAATGTAGACACAAGGTCATAGGTTTGATTCCTACAGTTGTCGTGGCAATAAACTGTGCTGCTTCTGATTGTCCTTGTGGAGGAAGCTGAACATGTTACCTTCGTGGTCTTCTATTCTCCTGGTATTGGCAGATCAATTCACATTTTCAAATGGGTCTGGCTCCTTAATTTTGGATTTCAAAAGGTCCAAAAAATGCCTCAGAGCACGATTATATTTACCTACAAACAATCATTAATATTGTTGTGATAGCTGATTCATATCGTTATCAGTGACAGCCATAGGTCATTAACGAAAATGCTCCAGCGATGCTTCTCTGTCAGTCAATGTATCAAATCCGCCCAATTTTAGATAGTTGGTTATGATTGGCCCAACCTGTCTCAGGATGGATGCAAACCTGTGTGAATGAGGGGGGGGCAGAGCAATTCACAAGAGATGCTTTGTACAATCAGCTGGATCCCAGCCACTAGCAAAAGGCATAAACAAATCCCTGAGTATGTGAGTGTGCGTTAACGTTTGTGTATCCATCAGCTCTCTGAAGCTCTGTAAACAAGTCCGCGGTGTGTGGCGGCGCTCCGCATAACCTCACTCAAGGACGTTCTCATGTTTGCATATGTGTGTTTGTGTTTAGTGGGAGCGGGTGGGTCAGATGGGATTCACACCTACAGGTCTGATGGTAATTGTGCTGAAGGACACAATCCATCAACAGTCTCAGTGGTGCACATTTCCCTGAATCAAGTCAGTGTGCGTGTTGTTTTTCTGGTTCTTGAGATTGGTGGCTGACACAGGAGTTTTGGTGCTAGCTGACAACATAATCAGGATTATGGCAGATGATGTTTTGGCTGATTTATTTTTCCCTGTCTCCTTTGTTAGCATAAATTCTGCTTCCCACCACTGCATTTTGGCTCGCTGCCAGCATATGTTTACTCCGGGACAAATGGGTAAGCCCAGCGTGAGTCAAGCTCTGGTGGGAGATTCAGATTCAGACGGATACACACACACACACACACACACACACACACACACACACACACACACACACACACACACACACACACACACACACACACACACACACACACACACACACACACACACACACACACACACACACACACACACACACATTTTCACTCATCCAGTATATTCACACCCACACCACATCAGTCTAATTCATTGATTTTTCAATCAGATCTGATTCTCCATCAGAGCTGCCGCTCATTCTTTTCAAAGCAGAATATAATGGACAGCCGTGACCACTGACGCTGAAATAAGTCAAAAGAAAGAGTCGGGGGGGGGGGGATAAAGTGCTAATAAGATGAGGAGATGGGGGGGCAACTTTCTCAAGGTGACTGCTGGAGGCCACTTCAAACCCATACAAATGAGGGTGTGGTAAATGGAACCAAGCACAACCCATCTGCAAAGTGTTTAGATGCTGCCCTCCTCTCGGCCCCCTGCCTCCCAAATTGAGATTAGACGCGTGCCTCTCTGTGTTCGAGCCCTGTGTCATTTGAGGTGAATGATGAGAGGAGAAGACATGAAATCGGAGTATTTCAGTTACAAAATGGCTGTTGGCCCTTAGTCCTTTCCTCTCTTTGTCACAGACATTCTGCACATGTTAAGTGAACGGGCAGTGGCTGATTTAGCCAGTGAGGAGTCTGAATGTTATGCAACCGCCCATTTCTTCTTACATAACGCTGCAGTTTCAGAATGGAAGATTAGCCCCACTATACTGTTCTGTTCCCCTTGTAGCAGATGCCTCAGCCGATTTTCGCTCACAGACATTATGCATCACATGATGACAAGCTGATTAGCCTTATATCCTCAGAAGGGAGATGCAGAGATGCCATATGATGATACATCAGGCTTTGTTGCACAAACATGTGGGGCCTCTGTCACTAATATAAATATACTACCAAACTGCATATAGCACATAAGATTTAACATTAGTGCATAGAGCTGGTAAAGTTGAAATGCTTGCTCAAGCTATACCACTGTCTGAAATAGAAAGCTGCCTGAAACCATGTGGAAGTGTCAGATTTGTGGTTTAAAGAGGGTACGATTGATCGCTTTTTCGCTGGCCATCCAGTAAAAATCTATTTATCAATCATTTTCAGTGTCCACGCTGCTCCACTGGGTGATTCATAAGCTCATAAATACTGCTGCTCCACATACTGCTTGTTCGTCAAGTTAGGCTCAAGCAGATACAGGCTGTGATAGATCATTATTGGGCAAATGAGAGAGAAGCTGATGAATAGTTTGCATTTTCACCACCCGCTGGACTATTAATATGAAATCTGTCAAACCAAATCAGCCGAATCAGCAAATTCCGGAGCTGGTCAGCCGTGTTCCCCCTACCGATTCTTGAGGCACGTCGAGACAGCAAAATGCAAAACACCTCGAGGGATTTAAAACGACTGCCACTGTATCTGCCAGCGTCCTGCTGAATCCAGCCTCCAGTCTATCCGGCAGTTGTCATTTCCCTGTTGTTTTCCTCTTTCTAATTTGCCTTTTTGGAAGTCATGCATCAGCTCTAAGAGGCCTATGCAGAAAGATGTTGAGGAAATGCAAATAGATCAAGAGGGAGATGTGTGCGGAGATGAAGCTGTAGGGGGTGTTCGAGGAAAAAGCGCATCATGATTAAGACATGAAACCAAGAAAACAAAAGCCGTCAAAAATGTATTCATATTCTTCTTTGGTCTGTTTTTCCCTCTTCTTAATTGACTACAAGCGAGAGAACAAGATCTAGACATTTTTTAGGGGGCTTTGAAGATGTCAAAGCACCTTGAGGCCTGTGAGGATCATCAAGGTTCCTTCTGTGTTGTTATCGCAGTGTTACACTCTGCACCTTGCTCCTCCTCCTTCCTCTTCCTTTTCTTCCCGGCGTGATCAGCCAGGGCTCTGGTAGCGCTGCTGATAACCCTGATACACAGAGGCCGAATGCAGCCCAGTCCAATGCTTCCTCATTCTCATTCCGATCTCGCCAGCAGCGTTTACCTCGATGCACTCTCGCACGCTGCAAGGTCATGTTGAAATATTTCAGATGGAAATGCTCTCCGTATTCCAGCACTGCTCCTTCTTGTCTGCGGCTGCTGCACAGAATTCCAACACCACTTTTCTTTGTCTTTGAGAAAAAACGAAGGAGAAACTCTAATGAGAGGATTACGCAAACTTTTTTTTCTTTGCGGCCACTCAAATCTGCCGTCAACTTACTGTTATGTAAGAAGCACATCAGCAAGTTGTGCTCTGCTAAACACATTTTTTTCACTGTACTCAGACCTTAGATATTTGGCAAGATGTATACTTGAGTAATTCAGATAATATCCAAGAGAAAATCTGTACTCAACTTTTTACTTTAACATCTGAGCAAATCTTTCCCGTTAAAACTCAAAAAATAATATCCACTCAAGGTCTTTGTTTAACTGAACCTCCGTAATTCAAAGAAATGCTGCCTTCCTCAGACAATTGAGGTTAAAATTGGATGTGATTGAAAATCTATCATAAAGCAGAGAGCTTTCCCTCTAGTCTACAGCGGACCCCCTACCTGCACCAGTGATTGACCTACCGATAGAAAAAGAAAATGTGCTAACCATTGGATAAAAGGGAAAAAGCGTAACATTCTCACTCCTGACATTGGCTGACAGCTGCAGCAGATTTAGAGCTGCTAAGCAGTAGTTGAGACGCTGTAGTGTTTAAAGAGCAGCCAGGGCTTATTGTCAGTTACCTCCCAGTCCCTCGGTTTCACTGTTGCAGGCTTCACTGCTCCCAGTCATTCAAAGAGGTTTTTTCCCAGCTTCTGTTTCCAGAGATATGTTCGCTTAAGGGAAATGGCCATTACCGCTGCATTAAAATCATTTAAAAAAAAAACACTGGTTCCTATCGGCTTCCCACTGTAATGGGCTCAATACATTCCCTCAGCACCAGGAAGAACCCTAATGTTGCGGAACACAAATGCTAATCTCTCTGTAAATATCACTCAAATTCACTCTCCCTTCTGCTTCTCAGTCATAATAACATTGCCTCATTCTGCTTTGCCTTGGCAAATTGAATTAATTCTCCAGGCAAAGGTGTTATGATTCTTCTAATCTTCCTGGTGCGTTGCAATAAAGACAATCCTGGCTTCTCATGTTGATCTAGACACATTTCACTCACCATACCAATGTTGTTGTTCTTGCTGCGATATCTCAAAGGTATCAATAGTCGAAGCTTTGATTCAAATCGTATTAACATGTGCCCCACTAATCTCTCTCTGACTGTATTCATATTCATGTCTGAGAATCACTATTTGATTTTGGTGTACATGGGGAGAGCGAGTGTCAAGACTGCATGGGTCAGTCCATAACATGAATCAATTGATTAAGTGCCTTGGAAGCTAGGAGCACTTGGACATTTGAGACGTCCAAGCCTCTTTGCAGAATGAGATCATTTTTTTGAGCAGTCCATCAGGCTCCACTCTGAGAAACTCATCTTGGTCTAACTCAGTTCTGATCTTCCTAGAGAGCTCTTTGCTGTATATCTATTTCCTGTTGTGCTTCCACATTGAGTCCTCTTGTTTATTCTGACCGTTGATCTGTGTCTTATATTCTGTTGATCCCTCTATAGCATTAATCACGGCCAGCAGCACTGCCTCTTTCACTGCCATTTGAGCATGCTCAATTAATAGCGTAATCATGGCTGTCATCAGTGCATGGCCATACTGTGGCCTTAGCTCAATATTACCCACTTCATGCAGCACCGAGTAGTGGTTAAAGTGTGCATTAATTTAACTGTGATTATACCGCTCATTAGCTTATTGTACAACCTCTGCACTTATTTACTCAATTAACTTGCTATTTTAAGTTCTGTTAACATTGGGGGGGGGGGGTTATTTTCGTTTTTTAAATACTTAATCAGCCATGAATAATGGAAAACCGCTGCGAGCAAAAGCCACGCGTTCACCTCTGAATATCTTGGCATATGGAAGGTTGCAAAAAAAATGCACATACTTAATGAGATAATGGAATCAATGAAGTTGTTGCTGCAGTGGGAAGATGAGCACTGTGTAAGAGTGACCCTATCTGCAAATGAGTGTGACCCTGTTGTGACAACCAGGAAGTGTTCCGGGTTGGGCATCAAGGTCCTCTGGGTTTGCAGAACTAAACAGCGACAGAAGATTTACTGTCGGACAGAGAATTTGTCTGTAATGATGCTGTCTGGTATATGTACTCTGTCTGTTTCTCGCTCCCCACCCCTCATTCTATGCTTCTCTTGCACACTGTAACTCTGTAAATGACTTTGACCTTTCCTGGGACTGAGGACAGGACCCACAGAGAGAGAGCAGAGATGGCGGGAGATGAGAGTAGAGTAGGCGGTTGACTGTAATAAACTCGAATCAGTGGGCAGCTGTCAACACTAATAGATGGGAGGGGGGAGGGGGTCACTGGGTTGATGAATTCTAAAGGTGCCTGAGTCCTCAGTGAGTACTTGTTCTTTACGAGGCTGATGTGAGAGAGATCTGATGTTCCATCTGAAGCAGGATAATAGACCAATGACCTGGTGTGATTGATTATGTGCTTCATTTTTTTGTTAACCAGTTAGCTTTTGAAGATGTAAGCAATTGTAAGAGATTTCATGGGATAGGCTCAACACAGAATGTTATAATGACTAGGGCTGCCGCGATTCGTCGACGTCATCGATTACGTCGACGCTGAAAATGCGTCGACGCGTATAAAATGCGTCGACGCATTTTTTTTTAAAACCGCTGGGCACCAGCCGTTATAGACTATGCATGCCGCGGCTGGGGCAGCAGTCGCCCCGGCGCCCCCCTCCCCTCCACGCAGCCGGAGGCTCGGTGTGCGGCCCGCCTCAAGTTGTTTTTTTTTTTGGGGGGGGGGGGGTCCTCGTCCACGGCGCTTCACGGCGTCGCTGGTGCGGGGGCTTCCTTTCTCTTGGACCGCGGGGCGGTGTCCGTCGCAGGTGCGGACGGCGGCCCTGGACGCGAGTCGGGTCCTTCTCGCGTCACCTCAGCTACGGCGCCCGCGTGGTGGGAGGGGGGGCCGCTAGACTGAGTCCAGAACATGTGGACATGCTGACATTCTTACATTACAACACGCATGTCTAACTAACGTTTGAGTTTGATTTTGAGCTGGACACCATTGTTTCTTATACTTTAAACTTGTTGCACTTTGTTTAATATGCAGACATAACTTTTTTATTTTGATAAGGGGTTAAATAGAAACTTTGATATCTTTTTGAGTTGCACTGCTGACTTAACTTATATGCCCTCTTTTTTATTTATTTTTATCACGTTGGAGTTGCTAGTTTAAACCTTCAGTTTTGCACTTTAATATTTGAGCCTTTGTTTACATTTTGTTTTGTGCTGCATTATACGATGACATACAGTTTGTTGTAAAATTATAAATAAAATTAACTGAAATGAAATGGTCAATTAGATTTTTTTGGAGGAAAATTAGTCGTTTAGATTAATCGACTAATCGATAAAATAGTCGTCCGATTAATCGATAGAAAAATAGTCGTTAGTGGCAGCCCTAATAATGACTCAAAATTACTTAAAATTATACAGGCATAAAAAGCAATTTTCCCTGAAAGGTTGGTTTTGTGTAATTTTTAAAATGTTAAGGACTCTTGACTGTACTGTATTTAGCTACACCCTCCTCAAAATGTTATCTTTTGTCCTCTGTAGGAACGGGGAAAGATCGGCGTGATCTTCAACGTGGGAACGGATGACATAATCATCGAGGAGAGCGCGGTGATGGTGAGCGACGGCAAATACCATGTGGTGCGTTTCACACGCAGTGGTGGCAATGCCACACTACAGGTGGACAACCAGCCCGTCATCGAACGTTTCCCCTCAGGTAGGAACAGGTCCCGAATCTGGGCAATGTTTGATTAAAGCCTTCACAGTTTGAATTCTCAGATAAACTTGGTAACACAATGGAGAGAAAAAGAGGGATGTTATTGAGTGTGCCACCTGCCTCTTCAAGTAATTTTAATAGAACATTCTGTAAGGGCTCCAGTTTATTTATCATGGCATTCATATTTAGAGCGTGTCTGCATTATTCTAGGTGATTAAGTCAGGTTCTGGTCTAAAAAGCAAGAAGAGCAAAACATGTTTCCTCAGGCAAGCAATCTCTCGTCTAAGAGCATCGACCTCTCTGCAGTCAGTCTCTCACTGTAGCTCCTGGCACTGTGAAAGCCAGCACTGAATCAGGGCCAGCACAACGTGAATATGCCAGTCAGGTTTGTTTGGTGAGCATAGGATACATATCTCCCTCTGTATCCTATGCTCACCAAACAAACACTTTACACTGGGAAAGTATGTGGAGGTGTTTAGACATGCCTTGGCTCCCAGATAAACACCGACGCAACATCATTACACATACAGACTTTAATGAGGGCAAGCACCCGATGAGTCACTGCTTGGAGTGTGCTAATTCCCCTGCTTGCTGTTTAACCATAATCATGGAATTCTATTTTGGCCCAAATGATGAGGCTATTTTTGGTGGTACAGAAACACTCACTTAATTTCTCTCTCCATTGTGTTTACCCTCTGTTCATGGTTGTTTTAAGGAAGACATTTTGTGCTCCAATCATGAATTTGCATTCGGTGAATACCAGGCGAACCAGTCTCTCCTGCCGGTGTAAGGTATTAATGATCACGTGGAAAACTAATAACCTGCTGCAGTTTTTCAAATCTTTGAGTTTTTCTTTATTCAACATCAGACTTTCACATTTTCTTCCCCCCTGGAGTCAGTGGGTTCCGTCTCCGTTTTCTAAAAGCACTATGTACTGTCATTGTTTAAAATGGAAGGGAGAGTGCTGCTAATGTGGCCGTGATATTTACTCTCGTTGACATGGAGCAGTGCGACTGTGGCATCCTCTGTCACAGCAGTGATCCAATATTTTGTTTTGGCATTGAGAGAAGTATATTCTCTTGCTAATCAGTGAGGCCGAAGAGGAAGAGCCCTGACAGATCACTCTTTCCAGTTGTTGTTATGATGGAAATACAGCCTCTTTCCGCTATAGAAAACACTCCAAAGAAGAGCCTTCAACAACAGTGGCACTCAACAATAGCACTAAGCGCTTAGAAGATGACATCGCAGCAGTATGTTAACATTGCCAAGTGAGCGACATCGTCCATATCTGTTTTGTTGCATCAAGAAACGCAAAATCACAGCCCATAATGTATTCTTTTTATTCCTCTTGCCTTCCGCCCTCCTGGCTTCTGCTGTCGTCTTAGTCAAACATTTCTTTCCTTTTCCTCCGCTGATCAAGAATGGAAGAGTGTTATTTTGTTGTTGTTTGTTAGTTTACTTGAGGAGTTTCGTGTTTGTCTGCAGGGGGCTGGAACCCGTGTGAAGTTTTAGGAGGTTACGGGAAATGAAGAAAGGAAATGGATGAAGAGAGGGGGTGGGGGCGTAGTTGGTTGATTTGTAGAATGGCTTTTATTCATTTATGTGAACTAGATCCTTTCAAACTATTTTTGGGTGCATGCTTTGATGGCTTCGGCACCTGCTTTGAAGGCTCTACTCGTCATCGTCTGATGGGGAGGCCTCCTGGGGTAACAGAGTTGTTACACATTAGGAAAGCAAAACCTCGGATGAGGCTGAGGCACAAAAGGGCGGAGGAATACATAGGGGAGAGAGCGAGTGACTCAGGGATGGAGCGAGGAAAGTGGGGATTGCAACTTCCTAACTGAAACAGGAACTGTGCAGCGAGACAGTATGACGCTATATCTTGTAGAAAGCAGAAATAAGTATGGGGAAGCTCCCTTGTTGAAACAAGTTTCTCTAACCCAGATTCAGACACCTTTTGATCATCTAAACGAGACAAAACACTCCATGCTCAGTATTTGGGAGCGTGTTCAGAACCTCCTTCATTTTCTTAATGCTTATATTACGTAGTATCATTGGCATTTCCCAGTAGACGATTGAAACATGTTACAGTGTCCACATAGCCAGATTGAAAATAAAAAAGAAGAAGTTGGGTCGAAAGATACTTCCAACAGGGCTCTCTATTAGTTGTTACAGGTGCCAAATTTGTCTGACAAAACATGGACGTGCAGTTTCTTGTGAAATCTCCTTTCCCAAAAGGACGGTTTTGTTCCAAATCAAGCCTTGTTGGGATTCTGTTGCAGTTTGGAACCCTGTCTAATGCTTTGTGCTCACAGAGCTACATTCAGGATTTATTCTCCTATAGTCCTGGTCTAAGAAATGCAAACATTCCCAGAGGAAAGGGATGAGAATTGTAGAGAATGTCAATTTGTCATCTAGCACAAGAAGCACGGAGACAGGGTATCTATGTATATCGTTTTCTGGCATTTTTGTACACTATAATTAGGGCCACGGTCCGAAAGATGTGTCAGATTCAGATGAGTTTGAATTGCTGTCTGCACAAAGCCTCCGTTAAGGCCCCGGCAGCAGGCTTATAAAGAGAAGGCCACAGCGAGGTGATGATTGAGGGAGACAGGATGTTGACAGCAAACATGGCCGTCACGGGTCAGGCACATTCATCGGCAAAGCAACACGTCTCCTGACGTCCCACGATGTGATGTTTGTAGTCCTTAGGGAGTGTGTGTGTCTGTGGTTGTTTCAGTCCGGGTTGGATTCTATGTGCGACAGTGCATATGTGTCTCTGTGTGTGCGCAGGCTGTGCTTTTGTTTGTGTGTGTATGTATGCATTTGATGGACAGAGAGCAGACAAAAAGTGTCAGAGGAGCACCCGACCAACTAATCCAGCGTGTCAGGTGTCCCCAGTGGGTCTTCCAGCAACAGTTATTGGCCCACCCTGCCTTCCACATTCCCAAAATGGCAGACTGGCTCAATAAAAACAGCCCTGTGTCACACTGAGCACCTCAACCTGGCCACAGACAAACAGGCAGATGTTAGCAGCAGTGCCATACGGACCATAATTGTACCATTTGACACCCAATTCCCTTTATTTACTGGTCATCTGCTGTGACGAAGTTAGCAGACCCCATGTTGCTAATTGTTAATTCTGTGCTGGTTTATTTTCAATTATATACCACAGCCAGGAAGAATATTAAGTTCAGGTTTTCTGAAGGGTGGGCATCATTATCAAATACATACACCACGAGTACACAGCGGCCTCATCAGTGTTCTAAATTTTGGCTTGAAAGCTTTGAGGCTTTATTCGTTGTTGTGTTACCAGACCGCAGGTTCCTCTTGTTAGAAGAAATAAGGTAATATTTATTCCAGTGAGAATTACTTCAAAAGAGGGTTTATTCTCTAAGACAGTTTTGCTGAGAGAACTGGACGTAGCCCAGGTTGGGATAATCCCCTCTGACCCATACAGACTCTGAAATGAAAGCAGAACAAAGTAAAAGACTATCCTTAGTTTTGCTTTTGGGCTTTTTTAGCTTCTGTGTTATCGGTTGTTATTCAGTAACCTCAATGAGCATTACATAAAGCACAAATGTGAAACTTTTAAGTTAAGATACAATACATTCTTCCCCTATAAATGAAAAGTCAAATTCCTGAGGAATATATTGAACCCTTGCTGATTTGCATAGGTTTTGCTACTGTAGCATTTTTGAGAGTGCTTATATGATTGAGTTGTGTATGGCTTATAGTATACCTTTGTCTTGGTGTATCTTATATTAATGTGACTGTGTGTGTACAAATGTGTGTTTGTTAATCTTGATATCCTTGTATCTATATACATGTGCTGTATATACATATACATTTGTATAAGAGAATGTGTGCAGTGAACAATATCTAGGTGTTGTTGCGTGAATGCCGACTCGGCTTCTAATCATCATCTTGCCTTCTTTGTAAATCGCCTAACATTTCCATTTTTTCTGACTGTAGTAGTTCGCCACAGTAAATTAATGAGAAGGGTGCTTCAGAAAAAGTCTGTCCATTTCCTGTGGGTTTATACCACACTTGGCATTTGAGCTTCATCGCAGTGCCCCCCTGAGCTTTGGATAATCATTTTGCATTTTACAGCCGTAGTTATGTTGTCACCATCGCACCATATTGGCAGTGATTAACATATTTTGCTGGCTCATAACTGTGTCATTATGACCAGTGAGAGCACACAGTGTGCCGTCTTTCTTCCACACTTACTGTTTCTTTCTCGCATGCCAGTATTTCCTGACAGTAAATCTCCTATAAAGCTGTCACGTTGATTTAGTCTCTGACAAGGCTGCGGCTGAGCAAAATTAGAATTAGAAAGTGGAGTCGGTGGCGGTAGGCCCGAGGAGGGTGGGGGTGGTTTGGGGGTTGCGTGGATGAGGGGTCGAAGCAGGGGAGATCGAGCAGATGAAAAGCAATAGCACTCTCCACCAAGTGCCGGGTACGCATTTCTGAAAAATGATAGACTGAGGGAGGAGAAGAGTGTTGGATGGAATAAAAGAGAGGGGAGATCCAGTATGCATGCTGGAAGCTAACCACTGTCTCTGCCGTGATGGATGAGGATTTGCACGTCCCACAAATTGGATTGCATCACAGCAGGGAAGATTACATGAACAGTGGCCCTATAAAGCGTGATACGGCACATGCCAGAGTGCATACACATATTGTTACATAGTCCGCAAGCCAGGATTAATTTCATAACAAACACACAAATTACTTGGTACTTGTAATGCACTCCGACAAGTCAATGCTCATTTCTAACAGACTAGCACGCCGCTTACTACCGGCCATAAATCAGTGAGAGGAAAGATGGACCAAGTACAAAGAGAGGGCTATTGTTATTCCCTGTTTTCTTTCTGTAAGGCGTTTAGAGAAATCCACTCAGCGTGGCAGCTGACCATTAGGGAGAGAAAAAAAGGGAAGTAGGGAGAAATGTGGGTTCACGAAGGAGGAAAGAAGATCTTGTGGGATAAAAAAACAGCTCAGAGAGAAGAGCTGGAGCTTTTAAGATCTTTTTACTCAACTGGTCTAAGAAAAGGAGTCAACAAAGCTCTTGGCTGCACTCTTTCCATATCATCCCTTGGACCTTTATGTCACTATTGTTTCTAGATATCCATCTTTGTCTTGGCCACCTCCCCACCCAGAGAGAAAGAAAACCAAGCGTGAATGAGCATGGAAGATAAAGAGACATTGTAGAGGGAGCCCAAAAGATCTGCTTCCCTTTTCCCTTTGGCAAAAACAATATGAAAGCACTCAACTGAGCCCGTTAAAATGCTAAAAGTAGGGGAGACCAACAGGATTAGGACAGAAGAGGGATGCACTTTGTACAAGACAACACAGTCAGACAAATAGCTGCAGGCATATGGACTAGATTTCACTTCACTAGCTCAGGCCTCCACACAAGAAATATGGAAGCAGTGAGTTTGATGCCCACAAAGCAGAAGATGAGAGTCAGAGAAGCGAACTGGGAGATGAACACAGCACAGTGTGGCCTCATGTCCTTTACATCCCATTCATTTGAGAGGGGACACCTATATGTGCTGAAGGTTATTCTCATGTGTCTGTAATCTATGGCACTTAAGAGTCCTGACAGTTTGCAGTGTTGCAGCAGCACAATGACAGTCCCACTCATCAACTAAATGAATACTGCAGCAGTGAAAAGTGTTCAAACTTACTTTTAATTTCTGCTCCACTGCAGAGGAGATACATTAATGTAGAAATATTCAGCTTTTCAAACCATGACACTTTGTATGATCATCATATGATATATGTGATTAACTACTATTACTATATACATAGTTAATATTAGATTAACAAGTAGTTTGACAGGAATTTACAAAATGTCACCAACTGAGTCAAAGCTTCTCTATTTCTGATAGATATTTACCAAGAATTGTGTTGTATAAAAGGCACAGTGATTAGACGAGTAAGCAGAAACCCGTGATAGCCAATGACATATGATTAGTTGAACTTCTCAGAGCGCACTGTGCTCCACTGTCTTTTGCAAAACCACAAAGATCGTCAGTTTACACTGCTACAGTTTTTTTTAAGCGTTAAAAAAAATAATCAACTGTCCAAATATTTGATATTTCTACATCCTATACCTTCTCTTTATACCTCTGGGTCAGGTTAACTTTTGAATGCAGGCCTCACTACTGCTGCGTTTTCTCACGAGAGTGAAGTGTTCCGTTCCGTTCCGAAGAAGAGAATTCCTGTTTGAATGGTCCCACTGATACCATGAAGTAGCAGAGGGATTCTCATTTCAAGTTGCTCAGGCTGAATTAAAACACAAATTATCAACACGTTCATTAACTCTAGTAGTTAGTGGAGTAAGCAGCTGGAGTTTGTGAAGTTGGGCTCCAGACTGTGGGAGTCAGTCATGACTCCCACATGTCATGTCATATGATGTGATGCATGACTGACATTTATCATAATTTTTATTTTCATTTTACGCAATTCAGGACTGAACAGCAGAAAAAATCAGAAGCTGTTAAATGAAGTCAACCAGCTCAGCCCCTTGTCGTTGGTGACAGCTCCACCTCATTCTGTGAGTTCTCATTGGGCCTCTGGTGCGCTGCGTCCCCTCTGATTGGATCTTGCACAGTTGGAAGGTATCTCCAATTATTGGCCTGTGGCTATGAGATGATGGAGGAGACGTGAACAGAGAAGTCGTGAAGAAAGTACTGACGAGGAGAGAGCGAGAGATGGAGGGAGACATGGCTAAGTAGCGCAGAGCAGGAGAGGGAAAAGATTGCTTTGGGTAATTAGAGAAGTGACAACTTTGATTTCCACATGAGTCGGGCTGGGGGGGCTTTCTTTGGCTCTCTCTGGCAGCCACCCTCGCACAAATCCACCGTGGCCGAGATGAAAGGTGGTGAGGATCCCATCGAAGTGAGAGGAGAGGGGGGAGAAGAAATGAAAACGAGCTGTTGGATTGATAACTGCTGCACAGATGAAAGATGAGTGAGAAAGATGAGTAGTTAAAACAGTGCGATTTCATCATTTTCAAACGCATGCCAACACAAGCAGTGGGCGACGTATTTACATTGAACAAAGGAGTCTGGTTAGGAGGTAAATGGCTTTCTTTTCCTTTGCTGCTCCGCATGAAGAGACAACTTGCCTGCAATCTTTGGCTTAAAAGAATTGGGAGAGGGAAAAATGCTGCAAAGAAATGCCATCTTATGTAAATTATATCCTTTTTGAGCATCTTAAAGTTAACAGATCTGGTTGTGCAGATTAATTCAACTTCAAACAACCTAGATATGGCATTTCTTAATTTTACTACTGTAATCCTGTTAATACTGAGTCCCTAAAAAATATTAAAACAAAGAAGCATCAGATTGGGGAAACAGGTTGACTATCTATCATGCCGTATAACTCTTTAAGAAAACAAGACTTTTGGGATGTAAGAACAGAGATGAATTTCGTAGCATAGGGTTACAGTACATGGGGCAGTGGTTTCCTCTTACCATCTGCTCTGAAAAACACCCAGTGGATATGAGAGCAATCCATCTAAAGTTACCTAATGAAAAACAGAATGAGGCTGGTTTGACAGAGAGCGATTCTGTGAGAGGGAGGGAGAGCGCGATGGCTGGTGGCCAGTCGTCTCCAATGTAATCTCCATTCTCGTGGATGGATTTCCAATGTGGGTGTCCTGTACAAGGGCATCTGGCTGCCTGCCTGCCTGCTACATGATATACAGTTGGCTCCTGGGAGAGTCTCCACACACGCGCTCACATGTGGTCACACATATGCACCGATACGAAAGGAGACAGAGGGCAAGACCGAACAGTGTGTGATTCATATGCTAGATTATCAGCACACTCGAGCCCGACTCTCCCAGACAGACATAAAAATCAGACACTCTACACTCCCAGCTCGTACTCAGGTCTCTTGCCCCGACCTCCACCTTGCTTTCTGTCTCCCAGAGGAGCCAGTCAGTCAGTGAGTCCTTGCCCTGCCCCTAGCACAGCAGCTGTGATACCCACTCCGGACACGGCCCCATCATATCTGTTGATGTAGCCAATGCTCTGGGCGCCAAACTTGGGGGTGAGAGAGATGTAAAGACAGGTTTCTGTCTTCCGGAGAGAAGAGAGTGTTTCAGGGTGGACAGTCTGCACCTTAGGGCGTCCAGAGGCTTGTCGGCTGGGCAAACAAACGTGATTAGTGTAAGTTAGTGTGGAGCAGCCAGGGACATGCACTCAATCTGCTGGTTTGTGATCCATACCTTGTCCTAAACCTCGTGTAAGATTAGTTATCTGTTTGCTCTATATTTAAAATAAAAAAGCTTTTTCTCCATATGTCCACCAGTAATACGACTCAGTATGCTACAGATATTCATCATTATGCTTATTTTTCACATTAAGGATAAGAATTTAATCAGATAGGAGTGAGGTTTAATTTTAACATGCAACTCTTTGAATAGATTTTTGGAAAAATGGCCCAAAATGGTTGAAATTCATGAAGAAGATGACGAGAAATCATTAATATTGATAATGCTACAAAAAGACTGTATCCTACATTTCCCATAATGCAATCAGATGCATCTCTGGTGAGCTCCACCCATCACATTGAGTCCCATGGCTGTGGCAAAATCAGGGTTCTTCTCTCAGATCCTCCTTCCTAGAAGTGATTGAGTGGAGCGCACCTTTAAGGGAACATAAGTCTCCATGTAAACTGATTGCAGCCACTTGAGTCCTTAAGTCACGCTAGGCTATCAAAGAACAAATATATTCCTCAACAGCTTAGAGGCACGTTTTGATTTACTAGTTTATATTTCTCTCTTGTATATCAGATTTCCTTGAGCACCAGGTCCGATTGCATTGTTTTGCCGTCTTTCATATCAAGCAAAAGGAATAGTCTTGGGAGAGGAGCCAGTGCGATAAAGGCGGTGAGGGAGAAGAGAAGGGCCCAGATGTTTAATCTATCCCCCCATTCTCATGCAGAGCAGGCTTCAGCTGGTGTGGAGACGAGCGAGAGGGGAGACGTTTCTCTGGTTCACTCAGAATGACTTATTTCTCCAAGGATCCCAGTCGAGAAGATGCAAACAAACAAGCGGGACAAGGAGGAATTTTCATTTTCTGACACTGCGGTGGAGATGATACAAAAGCTGTCCAACAGAACTTTATGGCATTATTTTTTCCTGTATACCTACATTAATTTATGCGAGGGTGGCTGCCAAAATTACATTATGGTTTCCATGATTTCCAAAACTTCCATCACTTCCTCAGTTTGCTTTACCTTATCTGTCTTTTTATTGAATAGATATAAAACCATTGTGTGTTGAATCCTCAGAAAGAACATACATACTACATACTGTACATATACAGGTCTCTCTTAGCAATTAAAGCTCTCCTTTCCAAACACTTAGTATGACTGTGGGGAGTAATGGAGGGCAATGCCTGCATTACATTGTAATGCATTCAATCTCCCACCACTAAACTCACGGTGTTACCCAGCTGGGAAGAAGGATGGAGGGAAGAGGGAAGGAGGAAGAAAGAATTAACAATAAAGTAAAGTAATTGGTGCAAAGGGAAAAAGAGGAAGGTAGAAACTGAAGGTAAATGGAGAAAAAAAAAGGTAAAACTGTGCAAGAAGAGAGGGAATAGGACATACTGGTTGGAGGAAGGAAAGAGTAGAGGCTATAGAAGAAATAATGGGAAATGGACTTTGGCAGAAGGTTAAGAATGAACCATCGATGAAGGATTGTTTGAGAACAAGGGAAGGACAGGCTGAGAAGAAGAGCGGTTAGAGGGGAAGAAGCAGGCTCGAAGGATAAAGTGAGTAAGACAAGGAAAAGTGATTAAGGAAAGCGCAACAGAAGCAAGAGAGGAAGGAACTATTCCTCAGAGGAGGCACAGAGAAAAGGCGGGTAAGACCATTGGAGAAGCAGTTTCCTCACTGCAATACCTTACATTTGCCACTAGGGGGAGAAGTAGTTCATACTCATTATCAACCATTATTTGGATGATAAAATGGACCCTTCATAGGATTAAGTTACTGGAAGCGGCTGCCTCAATGTGATTGAGACAAAGTTAGAAGATGAGGTAGCAGATGTGAAAATAGAATCACAGCCCTGATTCATCTCCCTGCCTCCCACTGTATTTCTCTTTGTTTGTTGTTATTTTAATCATCTTTAAATTGCTCCACCTTTTAGTTTTTTCACATCCCCTGCAGGGCTTATTCCAGCGTTATTGCAGGCAGTAAAAAGCGCCATTACCACCAATTATACATTATTCAAAGATCAAAACATCCAGGAACAGCTTCACTGCTTCATTTTCTATCTTTGCCTTTCTGAGTCAGTTCTCTCGCCCAGATGAGCAGAGAGGTTCCAGGTGCAGCACATGAATAGCACTGAGTCAGATGTTACCTTACATTGGAACCACGTTCTCTTCCATGTCTAACCTGCTCGCCCTCTATATGCTCCTCCATCCATTTGCTGCCTGCTATTCATTCCTGCTTTCTTTCTTCTCTCCGCTTTTCTTTCTCTCTTTCACTTGGCATTATATTTTTTCAATGTAGCTTTTCTCCCCACGCACAAACAACTATGTATTTTCATATACACACAGTTCCTAAGTGCGTGTGAGCCATTATTGCGCAGGCAGGCGTGGGTAGAGAGACCCCTGGGGAGTGGAAGTAGGTACTGCAGAAAGGAGAGGTGGTCTATTTTAGATCACTGCAGCAGCACCGAGCAGCAAAGGGAGCAAAATCAAAGTATACTAATTAGAATGCAGGATTTACTTCAGAGCTGTCCTGTTCGCTGTTTAGATTTTGCTCCCAAGCCCTCCCTCAGTCTCTGACTCTTCTCTCTGCAGATATCTCTGCAGCCATTGTCGAGCCATATGGCTCCTTAACATTTCATATGGTAAGAGAACCACTAAAACAGACTCAAAGTCAGGCTGAGACTTTAAAGATAATGTTCACTGGGGAATGAGAGTGAAATCACAGCAATAGTTCATTACAGAAAAGTCTGCTTTACCACAGTAGGGTACTTGGCTCCATTGGCTCGGTTATGCAATCGGAACTTGGACTGTCGTGCTGTGGTGCTATTCGTGGGTAATGATGGGATACAATGATATCGGCTGTGTGAATGGACCTTAAAAATTGAATTGCATCTCCTTGTATGTTAGCTTTATTGTGTTGTGTTGTAAATGAAATAGTTTCCTGTAAATTATAGAAATAATATATTAAATATGTTCTGTATTCGTTGGCGCTCCTCAAGGACGCCTGGGGATTGCCTGACCCCATTTTTTGGGGAATCACTATGCCTACATAGCGGTCTTATTTTTAGCCTGTAATCTTTGGAGATTCCTTTTTCGACATACACATAACTCCTAATTAAGTCTCTGACATCGCCACCACTTTAGACTTCATCAAACCCCCAGCCTTGCCACCACCAGCCCTCACCTCCCCCTTTTTCCAGCTCCAACCCTATTGGCGGTGTTGGAGATGTGCTCAGTACAACCCAGAGGTTGATTGAAGTGAAGTGCGGGATAATAAGTTTGCACAGCAACGATGGAACTTCTTTGACTCGCTGATGAAGTGATGCTAATTGCCGAGTGCCACTGAGAAGTGCTCAATTAATGCATAAGGGAGAGAAAAAACCCTGTGAAAAACAGAGTGCAGACAGTTTCACTAAGTCCTTTTCGCTTTAGGTGAATTGGAAAAGTCAGATTCAAAGTGAAGTGATGCTCCACGGGCAGAATGCCATCCTGTTGTCGGATTTGCGAGGTAGTGATTTCCTAATCAGCGACTCTTTGTGTTCAGTGGGAACTAAAGTATGTCTTCCTTGAAACAACCATGAAATGTGTTTTACTACTGTGTGATTATCTGACGCTCATGTGAAATAACAATGCTTTATTGTTGACATTGATGTGTCTTTTCCTGCTTTATTCATTTACAGAGTACTAAGTGTGTTGTTCAATGATTTCTGGTTCTGTGCGACTTTAGCTTAATTTACTTCATTACCGCTAATGTGTTTCTAAAGTGTATTCACTTTGCAGAAGTTATCTCTTCTACAAGTGTAATTATGCTTTATCTAAATAATTCATAAATCTGTTTAACTTTTTAGTACATTTTAAAATCATTTAAACTCAATGTAACTAGAATGCTGTTAACTTGTCTAACCAAACCAACCAGCCTAAAAACACATCCTCAAGTTCTTCCTGTCCTAAATAAAGCTGATAACATAACTTGCTAAACATTTGCCATGTTGCCCTTCTAACCTCTAACCTTTCAACTTCCAGATTTTTTGTAACCTCTCTTAATTTGTCTTCTCCAAATTTCTTAAAGGGAACTTTGATAATGAGCGCCTGGCTATTGCTAGACAAAGAATCCCATACCGACTCGGTCGGGTAGTTGATGAGTGGCTACTCGACAAAGGTAATAAAATCCCTTAACTCCACTAATGATCTAACCGCCTAACCTACCGTTAACCACCACTCTGGAGGAGGTGCAGTGCCACGCAACAAGGGTGATTGTTATTTGGCTCTTAAACAGAACTGTGGGTCCCCTGTATACTACTAAATACTTAACATGCCCAATTGTGATTGGCCGATACATCATAATCCAATAATCTCAGTTAGGTAGAGACATGTTGGTTTCTACCCCACATATTCTTTATATTTTTCAAAATAGATTTGCACTTGAAGATGTTCACTGTGCTGTTGCTGCCATTCTAGAGAAATGCCAGCAAATACCTTTGAGCAATACCACCATTTTGTAGCATTGGTGTGTAGATAACCAGGGGACCACATGTAAAGCACCTTAAACTGGGTCTGCATCTCTTCAGAGGATTAACCCCCAAATAACCCAACATAACCCCCGAATAACCTGACCACATTTAAATAGAATATTGATTCCATATGCTTTTCCTTTGTCTTTGTCGTTGGCTGAATGTGAACTTGCATTGACTATATTTAATTTTCAGTCTTGAAAACAAACAAACACTGTATGACCTGTCACAATCACTGGATTTCCAAGAAGAAAGAATCCCCCATGAAAGTCACTAAAAGTTAAAGGGACTGTTGAAGTGTCATTGCAGCATGTGGACGCAGTTTTCTGCCCATCAAACATAACTAGTGTTCTCAGTGTCGAATGTGGTCACATCAAAGTGATGATTCTTTAACCCTTTGAGTGCTGAATGTCCCAACCCCTTTGTCTTTGTAATGTGGCTTGTGTTTCTGTTGCTGAAGGTGGTTGATTCTTTAATAAAACAAGGAATAAATCAAGACACAAATGGAGCTGATGTCTGTGCTGCAGCAGGACACTTAATTCTCATGCACTTTGCAAATGGTGAACTCAGGTAGTTTCAGATTAACAAAGAGTTATGAGATCATGCAGCACAATTTAGAAGAATATAACCAAAATATAAGGATGATAATATAACCAACGGATGTTTTTTGTAGACAATTATCAGAATGTCCAAAGATGAAAGATAATTTGATTGGATTCAGATATCTACTAAAATCACTATGAGTTAGAAGTTCTAAGCTTTAGCCAGTTAGCTTCAGGGGCTTTTCTGAATCTGTATCATAAACAAATGACGATAATAAAGATTGGTATTCATCCAACAGACAAATAAGATAAATGAGGCACTTGTATATTTATTACATGGAGACAAAACAATCTTGCATTCATTTGCGGCTCCTGTGTTCTCACTTTTCTGTCCTCCTTTGCGTTGAGGAGTGCACTTCTACTCAGGGTAGTTAGGAAACAAATCAGAATGAAAAAGGCAATGGAGATGAAAGTTGAATGAAAAACTGGATCAATAAAAAATGACTTACCCACTTATGAAATGATTTGTACATGCCATTAAACTATAAAGAGAATGAGATTGAAAGTGAATGAATTATTCTCTTTCTTCTATAGTTTGAATTGAGCCTGCATCCAATCATTTAGATGAGAACAGTAGGAGAAAGCAGGAAGATCACATAAACAAATAATCTCAATCAGACCTCAAGTGACAGCTTTGATCAGCGTGCGTCTTCAGAACAGCGTGCAGGACTGCTTCTTTGTTTATCTGATTGGATTCCTTCAAACTAAAATCAGACACACGTCATGGACTGAAGAGGCAAAGTGGTTTGGGAAAAACAGAACGAGTGTATAACTCTAGATAATGAGGGGGATTACCAGACATTTCCGAGCTCAAAGGGTTAAAGCTGTTTGTTTCTTTGAGAAGGAAGCAGCTACAAATTAACGCAAAGAAGCGTCTTAGCAGAATCTAACCACCTAACAGCAAATCGAACTCCACCACCACTAACCACTGAGGGCTTCTCTCATGACTTCACCTTCCCCTGCGAGCCTTGATTGAAACAATTTGAACAACCCTCCGGCTTCGCCCTGCTGGTGACAAATTCAGAGAGCCCTCAGTTATAACCATGTTATAAATTATGTTTTAACGTCTGAATGCAATTGGACCTGGACGTCAGTATTTGGAAGAACTTGGACAGGTTGCGACCATCGCTCGGGACGAAAAAATAAACAAAAAGCTAACAAATGTCTAACTTCCACTAAAAGAAAAAAACAACACAAGCAACGTCCACCCCTTGCTTCCACCGTCACGTACTGCAAAAACTCAGAGGGTTAAAACAGCAAATAACCAAATTCAAAAATGACGCACCTCTGGTTCATTGAAACAGAATGTATTTGAAGAAAGGTCCCTTTAACATTTATTGTTTTCACCACTCAGTAATGGCTTGGATGTATTTTTGTGTATATTTGCTCATTTTGGTGAACAGTGTTTGAGCACTTGAATGAGGGTTATTGACTGTTGTGTGCAGCCTGGATCATTCAATTATTTTTTATTTTTTATTTTACTTTACATAGTAATAGATGTATACAAATGGTCCCAGTTGTGTTACCAGTGTTTTTGTGTCTAATGTTTGATGATTTTCCTACCATGATGCCTCACAGGGTTTTAACATGTTAAAAAGCCCTTGACCAGAGAGCACAAACCATCAGCCCCACAGGTCTCCTCTCACAGTCTTATCAATGTTTCATAGAATATGCAAAACTCCAAAAGCATGGGAAAACATTTTGTCCATGTGTGGAAAGACACAAAATGAGCAGACAAATCACTCGCAATCACTCATACAAATCAGTCTGTTAGTCACACCAGGGTATAATGGCAGTCGCTTGGGCAAGCAGTGTCCCCAAAGAAAGCTGTGTCACTGCATCCCGTTCAGAAGCCTCAGCCCATCTCATCTACTGTGTGTGAGGCAGATCAGAGTGAGCATCTCTGGCCAACTTAGTGACTGCTGACTAAATCCAAAACGGCAGCCATTACAGGGAGCCAGGGCAGGGGGAAAAAATCCCAAAAGTTTTAACAGCTCTATCTGAGCGAAAACTTACTCAGATCATCTCTCTCCACATGATGGATCTGTCATCCCAGGTTTTTCATGGAAAACTTTGCAAGCATTCATCTTTGTCAGTGGAGCCGTTTTTTTTTCAGGAACAATAATAATGCTTTGCAGCTTCCGACTCGTCAGGGAGTTCCACTAGGATACAGAGAGTACAAAAAACAGCAGCAATCAATTTCCCTTCGTCTTTTACGTTAGCAGATGAGCAAAAAAGCTCCCAAAAGAATTGGAGCTGTATACCTTCTTCTAGCGAGGATACTGTCCCTCTGGAGCAAACCAATAGCATGATGATAGAGCTTTGAGTTGAGCTACAGGAGTGCAGGGGGAAGGAGAGAGGAGGAATACTAGGACATCAGGTCTCTGTGGCCCAAAAAGCAAGTTGAAGAATAAGGTGTAATGTTTAGTGTTTAATGGTCTGGCAGAAGCTTCCCCCATTCCCTGATCGAAAGCAATCAAGTCCTCCCTCATGGTGTGGGGCCAGAGCCCAAATCAACATCTCCACGCCCGGAATTGGTCCAGATCTGCTGTTCATGATCCCGGCTTTATTTCACAGATTCTCTCACATCAGGCTGCAGTCAACAGAGAGCAAATCTGTCTGAGTCTGCCTTTCAGTACCCCTGTGATGAGCTTTGTATCCCGCTGAGTTACTATCTTGTTTTCTCATTTGATCTTCCTGGGCCATTCTGGCCATATTTGAGGGAAGCAGGGGAAACATTTCCAATGGTAGCATGCTTGCTCATGCGTAGAAAAGTGGCTGTAAGAAAGCTTTGCCATTATTTCATGGTCTACAACCATGAAATGGCCTGAGAACAACACAGTCACAGCTGGAGTGAATAAAAAGAGAGAAGATTGTCCCCAGCTAACCACCGTGCTATCTCTCTTTGTGTCTCTACGGCGACAGGAGCTCTTGTTTAAGATCTGCATACAGATATAGGAGCCGGGATAGAGCCACATCAGATTAAATCCAATCTAGTGTCTCCAGAGTCCTGCAAATTCACCGCCACAATCTCTGCACCCTCAGCTGCCTTCAAGGACCTCAGGGCTCCACGCTGCCTCGCAAAGCTTTCCATCTAACTTCATGCTGCATTTTGCCCCTCATCCCCATTGTAAAACACAATTAATTAATAGTGCTCTACCCAAAACCAGCCCAAGTTAAAAGGAGTAAAGAAGCAAAACGCTCTTAAGTACCAAAGAGAGCCGTGTGCCGAGGAGATAACTGGGGAACACTTCATAATCGACTTTGTCAGCATCCCACCCCACCCCCATTGTGCTCCAGTCTTCTTCGACTTTCTCTCTTCATCGTCTATTTTTTCCTTCAGAGAAGAAAATAGGAATAGAGGGAGTTATTGTTTGTTGATACAGATACGAGAAATTCTGCAGGCAAATGAAGGATTTATGAACACAAACCCGTACAGACGCTGCATCCAAACGGTCCAACTATCTGTTCTGCACATCACAAAGCGTTGTATTGACAGAGGTGAGTTCTGGGCCATCCCTCCCACCCTGTAACTCGGCTGAGAGAAAACATTTCAGATGGAGGCTTCTTGCAACCATATGGCATTCCTCGTCTCTGCGAGATAACAGGAGTAGAAGGAGGATGAGAGAGGCGTAATGACGAGGGTGGTGGGAGAAGATACTGCTCTCTCCAGCTGTACTCCTTTTTATATCCCCTCCACCAGGGATGGGTGCACTTGGTTCATCCTTTCTTCACCCCTTCTCTCCACGGCTGCTGTCCCCTCATCTCCACCTACTTGTTCTAGACATAAAACAATTATTTTACAGCTTCCAACAAGCGATATGTGTGTTAGCAAGTCGAGCGTGGCCCAAACCCAGCCCACTCCCCCAGCTCAGCTAGTAATTACCGACCACATCTTAACTGAGCCATTTCTCTCTCTGTTCAGGAAAAAAGTTGAGGAGGATGGAGCATCGATGCAAAGCTATGACTAGAAACTAAGTGTTACTCCTGTTACTGCAACTAATCTTAGGCAACTTTCCATCATATACAGGGGAAGCTCTTAATAGTTATCATGGTTGCAGTGATCAACCGGAAGTTTGGGAAAGATTAATTCCTTTACAAATGCTGATTAAATAATTAGCTTATAATGAAGTACTCCACTAGATGATGATTGGACGATTATCTCTGATTCATTACTTTTTATTCATGCTATTATTAATATACAAATGTCAATTAGATGACAATCTAAATGCGAAGAAAAAGAGTGATCATTATCATGCTTGTAGTGATCAAGTTGACCCCGACAGATGTGATCATTACTGTTACCCCTGTACTGATGGATCCTGACAACAGAGAAGAGTGACGCAACCTGCACCCAACTGTTAACACAGTACAAAAATACTCAGGCAAATAGGAAGTGATGCACAGTAATCCCTAGCTCCTCCAGTCCGCATGTCATTGCACTCCGACAAGACACTGTAACCCACAATGCCACTGATTGCTGAGAATGGAATAAGTGAGTGCTATGATGTAGAGCACTTTGAGTGGTCATTACGACTAGAAAAGTGCAATATAAATCCACTCCATTTACAACCCCATTTACATACAGTTGTTAGTAAGAACTGTCTTCCACCTTCAACATGGTTGAAGGAGGAAGACCCACAGCACCTCAAACTTAAAAAAAAAGAATAAGATATCTCTGTTAAACCAGACAGAACAAAAACAATATCCCTGGATTATAATAATTGTAAATTTATTATAATTGTTATTTTAAAATTTCAAAGAATATTCCTATAAGGTCATCATATCCAAAATGGTCTGTTGATTTTGTAGGCATATGAGAAAAAATTGCATTTTAAGTTATACAAAATAAGAAATTACATCTCCACTATTACAGTATTTCTTCAGCATGAGGAAATTCAAAAGTAGATAAGTGTAATCAATAAAGTGATTACTTACATCAAGAATTTGATTAAAATAAATGTAATCTGAAAATGTAAATTGTAATGTGGCAAATTTGTCCCATAAATATTTGAGACAGTGATTAAAAGTGTGCACACCACAGTTTAACTGAACCATTCGGGATCATTCACTTCTATTATCACTTCAGGTACTGCACATTTCGCTCGCCTTTGTTTGACCACTGGTGTTTTTTGGGTGAACTCTGCGTTCCCAGAATTCTCAGCAATTAACCTACGTGCACAATTTTTCCATTACTGTGAAAAGACAGGGAATTATCCTATAAAACCATCCCCTTTCCAGTAACACAATTGACATTCTGTACTTTTGACTTTTCCTAACAGTAATGACAGCACATCTGGAGTATGTTATTTTCGTATTCTTCCCGCCCCTGTGTAAATGTTTACCCACTTCCTCTATATGAGCATCTTCTCTGGTCAAATCACAGGGATGCAGCGAGACGTACAGCAGGTGCCTAGAATAAAACCCTGTCATTACCACAAGGTTAACCATGTGATTAGCCGACCGCACTTGAAAATTACAGTGGGACGATAGAGGATATACACCAGGGGTTCCATAGATGGGAGGCACTAAAGTGCACTTTCCTTTTCCTCTTTCTTTTCCTACTTACTCGAGTAGTACTGTACGTCTGTCTCTACTAAAGATATGTGGATCGGCTCTGATGACATCCGAATTCGCACGTATACTTGACTCATCCGCCCATCACCCACCAGAAGGAATTATTTCTCCAATTTAGAGACCCGCAGCAACATGAACAATCCACTCCACCTCTATCGGTGACAATATGGTGACATATTACACCTAAGAAGGCTGGTTTCAATTAAATTCACATTTATTTAAAGCAATGTTTATTTTAGAAAAATGTAAATGGTAACGTATTTGCATAATAATGGGGCCCCTCTGGTGACATTTGGGGAAAGAAAATTTGGTGCATCTGTAAACAGGGAGAGATTACCCAATTACCAAATGTGCACTTTGCACGGTGCGCCTTTGCCCAAAAAATAGGACCGTCTGTTGTCATTGACTAGTAATTGCAAACTGAATTTAGACTACGCCTTGCCTCAATGATGCACCTGGCTGAGCTCTCGCTTGTAGAACTCGTTGCAGGAATGCAAAAGATTCTGATTCTGGTTGTTTGTCGTTTACATTTTAGAGAATATAATTCATATTTTACACGTTAATGATGAATGATGCCAAAACCATCCGGTATTAATCATTCATGTAAATTTGTACAAACCGACCCGCTGATCAACCGCTATAATTGCAATCTGCACATCGCTAGTCCCTACCTCAGCTGCTATCTTTAACTGCGCCATTCCTCTTGTTCTATTTATCAAGCCTGTCATCCACTCCCTGTGTGCCCTCACTCTGTCTCTTTGACATTCTATCCTCATGCAGTCCCACTCTCTCCCTGTCCTCCTCGTGTGTCATCCTCCCGCATGCCTGTCATCTCTCATGTCCCCGTTCTCTCAGTCCCTGCTCGACCTCTTACCTTATCTCTCTCTCTCTTGCTTTTGAAAAGATAAATGAGGAGCTGCCCGATGGTCAGTTAAAAAAAAAAAAGTATATATATATATATATATATATATGTTATATATCATTAATAGTTGCAATTCACTTGTAATGATGTTGCACTATAGCTGAAGTCAGCTACCATTACTGTTTTTAGAGACACTGTAAGCCCTACAGTATGAGGAAGTCCACTTCTCCCTTCATATTGATTACCTGCCAGCTTACAGTGGGAGGGAGGGCTGCACACTATTCCACTGCGCATTATAAATGTCCCCCCCCCCCAGCTGCACAAGGTACTGTGACATGCAGGGGTCATTACCACAATGATTCGGCGAGGAAATCGAAGTCAGAGCGCTGCTGGCCTGTCAGCCACTAAGCCCCCCGGGTGATCCAACCAAAGGCGGGTGTGATTGCAGATGATAATGCCTTTAGAAATAGTCGTGACCGCTTTCTATTACCCAGATGCCCTATTTAAGCATCAAAGAGTGCACAGCTCCCGACTAGGATAGTATGTTCTTCCAGGCTATAGGACAAGTGCAAAGACTCAGCTGCAGCACCTCTGAAGCACCATGTCTACTCAGGAAACTTTAGAATTAACAGAAAAATAATACAATCCTCTTCAGTATTAAACCTTAGCTCTAATTAACATGACTATAAGTAATATGTGGTTGACTGCTCAGCCCTCCTCAGGCTCCTCCTACACTCTGTTTCCAGCATGAAACTTTGAACATCCCTTCATAACCCAGCGCTATTTTTACTCTGCTTTGTTGTAACCTAGAGTTGAGGTGCACTTTGTGCTTCTTTGTGCATTCCACTTCCCTCTATGGATGTCTATAAGAACAAGCTATATGGATTTAAATGTAATAGGGACTGACAGAGTTAGGAGAGTGGTGTGCAGAATCGAAAGAAGAACAGAACTAACCTCTTACATATTTGTCCCTAGGGATGGATGGATAGATTGAATGTGATAGAAATGTAAGTTAAGGTAAGATATTAAAGTAAAATATGAAAGTAAGATATTAAAGTAAACTATAGTAGCATGAGCTACAAAACAGCTTACATCTAAGTGACTGTCAGACACAGATCAGTCAGTAGGATGGTGGAATAGGCATCTGTCTCCTCAGACTCTAGGATCTGCAGCAGGACTTAAAACTATCCCACTGACATCCCAAAATATGTCCAGAACCAGGGCCATGAGCTTCAGCTCCTGTATGATGCAGTGGAACTCTCCTCCTCTAACTGTTCTTTTCTTTCCCTACCTTTTGAAATGGGAAAGATCTACTTTTGTCAAGTGAGAAGTAGGAGGAGATCATCATCACTGGATGCTACCGAGGATTGAGCTAGTGTAGTTCAAATCAAACTTTTCATTGAAATATTCGTTTTTTTTCACATCTTTGAGCCATTTAGTTGGCACAACTATGTGGGAAGGCCTTTACAAAGGCTCCCCCATGGCTGTAGACTAATTTAAAATGCATGACTACTGGTCTTGCCATTGTTGCTAGTCTTTAAATATTATCACTAATCTGTATAGACCTTAAATATTTAAATCATGTTTAAATTGAACAGAAGGAAATTAAAAAAAACAAATTTAAAATTGTCCCCCAGCTTGACAAATATTGTTTTGCCATACCACAAACCCTAAAAGGTAGACAGACAAATGATCAAAGACTAGATCAAGTTTGAGTCTCTCAGCTCGTCTGCAGTGGCTCGTTGCAGAAATCCTGATCAATCCAGTGGCTTCACTGCGGTTAATTAAGGCTTTGTCTACAGCCGCGAATGTCCGTTATAATAAGTGACTGGCTGCGTGCCACCCTCCCCCCTCCTAACCCCTGCCTACACCCCTGCCCCGGCCCCTCCCGAGCACAAACCTCTGCCCATTAAATGCCTATCACCTTAAGAGCTCTGGGGAGAGAGATGAGGCAGCAGCCAGCCAATCAAGCCAAATTGTTCCAGCCCCTCATCAATGTGCAAACCCCATGTTCTGGGCTGTCTGCTGCACACACACACGGCTGTCCAAGCGCACATAAACACACAAAGGAAAAAGCTTATGTAAATAAATGTTGGGCCAACACACACTACTTGAAAAGGCCAACTATCACACACATAAAGGTCATTTCACTGAGTTATTATATACCCCCGACACACACCCTCTTCTCTGCAGCCCTGCCAAACCCAGCTCTGTCATTTAACGTGCTGTGATTGCTTGTCATGCAGCGGCTCCTTTTTTTCTTCTACCCCCGAACCCCCACCCCACTCCACCCCGCTCATGGCCGCTTCCAAAATTGGCTCTAAAACCGCATGTCACTTTTGATTTGACCCGGCAGACCCTGAAACAATAACTTCATCAGGCCCTGTTAGAGTCTCATCCTGAGCAGACAGCTACAAAAGCAAAAACACTGATTTCCCTTCATATAGCCGGGGGGGGCACCTTTCTTCTCTTATTTGTTTGGCCCGTCTCACTCTCAGATCACAGTGCTCTCCTGCACTAGAGGCTCGTCCTTCTGCGTTTTTTTTCCGTTTGCGAAGGAGGCCATTGTCACCTGCAGGATTAAATCGGTCACCCAATGGATGCTTGTACACCTCAAGAAATATGTCATAATCCCCCCACCCTCCTACACCATAAGCTACTTGTCAATATGGCTTAGTTATGACTGTGTCACTGACTGAGGGTGCAACTGTGACACCAATAAACTTAAGTCCTCTGGAGTACACTGTCTATTCTGAGCAGATCACACTCTGACTTGGAGTTGCTGCCCACACACATGGAAAGTCGGGCATTTGTAGAGGAACTTGAGCTGATTAGCAAACTAAGAGGACTCTTCGCATTCAGGAATTCAGATGAACACGTGTGTCCTCAACTTCCTCCTATTCCACGACCCTTTCAGTGGAGAGTGGGAGTCGATTGCTTGAAATGGGAGACCCTGTGGGCTGATGTGCTGAGGTTGTATATATGTGTGTCCTCTGGTCAAGGACATTGACTGAAAGTGGGGTGGGAGGGGTAGGCATGAGGCAGGGTTATATTGCTTTTGTGATTTTCTGAGTGTGATCTTGCCTGTGTTCTCAACCCCTCTGTTTGTACACAAGTGCAATTATTCTCCTGTATTTTCCCTGCTGATGTCCACAATCTGTCTCTCCCATTCCTTCTGTTTATTGCAGTATCACTCCCACACCAAACATGCGTTTGGTATTGAGATAATAGAGTGAGACTCAGCTTATTATGTCAACAGTGCATATGCCAGACATTAAGTCTCATTATAAAGTTAGGCGAGGGGAGCTAGGTCCCTTGTGGGCCTAATGACCTGATAATGGGATGACACGTGTAATGGCCCATCTCAATGGAATAGATTTATCTTTCCAGCTCTTCTGTAGAAAACTTACAGACACACACACTCTGAACATGTGGTTTATACGCCCACACACAACAGGCACACACATGTGCTGTAATTGTCGTTTGTCTGATAAATCCACCCACACGGGGGTTACACATGCATCAGAACAAGTGCACGTGCAAGTGTAGAAAGAGAGTAAATCATAATAACAGTGATGAAGTACCCTCTCTGCCGTCTTTATTGAAAACAAATGGGGCCGGGGCCGGCCTACAGTGCCTCTATGCTGATGAGGAGAATGCTGTCCTCGCTGGCTGCCAGTCCCACACAGGAAACAACACTTACATTGAAAAGACCTCCAGAATATTAATCCTTCATCATTACACATATTTACAGAAGACATTTTCTGCAAATGACATGTGCATGAGGGGCAAAAGTCCACACACGAGCAGAAGTAAAGTAGTAGTCTCTCATACCTGTGTAAAGAGTAATACATATAAAAACATGCATGAACACACACACAAACACACACTCCCATTAGGCCAGAGAGGTCTCTCATTTCAAAAGTCCGTAGCCTACCTTCCCCAGAGAGACTACATTTTCCTCTCAAATGCACACATTAGTGTAGTATTACTTTCACAAACGCACTCCCTCCTTCCTTACAGGGATTGATTAATCCATAAAAAAAGCTCTTTGCCTCCTCCCGACCTTCTGCTCTAATGATTACCTCATCAGGTCTGTTTTCTAACCCACTTGCCTTCACCATCTAAATGTCTCATATTATAAGGGTTAAAGTTTACATCAGTCGATGTGACATGATGGGACGTCCCCGAGGGAAGCCAGGGGGCAAATATTGGTTCTGAAAAAAAGAGATAAAGTCTAAATAAAACCTGAACTGACATCAGCTGAAGAAAATCCATAGAGAAAAACTACACCTGTCAGACTGCCCCCCCCCCCCTCCACCCTCCTCCACCCCTTCACCACAAGTCCTGGTAACACATTAGTATTGGACCCTGGTTAATGGCCCACCTTATCCTCCCTTCATCCATCTATCCATCCAGATGAATGGTAATGACCACAGAGAGGCTGCTGAATTAAACATTTCCTTCCAATGAGGACCCTATTTTCCTCCTTTAGATAGCAGAGCAAGGTGCCATTTTTTTCTGCTGGCAGAGGTACTTTATCATTGTGCAGCACAGGTGCATTGGAGGTCAATGACACAGACCCGGCATTGTTCGAATACATTCCATCTTAGGGCAAATGAGATGCATTTAGCTGTGAACTTTCAGTCTCAGGGTCAAGCCGCAACTGCCCCTGCAATCTATTTGACTGTCAGATTCAGGATGCCTTTGTGGAAAAATGGCACGTGCCCAGCTCTGTAATGGCTGCAGCCGCAGCAAGCCAGGGTCCAATCTCCCTAAAGTGTTACTCAGGACATCCCTTGTGATTGAAACAGTCCCACTATATCCCTTGTTTCACACTGTGTACAACCTTGTGTTTCATGTGGAAGCTCACCTAGAGACCGCGACTCATTTGTATTCTCTGCGTTCTCTCTCCTGCTTTCCTTCTTTCCATGATTTCTCTTTGCTGCCTCTCGTACCTCCACTTTCTCTCTCCTTCATTTCTGCGACCTTCACCTTGTCTCTCGCATATCAGGTCGCCAGTTGACCATCTTCAACAGCCAGGCGTTCATCAAAATTGGTGGTGGTGGAGAGACGGGGCGCCACTTCCAGGGCCAGATCTCAGGTCTGTACTACAATGGCCTGCAGGTGCTCAAACTGGCAGCAGAGGCCGACCCCAATGTCCAGACCCAGGGTAACCTGCGGCTGGTGGGTGACGTGCCCTCAGTGCTCACCACTGACACCACCTCCACCACCCCGCTGGCTGACATGTCCACCACAATCATGGAAACAACCACAACCATGGCAACAACCACAACCCGCAAACAGCGCTCGCCCACCATGAGGGACAGTGTGACACAGGTGAGTTTGTAATTCCAAGCTTTTTTGCATGATTCCCACTGAGAAGCTCAAGAAGAACCCGTAGCAGAAAGATACTGCTGTTTGAGTCACTCAGCCAGGGAGATATTTCACTGCAGTGCATTGTGATGAAACATTGCCAGTTACTTTTAATTGGCTTTCTAAAGTTCGTCCAAAATCTGAAAGTGCTGAGAACAATTTTTGAGAGATTAAACAGCATGGCCAAGTAACCAGATGACCCTCCTTAGACGAGAAGGCTTGCATATCAAAAGGAATCGTTCATCGGCTGCAAGGTCAAACAGTCACGTCCTCAGCATAGTGTTATGTGCGCGCCTCCCCTTGTCAGCCCTCAGCCACATTCAGATGTTCAAACAACCCCCAGCCTGAGAGGGAGTCGCAAAGCAGCTTTGTGTGGCTAGTCTTATTAGACCAATCAACACAGCAATTTTGATTCGCTCCAGGACGATATGGCTGACTAAACCCCAGATGTGGTATGATGCTGGAAATTATAGCACATCCAGGCAGATCAACAAAGGCTGGAGGAGGGGAGGAACGTAATGAAAAGGAGCTCCCGCAGCAGCAACAGCTAAACAACTTAGGGTACCATGAACTTATACTTACTGCCCCTCTTCACGCGCGTGTGAGAGGCTGTGATTTATAGTCGGATGATTATCCACATATGCTAAGTGTAGCAATTGCTGGCATTATAAGCAGCAATTAGCAAACAGCAGGGAAGTACTCTTCCCTACATGGAAGGGGTGGGTCATCCAAGCCCACTCTTCCCATAATAAGACCAAATAACAGACTCCATGGAAGAATGTGCTTCAGTCCGCACACAATATCACTAGCTCCATGCTGTGTGCCGTGCAGGAAGACTGCTACGTAGCATTATTGAAAGTGTGATCCAGGTCAAACCGAAAACGATGCAAGCTTCCTTTCCGTGGCTATGTTGGATGTACATTATGTCAGCCTTTTCAACAATATTGTAACGGCTGTGAACTGGAAATACTTGAAAGCTCTTGTCTTTAAAAGCTGTCCATTTCATACTTTGAACTTCAGCCGTCCAACAAACTTAGATGATGTTCCCAGAAACACAAAGGCAAGGTGCCAATTACCAGTGTGTCTCTCTTATGCACATGTGTTCATTAGTGCGATTCATGTCCTCAGAAGCTTATCTTAGATCAGTCAGCAAGACACTCGTGCTCGTCCCTGACAACCATGATCAGCAGATGCTGAATAGATTTGGACGCCCTCACTCTTTGTCCCTTTATCATCATATAAAACCTCAGCAGATCCCTTCCTTTCAGCGTTCTATCGACCTCATTTTGAATAAATTCAGCGTTGCCAATTAGTGCGAAGTGAAGGTGAGCCCTGCTAACACCAAGTAGAAAGAAAATTGCAATGTTAGTTGAGCTCACTGCTCAACTCCTGGTAATTTGTTATTTTTTCTTCCTCCTGTAAGAAGTCACTTAACAAAGCGTCCAAAGACTCAACAAGGCAGTGCTCTGATGCTATCTGACAAAAGATACAAAGGTGGTTGTGTTTCAAAAATGTTCAGCCAAGCACAAGCAGTCACGGTTGTGGCTGCCATATAACTGCAAGCATTTGTGCACTTACAGGTCAGTTAAAGCCTCTTTACAAAACTGTCGGGGTTGTGCCTGGTTGGCAAGACATGGTCTGAGGTTTAGTATTTCTGGGTCTTTTCTCTTGACATGGGATCAATAGAGCCCGACTCTAAGATGTCACATGTGGCCATCTACTCAGTTCCGTGGTATTTCTCTGGGCTCCAGACTTTTCGCCGAAAACATTATTTTGCATTCATCATTTAACCAGCTTTTATAGCGGCAGTCAGTGATATGAAATTGGCAGCGATAGACAGCACAGTTTGATGAATTATCTGGAACCATTTTCGGATAGCAGAGAACTCGAAGACTCTTCTGCTGCTCTGTTGTAACAAGCCTTAATGTGTGCTGCACTTGCTGAGAGACGTTTTTGGTCATAAAAAGGCTGAGTACCACCTTTAGAGTGTTTTTTATTGCAAAGATTCTATTTTACAGTGAGTGTGCACACATTTTAACAACATCTTTTTTATTTTATTTTTTATTATTATTATTTACCTGGCTGAGCATGGTGTATTGTCACAATAGCCCAAAATAGCATTTAGGATATGTGCATGAGAATGAATAGATACTAACGATGAGTCAATCCATATTCTTAAATGAGCAAATTTTGTTGTGCACACAAAAACATGAGATCCTTATTGTGGGGTGTCGTTGCTACAAGGTCCTGATTAGTCTTATAGATAGTCCCAGTGTGACGATAAAGTTTTTACTCCAGGATTTGTAAAGATATCGTTAAATGGTTAGGGTAGACACAGTTGTAGCCTGTCAAATTAAGCCAAAAAGTTCTGAAAGCACAAGGATTATATTGATTTTGAACAGCTGAGAGGCACCAGACAGTGTATGAAATCTCTTATATTTGCTGTTGTGAACACAATGTCGATGTCTGGTGTGTCTGTCCTGGGAAAAATCCTGCGGTGCACAGGAAGTACTGTTGTTTGTTTTGACATTCACGGCAGCAAACAGAGTTTGTCATAAATAGAAGAAAATTGGGTATTTAGCAGCAATGGAGTGTATCGTAGCTGTGCAGACAGCTTGGGTCGGCATGAAATTGGTTTAATCATCAGGCCAAAAGATGAACAACTGTGTTCGAAAAAACATGTGTTACTTTGATTAAAATAAACAAAAAGTTGTCTATGTACAAAAACTTCAGGGGAGGCAATAACTCTGACTCACAAGGGTAATTTCTGCAGTCTGCAGATAAAAGCCATTTGTTTTCTTAGAATCTGGCTTAATTTTAGATGAATTCAGTAACAAGGCTGCCATGTTTAGTTCCCAAATGAAAAGAAGGGTTTTCGAATTCAGGACTCTGACTGGCTTCTTTTCTGCAGAGTCCCATGGAAATTGTAGTATTCAACCAGAGTGACACAAAATGCGATTTCTGAGAAACTAAGCTAAGTTAGTTCAATCGGATGTCTGTGTGATCCTTTCAATATCTGGACGAGCTCTGTGCCTCTGTGTTACATAACACTGAGGATATCTTTTTTTAAAAACAACTTTAAACCCCCCTTTTTAATTAGAATTGGGAATAACATCTCGGGAACCAGTATCCCTCCTTCATCCCAGCTCTGACACAAGTTAGTCACTCTCTATGATCAGTTTATGAAGCAGTTATTCAACATTATTCTCCAATCAAGAGAGAGTGTTGTTTCCAAGCTTGTGTTAGTCATCACTGTTGCACTCCAAGAAATATGCAGATTCAGATTGCTTTGTGCTCTCCCTTTCTTTGTCACTAATTGCAAAGAAAGATGACGTCCCTGACATCCCACCTACAAAGCTCTGATTGGTTCGGCTGTTTATACAAAGGAACTGCGAAGCAGAGAGAATAGCGGATCCGTTTAAATTTGACAGTAATGAAGTCAGATTTTGTATTATACACCCAACATGATTAAATAACCCTATGTGGCTCATAGGTTTGTTTGATGAAAGTCGGTCATTATATAGATTCTTACTGAGTTACCTCCACATACAGTATAAACCGGAAACTGATAACTCACTTTATTTGTTATGCGAGTTATGTATCGTATATCATAGCCCAAATAAGAGGAGGGAGAAAGGATTAAAAGCAAGCGAGTGAGTGTTAGGTAACTTGAAGAGAAAGCAGTATTAATTAGCAGTTCCAGCTCACACCAATATCTTATCATATGGAGCCTGTGGTGTAATTTTGTGCTCGAGCAAACATAGTAATAGTATGCTTAATACCGCAGTAGGCAAAGCTAACAGGAACTATTGCAGTCTAATGAATATCCCCAGCAACCACCAACACATTCTGAGACAGGAGACGAGCCAGGGTGGCGGAAAGCAAGCGAGCGGAAACCCAAATTTCAATTTCTCCAAAAGCTCTGAGCAACCCGCCGCGCTGTAGCTTTGATCATAGTGGAATAATGCGCTTTGATGCTTAGAATAAAAGATCTACCTTTTGATGTAAGTGTGTGGGGGTATGTTATTTTCCCCATCTCTTCACCCCCTGATATTGTAGGTTTCCATGAAACTGTTGGAGTCATCACTTGTCTTGCTCTGACCCAAATTTGCTGTCAGGATGTTATAAAACTAAGATCACAAGCTGCGCCTGTGCTGCTGCTGTCTAAGGTCGAGAGCCGTCCCAGGTGTTTCTCTTGTTTGGATGGATGCAACCCGAAGTAGATTCAACTTGGAGAGCTCTGACCGAGTCAAACTGGAGTTCGGAGGCACTCCTTCAGCAGTGCACTGCGTTAGTGGGCCTCAGAGGACAATTCTCCTTCAAGTAAATTACACTCAGCGCTGATGTTGTGGGCGTTCAAGAGGGGGAGGGTTCAAATTGAGGTTTACAAGTGTGTCATGTATTGAACTAAATTAAAATTGTGACAACTCCAGCAAAAATAACAAATTTTGCATTGAGACAAAAAGATTAAAACATCGGTCGCCACAAACACAACATGCTTTGGACATTTATCTATGTCCGATGTGTCTGATTTTTGAAAAGTGCCCTTTTTCAGGGATGCATTATGTGCTGAAGTATGTGGACTCAGGGAACTGATTGCATGGATGGACCATAACTGTAAGTGCATGTTTATTGGGATGTTGCTCGGTAACCGAGGCAGGGTCATTAGGCCCATTTGACAGAGCCAGGTGAGCTGAACACACACTCCAACTCAAACAATTTAATTTAGGATTGATTAAAGCCAGGTCATGGATAAATATCAGAGACAAGTGCGTAGCAGTGTGTGTCTCTTGAATCAATTATGCTCATAAAGGCTCCATTTTCTATCAGATGACCCCATCTTGAATAACAAGTGGAGAATGAGGATAGCGGCAGGGAGGAGATTCGGGTGTCTAGACATGCAGCTGTGTGAGTCATGCAGGACTGAGGACAAAACCTTGGCTTCAAAGTTTGAACCACCTTGTCAGTTATAATCTGTTTGCATTAGGTGAAGAGAAATGTCTGCAAACTGTAGGTCAAAAAGGAAAGTGTGTGTATATTTATTCATATATATACACAGCACATTTGTACTGTTCTACGTGCACATTGAGGATAACAGCTACTATCTTTGAGTGACTGGCCATTAACTACTGGTTAAGTACAGTAAGTGCTGGTCAAGCTGCCCTTGACTGAACTTCCAATTTTCATTTTTCACTCATGACATTTCACATATTATTATAGACCCGCGCAGATGCATGTGGAAACGTGTGCATGGTAAAATAACTACCACCAGTGTTTTCTCCCTGAGTGTTGGGAGGCAGCAGAAGCAAGTAAACGAAACAAATGACACTGTGATTTATCATCTCATGCAGTACGTTTGAAAAAGGTTGGAGTCAGGATATTGTGACACATGCAGCGCAGCTCCTTTAAGGGAGACTTCAGTGCGTTGTTTGTGAGTCTCAGTGAGCTTAGTAACTTGGAGCAGAGTTAGAAGTTTGCGGTACAGCTGTGAACTAGCAATTAGAGCTCTGTAGTTTAGACTCTGTTAGTAAATTAACACAACAACTCAGCCATGGTCCCGTGGAGTCACTGCTCTCAGATGACCCCAAGATAACCTGCATTGAGTAGATCAATAACAACCTTAAATAATTCATATTTATTATGTTTACACTACCCATGGTGAACAACTGAATCATTCATTTAGATGAGTTTTAATTAGGGTAAGGTCCTGCAGCTCTGCTTGCTTATGTGAAAGCCTGGACTCTATATAATATTTTGTGTCTATTCAGTGGAAGATTAATGCAGTTTTTTACTCTGATCTTTGAAGTTTGTCCAGTAAGAGCTTCTTTGACTATAAACACACAGGTTTTAATCATAAAGCACCCCCACCTTTACAGCACATTTGCTACTTCTAACAAATTGATAAACAACAAAACGGCATGTTGTAAACAAAGAAATATTTTCCTCCCCTGGATTGGCTGAATAAGCTTGTGTGAAACTAGGTATCATTGAAGCCACGGATCTTCACTGTGGCTGCCTGAAGCTCTTAATCCCCATGGATGTTCTGTGTTTCCTCTGCCCAAATGAAATGTGTCCTGACCCTGTGTCCTCTTCCTCCCCGTATCTGTTCTTCTAGAATGCGGATGACATTTTGGTAGCATCAGCCGAGTGTCCTAGCGATGACGAAGATTTGGAGGAGTGTGAGCCTGGAAACGGTGAGTCAACTCAGGGAGTTCTGTCTTCATTGTGCTTGGTACAAAAACAAAGCACAGTCTAGAAACGTACGTAGACAAACGCTGTGCTCCTTACTGCACTTTCATGTGACACTTGATGACTGCACAGCCCTCTGTATGCAGCTCTGATTGTTTGATCCAAACTCCTTTCTTATTGGTTTTCAAAGCAGCAGGCAGTCTTCAGCACTGCGCTCCATCAAGTGCTCAGCCAAGTGGTATTATCTGGCATTTACCCAGCTGTTGCACCGATCTCCTGCCCCGACTTTAACAAGGCAGGACAGTTTCAACGTGGAAACGCAGCTTGTTCTGCGCGGCGCACAGCTGTAGGCTGGCAGGCCCGACGGCTGAGGCGCTGTTAGTACGAACAGCGGGTCAAGCAATGTTCTGACACCATGACAGGAGGTGGAAGTTAAAGGCCATGTGTCCAAGTCCCTGCCTCTGTGGTTTCTAGCTCTATTAAGCTGACCACGGTCAAAAACTGCCATGAATCCCACACAGTGAAGCAGTGTGATTCAAATCACTGCTGACTCTAAAGGAACAGCTCCCAAACACGCACACAGATCCATAGTTAATGATATTTTATCTTGAAAGATCCTGTTTGACAGCATAATGGATTTAACTCTGGTGTGGGTAGGATAGAGATAAAAACGATTGCCTCAATGAAAACTATGACTTTAATATTTATATATATATATATGTTATTCTTCTGAATATGCAGTAATATGACCTTAGGCATAAGCAATCATTAAAAACTAGCAACTTTAATGAAAAATACTTAATTATTAGATTCAATCTGAAATCCTGATGTTTTAAGTCCCAGTGAAACAGAAGTTACTATTCTTACCATCAGTAATGTGAAGTACCTCAAAGTGAACAAGTACATCCTGTTAGTTTTAAAAGAGCTTTGTCGGATCATTAAATTTGATTGGGTCATGCAACGGTAGGTGTGGTTTATAACAGGAGATTATGGAAGAAATAATTAAATCAAACCTTAAATATTCTAAGAATCATAAACCCTCCTCCCATTCTGCTTTGCAAGTTACAACCAAAGCTCAAGTGTTATTAAAATCAGTTTTATTTATTTTTTCGGTTTTTGGACAGTAAACAGCAAAGAGGCAGACAAGTCACATAGACTGAGAGATCAGGGGTTTGATACCTGTACATTTAGCCCAGGACAGAATCTGGGTAGCAGCTGCTGCGGGAGAAGAAACCCCAGCAAAACAGTTTGTAGAGATTATTATGGGCTCAATTCAGAGCGTTTTATAATATAAAAAGAAAGGCAAATAACAAGTATCTATCACTAATCTTAGCATGGGTCCACCAAGGAGAGTTTGGGGACATTTCTTGTGATGGTCCTGAGGGTAGAGCGGACAGTCACAATAACCATCATATCTTTGTCTGTGAAAAACACTTCACTCTGTTGAAGCAAATTTGAAGAAGTTGTTGTAGGGATGTGGATTAGAGGTTTTGCTGGACTGTTGATGGTTAATTTTAGTAATGACAGTAATCAGTATGTTGGTGTGAGGAGAACCTGATCTGAGATCAAGTGTGGCATTCTCCTGTGGTCTCTGTAGGTGGTTTGGACAGAAATAGAGGCTCAATTCCCTTCTTATCGAAAACAGAAATGAGAGTTTTTCAGTGGATGCTATTAATCTCCTGTGGGGAAATGCAAGTCTCTCTCTCTCTCCCACTCTCTCTCTCTTGTGCCCACACAAACACACATACACAGAGCGGCAGACACGCTTACCTTTCCAGACAGACTCTTGTCTCTCTCACTCTGTGGGAGTGAAGTTTTCTCTCTGCAGCCATTTCTCCCGAGAAACAACAAAAACACATGCTCCATAGGCACCTTTCAGATAACACCGGAATTCCTGTGAGGTGCCCCAGCGGGTTGGATAAGCCTGGGTGAGAACTGTGGACAAGGAAAGAGGAATCAACCTTGTCCGTAAAACATGTCCCCTCTCCATCACTGCTCGGCAAACACGGGCCTGCAGTCATTGTGTGACAGCAGCGATTCCCAGTGTTTTCAATTACACGTGAGAATGGAGCTTATTGAAGTGCCCTCAGGAAGGAGGAAAAATGTTAAGCTAAGTTGTGGATTTTCTATTAAACCCAGCAAGATATGACTGCTGGGAATTCATGGGGATCAATACACCACCTTCCTATAGAGCCGGTGGAGCTCCGTCTGCTGAACAGATGTGTCTACCTGCAGCTGTTGTACTACCTCACACAATGTCAGGCATTTTCTTGCGACTCCATCTTGGTCCAGGATTTTTTTTAACCGCCTAGTGCTAAGTGATGACCCTCGATGTGAAGAACTGAGATGATGATTTCTTGGTGACGGGCTCAGGGTGGATGCAAAATGGACCGAGCAGGGGAGGCATGGAGAAAATGACCAGAGGAAGCGATGATCAGGATAGAGCTGGAAGGACTGCGTTTGTGAGGGACTGAGCCTCATTGAGATTTGTGTCACGTTCCTTTGCGCTCAGAGCAGAACAGAGAAACGGGGAGAGAAGAGAGATAGAGCTGCTGAGAGAAGAGAAGTAGGAAGCCGAGGAGAGAAATGCGAAATTGAGAGTGTGAGCAGAGTGAAATTTGCATCAACGATTCCCGCGTTTCCCACCAGGCTAATTAAACTTTGACTTTGTTAGGAAGCCTTAATTACATCATCCACTTAAGGCTTTGGTGTGGATCCTCCAGCGTTGTTAATGAGTCAGGAGAGCGACGAGACCCAGGAAGTGGGAACCTGGATTACAGTTGAAGAATGTAGTGTGTATGGAGTAACAAAGTGAACACCCACACACAGAAATTCAGATAGATACATTATTTGTATGTTCACATAAACACACTTAGATTTAAAGCATATATTGACAATAATTGTGACATAGACAGAGAAATTATATCAACATATCTTCCTCCAACACAAGCTCATTAAATTTCTTCATCTCAATGTTCTAGTTCGGGTCTTTTCGCTACCTCAGCACGACCTCACTTTCCTTCTTTCTTGCATTCCTCCCAGCTACTTATCAGTAGCAGGATGTAAGAGGCACTATATAGGTTTTACTGTGACAAGATCAGAGCTTAGAGGAGCTCTTCAATAATTCATCAGACACAGTCATCGCAATAGAAAGAACCTGCAAATGTTCTTTTTAGGGCAACAATTGCGACTAAGAGATGTTGAGATGTGTTTCAGTGTTAGATATCCGTCAGTGTGATTCTTAAATGATCTCTGTTTGACAGGTTAGATGTTTGGTTCAACTGGTTTGAATTTAGTTCCGTGGCTGAGATTTTTGGTTCCACGAGTTAGATGTTGTTTGGTTCCACATGTTAGTTGTTTAGTTCTACAGGCTATTCAACAGATGCAATGATTAGTTCCACAGGTTTGATGCTTCAGAGGAAGTCTTCTGATTTTAAACATTCCTCACATATGATCATGTTGTGTGGAAATTAGGATAAGAGTTTGTGTGGAATTTTATGAATTACTAATAAAAATAAACAAAGTGGTTTAGAATGTGAAAGAATAAAATAGCTAATGAATTCTAAAACAGGGTAGTATAAGAAACTGGATTAAAAGGAATAACACAGGATATACAAATAAACTTAATTGAAATGGAAAAAACATAATTAATTGATTTAAAATGTCATTAATAAATTATCTTATCTTAAATCATTATTTATAACAACTTATGATTAGTCATCACTAAGATGCAATTTTGATAACAAATTACATAATTTAGCATAAAATAAAGCTTAAATCAAATAATCAATATTTAATTACTCCACCACTCATTATTTATTCACCATTTATATATAAATGCTGATGAGCAGTGTTTTATTTACAGCAGTTTATATACACTGCTTAGTCATTGGAGGTACATTAACAAAGAGAAAGATTATAATTTTCATAGAGTCAGGGGAGTCTAAACAAAGAAATACACAGGCTGGTGCTCAGCCACACTGGTTTACAATTTGCATGAACAACATAACCAGGGTTCTGTGAAACTTGAGTCCTGAGACACGGACAGTTTTATGTTTTTAATAGCGTAATTTTAAGTATTCATATGGGCAGTGCACGTCACAGGGCCACACAATTCCCCGTCTTACAAATCGGTGGATAGCTACGGAACTGCAATGAACCCTGTAATGTCAGCTGTAGTGTGTGCGACATTCAACAGCTTGAGTTTCTTAACACAATCAAACGACTGCAAATTCAGAAAATAAGCAGTTAGACACAGTGATGTATTATTTATATTACTTTAGGCCACACTGTAGTTTTAGAGAAAACACCACAAAATACTGTAGAGATCTGCCGGTTGCAGCTTGTGCAAAGATGCTAATGTTATCTCACAAGTGATGCTGACTACTTTTGATAGACACGAACGTTACCTTAGCACTTCTAGTAGGTAGCCGGGGTTAATCCATCCGGCCTGCCGTTGTAAACCAGAACTTTCTTGTTTGGTTGTGATGTTTATGTAAGTGAGCACTTATATAATAGGTATGCGATTGAAAACTAGTTTTATGGTAAAGTCAATGAAGCTTAAGATTAGATTCACTTTATTGTCATTACACAGTACAGGCACGATATAATGAAATAAGGTGGCTCTAACAAACAAACAAACAAAGGGCATTTGAGTTTCTGTCCCTCTGTCCCTAGGAAAAAAAACATAAACCCTCCCTGGTGCTCAGTACCTTCAAAACAAAAGCATAAACTATCAAAACTAAGTAAAGATACCTAAAACAATATGACTAGTGTTTATTATTATTATAAAGGCTAAATCTAACTAGTGATATTGAATAAAACAAAAAATGTATAAACAAACGTTTAACTATTAAACACAGAAAACAGTTAATAGCTCCAACAGTTTCCCTCATTACTCTGATATCTCATTAATAGGTTAACATAAATTCTCTCAAAGGCATCCGGCGGAAAAAAACAAGCTACAGCCTCCATGTAGTGGGGCATCAACAGGGCCACTGCAAAGCAGACGCAAAGCAGTAGATTATGAAACCTCAGCATCAGGTAGAAATTCTCTGTGCATGGCGGAGATTCACATCATCGTGGCAGGAACAACAAATCCAGTCAGCTTTATATGGTGGGTTCAGGTGCTACTGAGCAGCAGGGAGGTGACACTGATGGTCGCTCGCCTGTATGAGACACCACATGAGCAGGGCATGATTTCTTTGGTTCTCTATAATTCACTTTGCCTGAAAGCGACAGCAGCAGTTTATGGAATTACATGTATGAAGAAGCAGCAGCTATTTTTCTTACTCATGTAGCACAGTTGATAATGGCCACAACTGTCCCTACTGTGGCATGATTTGAAAGCAAGCGAAGGAACGCTGTTGGTTTTTCCATCTGCAGCCTAATCAAAGCTGAATTATAGAATCATCAAACTCCAAACAACCTTTTTGCTCTAAATATTTCAAATGGTTGTGAGCGGGGCAACATGAGCGGCAGAATAACGATGTTAGTCAGTAGACCGACAAACATGCATCAGTATCCATCTGCCCTGTTCTCGTTTTGAGTAAATAGAGGGGGGGGGGGTGTTGACTCATACTGGCAGCCTTGTGGGTAAAGATAAAGAAGAAGTGTCATCATGATGGCCAAACGTGGTTCCAGTGCCTCAGCTGCTCAAATCATTGGAGTCAAACTCAATCAATCAGGCTCAGTATCTTAGAGTCTCCCTCGCTTTAACGCTCAAACGACACTCTCACAATGTTCAAAGAAAGGGACGCGCACTGGAATCATGCTGTATGTATTTTAGAAAGAACAATTTTTGCATCCAAATTGGTCTCACGCCTGGTTTTGGAGCAAACCACAAGGTGACTCAGTTGAGAGTAAGAGCTTGAAAGCGAAATGGGCTGATGGCAGTGTGTATGAAATGTTAAAAATACCTTAATACCTCATCCTCCAGTGACAAATCCTGTCCCCCCTTTTTTCTATCAGTGTGTGGTTCTTGGCAGCTTTTTAGCAGGTGAATACATGTGTTGTTTGTGACTTGTTATTTTTCCCCTCCCTGCCTCTGGGTGTCGACTGAACAATCACAGCTGCATACAGACAGTCACAGGGAGAGCCAATCTAAGTTGTTGATTGGTTTAAACTATGGGTGCTGTAGGTCTGGGTCACACAACAGGAAATGAAAAGATGGTTCACCTGATAACTGCCTCCAGTTTGGAGATGTGGCTCACTGTGTCTGAGGGCTGAGATTCATTATCTTTCCAGTGGCCACTGCCTGCCAGTCGTATGGGAGGATGCCTCCATGCTTTGGGTCTTAAGCACTAGGGCACAGCAGAGTGATGCAAGTCATTTGTATGTACATATACTCTTTAAGATATTTATATTAACCTCCTGAGAAACAAAATCATCCTATTTCGGCAACGATAAAGAAGTAGCCACTGCCTGCCAGTCATACTGGATGTCAACCACATGTACTTCAAGTGGGGCACGCAGTGAGTGGAGGTTACTCCTCAGTAATGGGTGGGCTGCACTCGGAGCAGCAGGTATAAAGCTTGAAATTGCACTTTCAGCATCTCTGCAACACAGACAGATGGCAAAGTAAAGATAGCAGCAGCAGCAGCAGCGTCTCACCCTCAGTCACGCATTCATCTCGTATCTCTGAGGTCCCAAAAAACGGTGCCTCTTTCTTCTCTGACTTTGACAAGTTATTTAAAAGAGAGCACCAAAGATTAATTTTGTATGCACTAAACATGCAAAATCCTGCTTGGTGCTTTGTTCCTTAAATGAGCCAACATGCTCTGCTGTCCTCTTAGCCTTCAAGGTGAAACACAGCCCTCAAACACAGGAAAAAAAGAAAGAAAATATTACAGAGAGCTCTAGTGCTAGCATTGAAAGAAAAAGTTCAACTCCTCCTAAGTTTTCCTTTACAGCTCTGACATTCATCTTCATTTTAAGGCCTGTTTCTGTCAAGTGTGTTGTTATATGCTGATGTGTTGCCGGGGCTTTGTTAACTCAATGCATCGCCATTTGTAACAAAGCAATTCTTTGAGTGAAAATGTATGGTTGTATAACTGACTACGTTCGAGGGGCGGGTGGGGGTTGCTGAGCTGATCAGAGGTCACAGAGAATTCTTACAGTCCCCAAAACATCCCCCTCCACCTCCCCCATCATCCCAGAAGTGCCCGACCCAACCCCTCTCCCACTGAGTCCCACTGATTTACCTCTTCAACTGAACAAAGAGCCAGAGTCATGATTTTATGCTGGTGATGTTGGCATTTCTTTGGTCATGTGTTGCTGTTACCTTCCCTTTTTTTCTCCCAACAAGATGTGCCATGATCTAATTCCCCTGCCATGTTTTTCTAATGTTTCCTTGACTGTGTCCCTCTCAAATTCAAATGTAGTGTATAATAATGATATTCTGCCATGTTCTGTTAATATATCCACAATATATTTAACCATTAACCCCAGTTGGGCTTCCATACACTGGTATAATTCCTCCTTCTTACAGTTGACTTTATTTTACATCCAAATAACCTTTATCTAATCTGGGTGTTCATTTGAAAGTCGGATACAATTAGATTACAATTTTAACTGTTCACTAGTGGTGGTGGCTGGGAGGGAAGTGGGCATCAGAGACTCATTTGAAAAGGGAGCAGCAGTGTTTAATAATGTGTGTCTCAGTGTTCTTTAATGTGTACTGAGAGTTTGGGTTGGAAAGCAGGGGCATCGGTTTCCTGCAGCCACTGCTGAGGGTTTACACAGAGATTAAGCCAATGACAAATGAGTTAGAAACCACCATAGGGGGAAATTGGGATCGAGCCAATTCTTAAGAAATTGAGGAATAGAAAACGCATTCAATGACTTATCAATAGACACCCATTAACGAACAAGAAGAGAGGAGGTAAACAAGGGGGGGAAGTTGTTTATCACTATCCAAGAACAATCTTACACAGCTTTCTTTTTGTAATTTTTTTTTCATGCAAAAATCATGCGGCCAATTTGTTGATGTAAGTGACCTGAACCTCGTGGTTTGCTATCTTATTTAACCAATCACAGCAGAAACGTGTGAGCGTCAGAGTAGTAAGAATTGGTGAGACAGGAAAGTTAGCAGTGAAGGATAGGCTGTCTAGTACAATAGATGTTAAGTTGTAGTGTAATTTGTAGTCTGATTTTATCCTGTATTAGTCATATGACATGTCAAGTTTAGGGCTTTAGGTCAGAACAGAAGCAGAGTAATTGAGAATTTTCTAACAGCTTGTAGTTTATTTCAGCTCAGCGTAAGTCAGATTATTAACTTTTTAAATAGATCAGTCTAAACCTGTAGAACTAACCTCATGTTGAGTCTTAGTGCTGTTCTAATACTGGTGTTGCTGTATTCATTTGAACTGTTTTCCTCTGTTGACTGGAGGTGGTCTCTTTCTCAGGTAGTCTCTAACACTCTTTTCCTCCATTCTCTCTTTCTTGTCCTAGGAGGTGAATTAGTGTTGCCAATAATAACAGTGGACTCCCTAGACCCCCCATCCATCGCCACCCACTACCCAGTAATCCCCCCGCCCCCAACCACCTACCGCCCTTTCCTCACCCTGCTCGAAACCACCAAAGAGTCCTTCCCCGTGCCCAACGGCCGGCCCCCATGCCCCCTGGACCAGGAGGACTGTGAGGAGAACATCGAAGTGTCGGCCTACGGCTCGGGGGAGATGACTGAGTCTGATGACGAGGACTATTACAAAAACTCGCACCTGGTCACCGACAGGACTGTGCTCCCTCCTCCCCCGGCCGCCGAGGGTGGCGTCCAGAACCCCCGCGACCGCCATTTCTCCCGCTTTCCCAACTCACACCGCCCACCTCTCGCCTCCACCCCCACGGCCAACCCCGACCAACTCAGCCCGCGCATCAAGCCGGCTGCTGGCGGCAGCAGTAGTAGCAACAACAACATCCCTGCTGGGAAAATGAACACCCGGGACCAAGTGCTGCTGCCGCCAGCCCACCCCTCTTCAGACCCGGGCCACCGTAGAGTCCCTGGAATAACCTACCCCCCAAATTTCCCTCATGTTCCCACTCCAGATCCCACGTCTCCTGAGAGAGGGCTCCCAGGCGCTGTGGAGGTCCAGCAGTCCAGCAGCACCACAGGAATGGTGGTAGGCATCGTGGCAGCCGCTGCACTCTGCATCCTCATCCTGCTCTACGCCATGTACAAGTACCGCAACCGCGACGAGGGCTCCTACCAGGTGGACCAGAGCCGCAACTACATCAGTAACTCAGCCACGCAGAGCAACGGCACCCTGGTGAAGGAGAAACAGCCCAGCACTGCCAAGACGGTTACCAAGAACAAGAAAAACAAAGACAAAGAGTACTACGTCTGAGGGAGCGCCACCCCGACACACAGAGACAGACAGCAGACGCACTTAGAGAAGGAAAGAGACAACAGAGAGAAAGAGAGAGAGAAGCAGGGAGACAGGCGGTATAAAGGAAAGAGAGAACATAACAGAGGGTAATTCATTATAAACTCAGTATTGTCAGGTGACCCTTCATATTCCAGTCTTATCAGAGGGAGCAAAAAAAGCCAAGGTGACATCATGGTTGTGTTCAGTACTTTCTGATTCTCTTGACTTCTTATGAACTGTTGACCGTGGTGTGTTTTAGGGAAGGCTGTCGCACCTCAGATCTCAATACTGTGCCAACACCCTTGTACCACATGCTGATAAAACAGTGATTTATGGATAAGTATATGACAGGTTATTCTATATCTTGAGTACTGTAAGAAACCACCACCATCAGTATTTGTGCCAGGGTCTGTACTTCATTCTGAGGTGATCTTGTGGTGAAAGCAGTCACCTGAGACAGTATCAACTTATATTTTCCAACTAGGCTTGAGTTAGCAACATGAAATCCCTCTGTAAAATCAAAATACTGCCAAATCCAGCTCCCCCCACCAGATGTCTCTCTCTCTTCCTCTCATTTGCCTGTGCACTCTGTTTCTCTCCTTGTCTACGGCGTTAATGCAGCTGATGCAACGTGAACTCTGCCGTGTTTCAAGCATGTAGTATTAATTTACGAAAAAGAGATAAAAACTGTTTTTCTTTCTGTGGAGTTTAAAAAAACAAAAAATATGACAATGATTGATGATCATAACAATGTTAAACGTAGCAACTATGTGAGATACCACCGCTCCAACCTAACGGATGCTAACTTGTACGTTTAGCCGCCAAAAACTTGTTGAGGCCAAAACCCCTTGGTCGTCCTTTCCAGCAGATCTGTGTCATATGTTTCTGGGGCTCCGAGGTGCCCCCTAGAGGGCCAGCAGAGAAACTCACGTCCTTGCAGTTACTAATCACCGGAAAACAGAAAAAAACTCCAGCAAACAAGATGAACTATAAAATTATAAATATATGTATAGACGTTGCAGAAACCTGTGGACCTAAATTGTGAGCCAGTGGAAAAGTGCGAGTTCGCTGATATTGCGCAGCGAAGATGGACTTTAGGATTTTTGACGTCAGGACAGTCTCACTACCCAAGTCCTCTGCCTCCCCCTGACCTCACCCTTTCATGAACAGGAACAGGATGACTGATGCAATGCCTTGATGCAAGACTCAGTCACCTTGGTTTGCACTGTTCTTTTTTTATTTGGTTCTTTTCTCTGGAGAAATGAGAGACATTTTAGGGAAAATTCTGAGTTGATTCTTGCTGGAGTTCCACTGTGGAGAGAGAAACCTTGCAGCTGAAAAAGCAACTGTCTTTCGCCCCACTCTGGCCTGACTGGACTGATGGCAGCCAAGAGGCAAAGCAAACTTTGTGGAAAGAGCACACAAATGACAAGGGTGAATGGCAGTTCCTGGAAGATGTACAACAAGAACTCTAGTATTCCAATTTTCTCAACTCTATTAAAAAAAGAAAACTGTACCATAAAAAGAAAAGAAAAATCCAGAAAAAAGTTTGTGAAATGTCTAAATATTTGACTCTCATTCCATTACTAAGAGAAATGTGTTTTCCCTCCTATCATTCCTGTTTGGAGAAAAAAATGTCTATGATTCTGGGAAACCAAAATTTCTATGTACTTTTCTTTTGGTAATTGAGCAAATGAAACCACACGTCTTCTTTATATCCATCTGTCATCAGCAATCTATTTTTTATCCTCCATCTTTACCTTTTTCTTTGTATGTCCTCATACCCTGTGGAGTAAGCAGGTTTAACCCATCCTCCATCTTTTTTTTTGTTACCTTTTTCTGTCTATATGGCTAGAGACAAGATGGCCACCATTTCATTTGACAGGCTCCATCGATTCACTGTCCTGCCACGTTTGTCTGGTTTCGCGCCTTCTCCATTCCAACCGTACTCCTCCCAGTATCTTCCTGTTCTTTCTAAATGTTATGTAAAGTGTTCCAGTGAGATGACTCTAAATATGTGTACATTAACAGAGGGAATACACTTGGTTATATACTTCTTACTCCCTGTGTTGCGTGTTCTCTTCATCATCTCCCTTGATTTCATCTCATTTGGACTAAAATTTTAACTTGCAACAAACTCATTTGAAAGGTTCATATTCTAGTCAAATGCTCTACTTGCTGCTGTATTTCATGGCTCCGCTTTAGCAACCTAGAAATTACAGTCAATTAATGCCAGGGTATTACATTGTAGTGCTTTGACTGAAAGAGTGTGCATTCACTGTCAGAAATGTAGTTTTTAGTGAAGGACAATTTCATCTCCTTAGCTATATATCATAGGCTCTATGTTTTAGCCAGATTTGCTTTGCATCTTTCCTCCTCCTACAGACTGTTGGAGGTGAAGGAAAAAGAGACCTCAGGCAAACACTCAACATGAAATTTGCAGTTGCAAGCAGAGCTCTGAACACTAGGGGGTCAGCCGAGTACGAATCAGTATAAATGCTGATATCTGGCATTTTTTAAGATTATCTGTAATGTTTTTATCCGATTGCCGATCAAATGTGCTACAATGCGACCCACAGCACTGTCGTCACTGAAAACTAGCGACGTTCCACAGTCCAACGCAGAGGAACGCTGTGTTTCAATGGTAACGACCGGGCTAAACTGGCATTAAATAATATAATGTTCAGTATGATGTTATTCTAGATTTTGACAACCAGAATAAAATTTTAACTGCAAATTATTGTTTATCGTTCGACCACTGCAGGAGATTGTAGTCTGGTCTGTAATTTGTATTTAACCCGCATATGTTGGATGCCAATTTTTCAAAATATAAAGAAATATAGGATAAAAATACAGGATTTTTTAGGTGTAACTCACTATGGAAACATTATACTTCCTGTTGATAAGGAAGACGCAGGGGGGAGGCAAGCATATTTCACTCAATTTTGTCTGAGTGGCCTACAGTGTCAGATTTTTTAACCCTCGTTGTGGAGAGCAGGGCAGACTACACTCTTTAATATGTTTTATCAAGTGAAACGAAACTTGAGCTTATTAGTGGTACAGAGAATGTTTTGCTATCACTTACCACAACAGAGAGGTCTGGATCCTCTCAGGACAGCAAATCCGGAACTAGCAGGGATCATTTGTATTCTTTGAGAACCCCTGTGCAGTGGTGACGTGATGACGCGGAAGTAAAAAGAAAACAGTCAACCACTGCAGTAAAGCAGTTTCTTGTAACTTGTGATCAGATCTGCAAAGGCAGAGCTAATGGTTTCTGAAAATGTGTTTTCATTGTATGCCTAACAGAGGTGTTGCTTACCTCAGATGATCAGTAAAGAGCGCTATTGGATAGGTGTTGCTTGGCTGTGATCCTGGGGTACTGAAAAATAACCAAAAAAAAACAAAGTAAGATCATCTAATTTACCTGCACTGACTGAACATGTTTCAGACCCAAACAGACATTTCTTCTTCTTCCGGTCTGCTTCTTAATTTCACTAAAAAGGATTGTCAGCTGGGAAGATTATGAGAGTATTGTATGAAACAGTGATGACCTTCAATTAACCATGTCTTATTGTTTGGTCTGGAAATCCACAATTTGGAACCGTGAAAGTGCAACAATCATCAGTGAGTTTTCAGTCTTCAAGCCCAAACTTCACCGCCTCTAAATGAAAGGACTTATAAAAGACTATGACCAATCAGCTGGGTGAAGATGCTTCGCAAGAGACTCTAAGGGATTTAATTATTCCCCCAGTGACAAAGACCAGAGGATATCACGGTAAGGCATTGAAATTTGAGTCAGTAAGTTTTATACTATACAAGGGCATCAAATCTCATTGTTTTTTAATTGAAAACTGTGATGTTATAATGATGAATTAGAGAGTCTTAGTATAATAAACCATTCAACTCTATGTTGAGGTATAATCGTAAAAAAGGTAAGGGATTCCCATGTTATTATCAAGTAAATTGTATCAAATGTTATAATAAAATAAACATTAAATAAATGATGAATCACAAATTAGTAATGCACAATAGTCACAGTCTAGTATGACTTGACAATGGCATGATATAGGCAACGATCATAGTATTGAAAAGCATAAAGAGTCACAGTAAAGTAAGGCATGAAATGTGATATAATATTAATACATAAAAATGTCAGTGTAGTATAGTAAAACAAAAACGTCTTAGTATACTAAGGCATACAAAATTAAGTATAGTAAGGCATGAAAAGTTCATAGCATAGTGAAGAAAAATGTGTTAGTATAGTGAATCATAAAATCTCTTTATATAATAAAGCATAAAAAATATCATTATACTTAGGCAAAATACTAGAGTATAGTAAGAGGAAAAATAATATAGTCAGGCAATGATGTCATTATAAAGTGAGGCATTAACGTCATAGAATAGTGACTTAAGATCTGTGTCACCTCTCAAGGATTTATTCTAAAATTATTCAATAAGAGCAAGTTATGAGGACCACAATGAAAAACTAGCTAAACTTGCCTTTTATTTTCTAAAACACTCTACAGTCAAATCTTCTGTTTCCTGGGGGTCACCATTCGAGGGTAAAAAAACTGACAATATTGGCCGAAGAGAGGCTGATGATCCAAACTTTAGAGAGCAATAATACAAATGAAGAACAGAATCAAACACCTCTCCAATCAGGGACAGAGACTTATATCTTTAACACTGATTTTTGAAAGACAGAGGCTGATAAGTGCTCTATTGTTTCAGTGGTGATTTATTCATACTATTAAAGATGGAAATCTGAAAATATTCTAAGGAGCTATGACATTCTCCAAACTCTATTTGACCAATGTCAATTCTGAGCTACACATGCCCATAAATCTCAGTATCTAGGGCTACTGTCAGTGCTTGATAAATTAATAACTTACAATAAATTAATACATAAGCCCTTTACTATAATACGATAAAAAAAGGTCTTTACGGTCTGGTTCCCTCTGCTGTTGAGGTAAGTATAGGCCACAATTTGAGAATTTATCACCCTCGCACATCTGACTGAACACCGCCATATCATTTTCACTCCACTGGTTTTCCGTTGGACCGGAAGAAGGACGAGGTGAAGAATTGTGCCGTTGTTTGACAGGTCTCATGGGAAGCAATATTGGATCAGTTTACCTCTTTTGCCAGAAATTAAGCCCCTGACCACACAACACTAATGTGTCCGTCATGATGAATCTGTGGCGGCAGAGGCTGCTGTGAGGTGAAGGAACCAGCACATCAGATTCACACGGTCGGCTGGAACGCAAACAGAGTGTGGGCGTTGAGCCTTCCTCAAACTTTCCTCTATCACAGTTCTAGTTCTCTTTAAACCCTGATACCCGACGGTAATCTATAATCCTCCACAAATTATAGGTGTAAAATAATAGTAATTAAATGGGATGACTGTACAGATGCAATACAAAGCATTGGAGAGGTCATAGCATGCATGTGCACTTTATATACACTAATCAGGCAATCTTGTGTTTTTAGATTATGATAATGCCAGTTCACAGTGATGTCATCAGGAGGTAATTTGATGCCTAACAAATGACTGGTTTATCTAAATAGGCTGTAAATATATTATATAATTTTCTGATTTCATAGTGACAACATCCGTGCCCTATGATCAGCAATTATATTTCAATCTATTCACATTTATAGTCGAAAAAGATGCAGAGAGATTAATTACCCTATTTTCTGACTTCTTTGTGACGTCTTCATGTCCATTTCCATCTTTAGATTGACTATCTTGCCTTATTATTTGCAGAGATCTATTTCCGAGCATATTTTGTTTGCTTTTGGCCTGTTCAGCTCCAAAAGTTAATCATCTGGAAATACCCTACAAAGTAATATTTCTGTCAATGCATTGTTGAGCTATTTTGTATATACACACACTTATATGACAACTATCCCAGATACAGTATGTGTATCTGCTGCTCTTCTGTTGGCATGGCAGTGTATCTTGACATGAAATATGAATTAACATAACAAGAACATCACTGCATGGAACAAATGAGCAATACATTTGCCTAATCTGCTGATCAGTGAGTTCATGACAACATGAAATAACAAATTGATACCTTGGTACCTTGTAGAGATTATTCAACTCCTGTGCAATTAATGCACTGTATGAAACACTCATATACCCAATTCCAGTTACCGACCAATTAGTAGTTAGTAGTTAAACTTTACAATTCCACCGCACCACCCTACACATTTTAAATACACGAAAATAATTACAATACAGAAGCATGACTGAGGGCAGAGAGGACTGAGTGGGAACCGCTAGCTGCAGAGGCAAGACGGGAGTGAAAATGAAGTGACCTTTAATATTGCACCAAAATCTGCAGCAAAAACAAAAGTACAAGATAGTGCTGGAGTAAATTAATTAACAACACTGCCTGTGTTTGAGTGCACACCTCTCATGTGCTGCAGTTTACATCTTGGCTGACAAAAGCTGCCACTTAAGCACTTTGTGCAACTCTCGCTCCCTTAACTGTCGGGCCCTGATCAGATCCAGCTTCAGCCGGCTCATTTGAAAATATTCTCATCAATTTAATGAACACATGCTTGTGGAGCAGCCAGTCTCAGGCTGGATGTTTGTTGCCTTGTATGAGTGATGAGTGAAAACGCAGCAGTGAGAATAGCTACAGATGCAAAGGGGAGGACCATTACATCACATGTAATACAACCGGCCGTCTTTAAAAGAGGCAAAGATCTAGCAGGAGCTGCAGAGGAGGCAGGAGTAGAGATAAGGCATCTACATCTGCTTTCCGCTGTAGGCAATGAGGCACCTGTCACAGACAAAGGCCACGATCCAAGCAGGTTTACTGATCAAAGTACAAATTTAGATGTCCCAGTCACTTGATTTGAGTAAATGTTATATGCCAGAACATTTAGTTCTGTTGCAATGTGGCACAATGTGTACTATTCCAGTGATTGAAACCAGAACCAGATCCATATAAAATACCAATCGAATCAATTTGAAACCCTTTCAAGACTTACGAAAATTCTTAATTCCATTGACGTTTATAGCAATGTGAATAACTAAAACTAAAATCTTGGAGGATAGATGACTCAAAAGGAGGTTGTCTTTAACTCCATACGTTTAAACATTTGGAGGGTTTAACAGACCAGTCCATTGTGACACCATAGACTGTAAAAAAGATGAACATCCATGAAGCCAAATCAGCTTGATCGCCACCTAGAGGCTGTATATAGCATATAGGTAATACACTCTGCCTCCAGCATGTTAGTGAATAGGACATGGCCCAAACCAAAAAGCCAGCCCACTCACTAACACAGTAACCAGCTGCAGCAGCTCAGCTCCATGCGGCAATTAAGGTCCTTTAAAAATCCTAGATCATTGTCCCTATTTGCATCAAATGCCACACTTTGTCTGAGACATAACTCAGTCCAATCTGAACACAATGACATAACAAACATTTTATGTGGTTTAAGATATCATTATCATGCATAAATAAACGTATATAGAAAAGAAACTCCTACAGAACTACAGAATTTACAGAAGCTGTACATCCATGAATACACAACTAACAGGAACAGCTTGGTAGATAATTCTGAATTTAAGGATATGATGCTGTTCAAAGCTGTGTGGACAACATTAGATTCAAGACACCTTTTATGCAGGGTTTGATCTGCAAATGTCCTCTATGCATTTTCTAGTCTTAACAACCACTAAAAGCACTTATGAGTCACGGTCATCCATTCATAGGGTGTCTTTATACATTCATACATTCATTGGCACACAGGCAATTTCTTTTTAAAGAAATATTCAAAGGTTTTGCCGTAACGCAGCCTGTAGTATTTAGCTTGATTGATGTTAACACCTCCCAGCCTCTCAGCTGGCGCTGCTCACATTTCCCCACATGAACATCCGTGAAGTGCAGCCGCTCAGGTGTATTGGTGATGTCATGCCCGCTAGCTAAAAAATCAAAGGTACGGGCATTTCAGCCCTAATGGGCTGAAGACTACGGCTTTGTTTTTAATAAGGACCGTGCTGTGTGCACGTTATGTTTTGAAAATGTTGCGTGCCAAACGTCCAGTGTTAGGCACCACATTGAAACAAGGCACAAAAGAAGTTTCAAAGATCAGGCAGACAAGGGAGAATAAATTAAAACTTGCAGTGTCCAGGTATGGGAAGCAAGCCAACTATCTCAAAGTCTTTGCCGAGGCAAAAAAACATGCGACTGAAGCAAGCTTTCACAATTCTGAATACGAGTGTGGTTGGTTGGGTTATTGAAAAACATATTATTGCAATCATAATGAGATAAACATGTTTTTTTAAGTGTTGATCTATATATAGCCCATATGGATGCACTAAAATGACAATGACAATCTGTTGGAAATATTAATGTTGTTCAATAATAAAACTTAATATATGATATGGCACACAAAGTAAGTAGAAATGTTCACATTGGCACTTATTGTGAAAAAGGTTTCCGACCCCTGCCATAGGTCCTGAATTGGATCTAGGTCAGGGGAACATGAGGGTCAGTCAATGCCTTCGTCACCCAGGAACTGCCTCGACACACTCTGGTGACAGTCACATGAGGCCTGTCATTGTCCTGCAGGATGAACCCAGGACCCACTGCACCAGCATCTGTCTGACAATCGCTCTGAGGATTTCATCCAAGTATCTAACAGCAGTCAAGGTACCGTTGGCTATGACATGGAGCTGAGAGAGAGATAATGTTATGTTATTGTTTCATCAGTGATAAGTAGTAATTTGTTACCAGCGTCGTATTTGTTATATGATGAACACTACACAACACAGTCCCTAATTCCAAATCCTAATCTTTACTGCTGAAAATCATCAACCTTAGGGTGGGAGTCAATATCCATCAGTCAATCATTATCATAAACTACTCCTATACAAATAATAGAGCTTGTTCACAGGCTGTTTGTTCTGTCACCTCTCATTGTGATAAATATGAGTCTTGCCTGAGTTTTGTATCCCCGAGGATAAAAAAGGATTCCTCTGCAATCAGATTTAAAACAGTGACTCAAAAGACAGTGCAGCTCTCCCTCCGCAGGGATTGAATCAGCACAAACACCAAAGACGGTATCAAATTGAAACCCCTGTTTATGAATCTGGAGCAGGCGTTAGTAAAGGTAAGGAAGGAAGGAAGAACAAGACTTCTCTGCTCCAATTTGTGTGGTGTTTCCTTCCTATTTCATCATCCAACTGTGAGACGTACCCTGTGGCCACTTCGCCCGTTTACCCTGCAATCTGTAAAATACGACGTGAACACCTGCATGGATCCCACTGCGATGAGACAATCCCAAAAATGTCCAGACTAAACTCATTGTCCTCCTCACTGGCTTTGTTTCAGCCCCACTCTTCTCGACATCCATCAAATTAATAAAGTAAAATCCAAAAACAAAGACGTGGCATTATTTCCCCCCTGGCACAAGGCTTTATGGTAAACATGCCTGAGAACTAAGTGATCATCAGAGATGTGACGTCACTGCTTAGACAGACAATCGACAATGACACCAAATCTCAGCAGCCGCCGCCCCTGCTGTGCAAATTATCAGCGCTGTGCTCAAGTGTGCATTTGTGCACGTGGGGGTGCATGTGAGCATCAGCGAAAAGCAGGGCAGCCTCAGACTGGATTTGTTTATTTGCCTCTTCGAGTAAAAGCTCAAATGGGCTGTGAGATGCCTGTGTTGTCGAGTGTTTAATCATGCAGCCCCCAGGCAGAGTTTGGGACGGGGGGGGGGGGCTCAAAAGACAAACAGACAGGTATACAGGCGTTATGGGTGAGTGGCCTCAAGAGTTTTTCAATCAGAGATTGATGCCGGTTTAACTTTTGAGAATCAGACATTAAAAGTGGGCTATGGTGTTTTAGACGACTAGGGAGCACTGTCTTTATCAGTGGGTCCTCTTTCTGTTTGTGACTTACAAACACCTTTGAAGACACACAACAACAGGCACAGGTTAAAGAATCTACCGCAAGGAAGTCGAGACAATAAAAACAGGGTTTTATCTTATAATATGTGCCTGTGGTTCACAGTGTTATGATAGTTCACAGACGACTCCCTGCTCTGTGGAGCCATGGTGCAGTTTTGCCGTCTTCGCCAACCAACAAGTAAAGTTTTCATGAAGTGGAAGACGATAACTGTTTATGGTAAATGGGTTTTCGAGTCTTGTTGACCACTCAAAGCAATTCCAATATAAATGCGACTGTCGGTGGGGTTCGTATTCGACCTGTAATGACCTGTTCGAATTCAAAATCTGCAGTTGGACAGAAGAGCATCAGACCTTCTGAAGTAGTTTGTCTCCTGATTCAGCCGAGGGCGATCGCTATTTCCTGTCCTCAGTAAAGTAAGCCAGTAATGTTACATTAAGCTGATAAGAAAATGGTGGACGCTTTCACGCAACGCCGTCCGAAGCAGACGATCGTGACACTTTGCCATGTGGAATAGGGGAGACTGGGATCGAACCGACGACTTACAGGTTAGTGGACGACCCGCTCTCCCTCTCATACCACAGCTGTCCCAAAAACAGGAACAGTACAAGTCGCATTCCTCCATTTGGACACAAATTCAAACAGTACTTCTATACACAGCACATTTCTCTTTCAAACACCATTCATACACTGATCTTCTGGTTAGTGGACGACCCTCTCTACCACCTGGGTCTCCTCTATTTATCTCTTATGGAATGGGCATGATATCCTCTAAACATCTGCTGGATTTGCACTATGTATCATATTCTAATTCATTCATAACAGGGTGTGTGTTGTGAGTAAATGTTTACATCCTCATCTGAGTACACCCCCCAGGAGGCCTCTCCACCATATGCAGGACAGTCAGCGTCAGGAGCCTCTCCGGCTCTCCCTTGTGCTTCAGCAGCTTTCCAGGGTTGAGTGTCAGATCAGAGCTTCCTGCCAAAATGTTCAGTAGGCTGGAGTTGGGGTTTTGTCTGAAGACACTCACACTGATCTGGGATCTGCTCTACCACCGGGGGGGGGTCCCTCTATGATGCTACACTTGGCAAAAGCGCCCTACGTCTCTCTCTACCCATCTGTCCCTCTTCTTTCTCTCTGGTTTTCCTCTCTCTATTCTTCCCCCTCACTCTCTCCTCACAAGATGCGTCATGGTGTTTAGACTAATTGACAGCACCTCTTGGGCATGACACAAATAGAGCCTCAATTTACAAGTCAAATATGTATGAGGAGCAGTGCGTAAATGGAAGGCAGCAGGAAGGGGGTGACAAGGATAAGGGGATGGGAGGGGGCTGATGGAAAAAAATACTGGCTACAAGATGGTGAGCAGGGGATGAAAATGGGGCACAGAGGGATCACGGGAAAAGTAAGGGAAAGCCTTATAAAGTGAAATCGTGTGTGTGTGTTTGTGTGTGTGTGTGTCTGTTCCAGAGTGTAAGCGCCTGTGTGGCTGCTCACAGAAGTTTATCTTCTGAAGGTGGTTTCTGCGTGTGTGTATAAATGTGCTTTTGTCAGCCTAAAGCACAAGAGTATATTGTTGTACAGTAGGCAGTATTGATGTGCATGTGTGTATAATATATAAGATAAGCAGGACTGTGCCTGTGTGTGTATGAGAGAGCGGTTGTCACTGCGGCGTAAAATCCAGACTGCAGGGCAGAGGGGAGGATGATGGCTGAACAGGTAGCTGCCTTCAAACCTCCGCTGCTGGAATGAAGCCATACAAACACACCACTCTTACCTATCAATCTGGCTGTCGGCAGATTACACTGTCTCACGAACACACACACACATACATACACTGCACGCTCACGCAAAGTGTGAGAAACTGAGAGAGAGAGAGAGAGAGAGAACGACTTAAAGGGAGGTGAGGAACAAAAGATGGAGAGATGTCAGGGGTGGAGGAGACAAATGTGTAGTGAGATAATAAAATCACTCAGCTTCTGAGAGGGTTTGTGTTAAGCGAGTGTGTGAGTGAGTGTGTGTGTGTGCTCTTCACCATCTCTCTCTCTTACTATTTTTGCCCAGTTGCCATGGCAACCATCACCCTTATGCTTGTGTGCATGTGTTCGGGAAATGTAAAGTCAACGTTGAGGCTTGCAGAAACACTGTCCACTTCATTGAATTCACACTATGATGTCTAAAACCACAGCAGATCACACACACTCAAATTTAAGGTTAGCGTAGTGAAACTGATTTGATTTCAGATAAGGTTTCTCAGGACCACATACAATGGTCACATGTATGTGTGTATGCTGTTTTTTTTGTGTGTTAATATGTTATGTATCAACCAAATATCAAATGATAACATGTAACATTATTAACCCACCTATCAGATTAAGCTCTGGGGCAGCAGCTGAATGTATCTGCTCTGTTGACCTGTCGCCAGCCTGCTGAGAACTGCCTGCCCCCCGGGAGAACTTGCGCAGCTAAAACTGTAATTAATTGAAAACACTGAACCTATATGAATCTATATTAGCACGTCAATTAAGTTACTATTTGTTTTAAGGCTCAAGATTTCCTTTAATCTTACAAATGGACAAGTATGAACTGCAAACCACATTTCTATTTAAATAGTTGCAGTGTGCAGAGATGGACATCGGTCTTCACTCTTGTATATCATAATTACCATAGATTGCACAATGTAAAATGTTGAACAGCTTACACATATCTTCAGTCTGTTACAATAATCTGTTAAAATGCCTCCTTTCAACCTGTGTCTTTCAGCACTATCTCTTTCAACATAAAAAAACAGCAGCTTTATTTTTAATGTTTCTATTAATCAGTTGAAAACACATGGCAGGGGTCTGTTTTGCTGCAGTAGTGTGGAGTACTTGTTCCTGCGGACGTGTCTATTTACTGCTGTGTGCTGACTTGGTGATACTTCAGGTCAATGACTATGTAACCAAGGACAACATGAGATCTTCTGAAAGTGAAGCCAAAACATATTGATCCTCCCCTGGCTGCCGTCTGCGGTATAAGTATAATGTAGCAATATTTGTTTGCTTGATCACGATACTCAATATCTTGAAGAAATAACCTCATAAATACTCAATTTAACCCTTTTATTTTAATTTTACTGCCACAGCAGTATAATGATTCCAGTATTACAGTCCCTGCAACATTAAAACATTCAAATTGATAATTACTAGTGGTTTCTGTTGGAACACATTTAAACTTCCATGCAAAAGAGAGGATTAAGTGTAACAAAACATTCATATATTTTTCTCAAAAAAATGATGTAGTCCCACATACTGTGGCCTAGTTTAGACCCTTAACAAAAACAGAGCTCGAGACAACAAAAAAGTGTTTTTAACAAGAAACCCTCAGTAAGACGTTTCAAAACCACATAATTTAAAGTGCACTTTTTGTGCATCGTGTTTGTGAAAATAGGTCAAACACAGGAAGAGAAAGGCAGCAGACTGTGTGCACCACAGAGGCAACCATCCAAACTGTCACTGAGACAAATGTTTAAGTCCTTAAAATGAATTAAAGACGCGATAACCATAGCTGCCTTTAGATTGGGGCTGGGCAACTAACCGAAAATGTATTGAAACCGACATTTATAACCTCTAACCGACTTAATTCTGCTCAATTACGTTAATACTTTTCCAAATGTGTGCGTTCACGGACGGTCGGGTTTCCGCTCCGTTCCGTCACCCTGCTGCACGTCCTCCCTCCTCAGTCCTCTGCTGACTTGCGCTCACATTACACGTTAACAACAAACACCAACACTAAACAGAAGTTATGAGGACACGTAGGCTACAGGACTTGAAGTTTACTTTGTGTTTGTTTCATTCGCTCTTTGTTTAGGAGGAGTTTAGGAGACACGTATTTAAACAACATTTTGAACACACGCAGCTCCCACGTGAGAGTTAACGTGACGCACACAGCCAGGACGTCAGGGTTAAAGTGACCGTAAGGATCATCAGTTTGTCAAGTACAAGGAGACACACACAGACACAAACACATACACACATAATTGTTCAGTCATTGTAATCAAGGTAAAAGTTTGAAATAATCATGATAGTGATTTGAAGTCATATCGCCCAGCCCTACTTTAGATCTTCATCTCATCCACTGATTCACATGTAACCCTAGCCTTTCTCATTCACTTTAATCCGTCTGACCCATAATTGGTGTTAAACACACCAACATGACTTATTGTTCAGCAGAGGGGGGGGGGGGGGGGTCAAATGATTGCCTTCACTAAGGAGGTTATGTTTTTGTTGCTGTTTTTCTGCCTGTTAGCAGGATTACGGAAAAACGACTGAAACGATGTTCTTCAAACTTGGTGGTATAGGGTGAGGTATAAGCCGGAGTGGAAATCATTTACTTTTTTCAACATTACTAGATAAGCTGTTAGCCTTAGTGGAGCAGGAGGAATGTGTTGGTAAGGATATCTAGAATCAGCATACTGCTGTGACCGTACGAATCAATGGGTGATGTGGACAGATGTGGAGGTTCAGGTATTCTTCATTTAGTAGAAGGTGACATTTCAAATGGTAAAACGAATTTGCGGCAATTCTTTGGTTGCGTATTTTGCTATACAAAAACCAGTGCCAGGTAGGGATGTCACGAGAACCGATACCTACGATACCTTTCGATACTAACATAACAAAACGATGCCGATGCCCAAGTTTTTGAAGTACCGTAGGCACCGTCAGCTTCAATGCCAGCAGCTGTTAGCAACTTAGCATTAGCATCGGTGCTGCGCCAGTCGACGTTTACATTCTGAAAACCAAGACGGCAACTGCGGCTGCAGCGTTCGCCCCACCTCGACTTGTTTATTAAAAAGGCACAAAGTCGTGTATGGAAGTATTTTGCGTTTGACGCCGGGTTTATACCGGACACGGAAGCAACGCCGCCGCTCCGCGCTAATCCTTAGCGCGCCGGCACATGGTTGTTTACACCGGAAGCTGAAGCGGCGCATGGGAGTGGATGCGAGCCAGCTGTTATTTAAGGCTTGGTCCTGCGCTTACGAGTCGCTTTGGCGTCGCTTCAGCGTCCGGTGTAAACCCGGCGTGAGGCAGATGTATCATTTAATGCATAACGTGTCTCACAACAAAGCGTCACTCACATGCGACCGCAACTACCGTATAACCCTCAGTATATGCGCAGCGCAAGCACATTGAATTACCGTATATGACATTAACAACATCCAAATAATGCACTTTTTTTTTACTGTGGTATCGAAATTGGCATCGAGAATCGTGTTATTTTACTGGTATTGGCACCGACTACTGCATTTTTGGTATCGTGACACCCCCAGTGCCAGGTGATTGATCCAGTACCGCTTCCTTTTGGATTCAATTTGTCCGCCTCCATCTTCTATTACTGTCTATAAGCTCAACACGCGGAAACTTGCTCTCTGGCGCTTCGCTTCCTTTTGCTCTTTCCCTGTTCGCTCCTGATATAAAAATACACACACACTTACACAAGAGAGTGGTCTGGATGGGGGGGGGGGGGATGTATGAGTGTGAGATGTATGTAGGTCTATATGAGCGAGCAAAAAAATGATGTGAAACATTGCGCTCCATGTTCGACATAAAGCCATTTACTACATTGCAGGAATGACAAACCGTAATACATCAAATATATTTGAGATAGCAGCTCCTGGGTGTGTCATTTGTGTCAACGTATATATGTGCACATACAAGACCGATTTGTTGCTATGTGGGGTTATGTACCGAATGTGTTCTTTATATGAGTGTGTCGACATAGAACATATCATTGGTTGTTAGTAATGTCATCCAGTGTCCTTGCACCTGTCACTTTGAATATATTGGACCGCTGCTGTGTGAGTGTGTGTTTTTCTCTTTGCATCAGTATATGTACGTGTGAATTTAAGGCACAGACACACACACACCTCACTGGAGGCAGAGGAAGATGTAATGGCTTCCGCTAACGCTCGAGTATTTTTCGAGATGTTCTCAATAAAAGAAGACGAGTGAATAAAATGAGAATACATCTGTAATATGAGCAGAAGGGAATGGTGAAATTTAAAGCTGAATGGGGCAGAGGAGTGATACATTCTGGCGTGCCACATTGAATTGCAACCTTAAAAATGACAAATATCAGCGCTGCTGGCTTTTTGTTTTTTTGCAGCGTGGAATTGTTTACCACAGCTTGAGGTTTTTTTCTGTGCAGCCAAAGCGGCTTCGTGCTTCACCCTTTCCATTTAGACTGAATGTGCTGTTGACGGTTGTTATTTACTGGCACAAAAACAATTGACATTTTCATCATCACACTGTATTATCTGATCACCAGTGGGATTAAAAACTGTGACACTGATTTTTTTTTGTTAAATGTATTATCACCATGATACCAGTCAATTTAATTCCAATTTTTAAGTATTGTCAATATCTACAGATTTGTGGTGTTATTTAATAGAAAACTAAATCACTTACAGCAGAAACGGGTTGAAGGCTGCTGCCTATTATTTTAATAGTTAAACATACAGTTTCAGAAGAAGAAGAATTTTTTTTTTTTTAATCTAAAGTTACTAACACTGAATAAAATGTAGCAAGACCATGATGGTTTAAGTCACATTGGCTTTTATGCATGGTTTGTGTAACAATTTCCTATTTATCATCACAATCAAAACAGCAGTACTTGTTGTTTTTCACTCCTCTTTAACTCTATTCTGTGTGTCTATTATTTGCTACTTTGCTTTAAATCACAATAACATACAAAAAAAGTTAATTGGTGTAATTTGAACATCATCTGTCATTTTATATCCACGCAATACCATTGCTGGTATTACAGATAAAAGTAAAATAAAAGAGTAAATATATATATATTTACATTTATAGGTGACAGCTGAGCTTCAATAACTGTTTTTTTCCCCATAAGTTCATTGTCAGTTTAGTCAAATTGTCCAATAAAAGTGACAAAATGCCTCCAACCATCACCTATCTGTCACTCTGAGAAACTTTCTATTACCTACAACATTCCTCAGCGTCACACCTGATAAACCATTATTTGTTCACATCTGTGTTTCCCCAGCTATGGAAATCATAACAACTCATTATGTATTCTGAATGTATAAAACATCCATTCCCAGGATGAAGTCGGAGCTTCTCATAAATGCCAGCTGACATTCAGTTTAGCTGCACTGCTAGTTATCCAAAGAAGCGGCAGGATCGACCTCAGTAGACTGAATCTGCTGTGTTCGGATGTTTAACCTTTAACACTAAAACATCAAACAACACCATGACAGGTAAACTCTTTCTGTCATTTCCCACCTGTCTGTCATGTATGGAAATGTAACTTCCCCTATAGGATCTCACGCCGAGTCTCCTGGGATCTCATTTACTTGAGCATTTGATCATCACCTCCACATGTAAACACAACAGCGTCACACGCCACGACATATGAAGGCTTCGTTATAAATCAGACTCAAATTCACTGTCAGCATCTTTATAATTGTGAATTACTCAAGAATATATAAACCTCCTCCACCTACTGCAAAGCTATCAGCGCCGTGACAGACTACACCTTTCTGAGCTATTAACAGCACAAATATAATTAAACTCATCAATCAAATTCACTTGCTTTTCAATCACTGTTTCACAACAACCCAATATTGGATGCTAATAATATCTCGTACCACATATGAGTAATTAAAATTTTTGATTAATTGTCTGGGAGGAGTATCATCACCAATCTTCTGTCACTTTAAGTCAACCTAATTATTAACAGTAAATAATGACAAGTAAATCATGAGTAAGGGGTACAACAGATACACAGCTTTGGCAATCAAATAACAAATGATTAAATACAATGCACAGATTAAATCGCATGGTTATTCAATCACCAACACCAATCCTGTTACTGCCATTCTTGCCGTATTCATTCAAGGTCATTGAGAGTATGTCGCTAGTTGCAGGAAAAGCACACCCATAAGACTACCCACTGATTGCTGCCACTACCATTAAACATCCATCCTAAAGTTGAGCGACTTTTATCCACATTGCAAGGGAATTGTCAGAGAGAAACGTATGCCTCTGCCACAGCTGTCGCTGGTGGGGCATAAAACTATGTTTTAACTCTGTCTTTGAAGACATCAAAGAGCACCTGCAGGTGTAGAGAGTGGTCCAAGGACACCAAGTTTTGCAACCACAGTCTTATTTGTAAGGATTGTTTAAATACAAACACATCATGTCAAACATGTTTGTGCAATAAATCTCCAAAATCATTTAATTACAGATCAAATCCGTTAGTATATAAATTCCTTGTTTTAGATTATCAGTAGACTTTGTATGAGGCAGTGAATGTTTGGCAGTTTTGCAGGAAAGTATCTCAAATGATTAATTGATTAACAAAACTTGCTGATTCATCAACTAATTCCTGTTACAGATTTTGCAACACTATTTAATTTAGTTCTAGTGTCGGAAACCTATAAAACAAGCTAATTCGATTCTGCAAGTACAATAACTTTGCCGCTTGAATCAGAGTACTGTGAGTCATATTTAATAATTCCTTGCTCCTTAACGGGGCTTCAAAAGAGGGATCACAGATACCTATTGTAAATTAAACCACACTGTAATCCAGCCTTTTTCCTCTTTTTTAAAAAGGTCCAATGTGTAGGATATTTGTGGGATTTATTGGCAGAAATTGAATATGTAATATTCATAATTAGTTGGGGCTGGAGCCAATAGTAGTTGATACTGGGTAAGAGGAAATGTAGACCTTGGACAGATAAATCCAGATTCAAATGAGAATCTGTTCTTCATAGTAAACAAAATAATTTTGGGGAATTTCTTTCATGAAACCTTTTACAAGAGAAATTACTAGCAAGTAGAACCAGAAGCACGGTGTCTTCGTTGTTTCGAATTTTTCCATTTTGAAACCATTACTGCAGCCAACGCCAATTTGTTCCAGAAGTTTTAACTTCAGGTAGCACAGTAAAGCAATTTAAGTGGGTCAGCACCAAACTGTCAGTAATACACTGCTAAGTCTGCTCAACCCCGTCTTAAACATTAAGATCAGCAGGCAGCCAACAACCCTTCTGGAAGAGCCATCTAGATTTGACATTAAGGTTATTCTAGCCAAGGAAGTCTCTACAGCATGTGTCACATCTACACTAATAGAAACAGGACAAGACAATTATTTCCGTCCTGCAGTTAATCATTGCGATGATGTTGATACAAGAATTTGTATTTCTCTACAATTTTATTCATAGATATCTTAGCATCAGTTTTCATATTGCCAGTTGCTCTTTTCATCTATTACTGTTGGTAAAACTGCTAATTTGTTGCACTGTGCATCTTAAGTTAGTTATCAGTCATATTTACCAGGTTTTATTGGATAATTTCCTTTGTTTAGACTAATCAGAGATCCACTGATCTAGAAATAATGGCTTCATACATGAATGAACAATTTAATTAATCTATTTGAAGTTGTTACAATAGGAGCTGTTGCATCCTTTTACCGTGCATACTAAATTCTGCCATAACAACATTAGGTCAGATAGGAGTGCAGGCTGTTATTTATTTTATTTCTGCGTATGCCTCAATTTGTGTGAATGGCCAAAGAATGGACTAAGCCACTCTATTATAAAGTCTCTGTTCAAAAAGTGAACATAAAGAGAGAGGACGACAATGAGAGCGAGCAGGTAGAGAAGGAAGGTAAAGGACCCCAGCACGCAGTAAGCACAGAGGTGGGTCAACGCATGAGGTCTATATACAGCCAACAACTCAACCAATTTATTATCTCCTAAGCAGGATGAATGGGCTTCCCGTATTTCATTTGGATAAGAAATGAGGCACGGCAAAGAAAACTGATCCGTCATCATTTCCATGTGCTCGGGACAGGCAATGAATGGCTCTTAAGAACACCATTTATTACGGCTTACGCTCTACAGTGTACCCCTGGTTCCTCTTTAAATGTTCAATTGCACCACTGCAGGTGATGAATCAGGACATGGACTCTCAAATCCCCTGGGACGGAGTCTCCAGGAGAAAGATGAGCTGCACCAACAGCCCTCTGCAGAAGGGCAGACTGCTGGTGGTGAGGAAATCATCACACAGGAAATCATTTTACACTCTTTTGGCCAATTTTATCAACTGTTCTTTTTTTGCTCATTAATCGAATTACAGATAATTATTTATATTTAACTGTTCCTTTTAACGCTGAAGTTTAATAACCTGTGTTAAATTTTTTCTCAAGTAACATGACTGTATCAGCAGATTTTAGGCTGACCCAGATATGGACACCGGAGTGTTGCAGTACATGACATGAAATGGCAAAAATGTGTCGAAGGTGAAGAGGCTGAGTTTAGTAACAGCTCTGGAACTTTTTAATCATATGTTTTTAGTTTAGTTTAGTTATAGGCTTAACAAATTTAAATTAAAGATGCTTCAACTTATGGTTTTTATTTCACATTCATGTACATTTTTTGTCATGCAGCTTTAAATGTTATGTCTTATTAGTATTTGTGGCTACAGCTATCAGCACCTTTGTGTACAGTTACCATGACTACAGGTGTACCCACTAACTAAACATTACTGCAGCTTAGCATGATGTTGAATTACCAAACTGGATTCACTCACTTACTGACAACTATTCATTATCGGGGTTAAGCCAGCTCGAGAAGTGACGCCGTATATCGTCAGATTACAACTGTGATCTTTCTTTAGCAAAGATGTAGAGGGAGAACTCGCAAATTCCTTTTGATATCAAAACTAAAGATTATATAGACCACGATGAGGACATTTTACCTCTGGGTGATAAACTCACGCCATGTGACGGCACAATGTCTGCACTTTAGATCTTTTGATTTCCGTCAGATCTTTAGATATTCCCCTGGCTTTTTTGATTGATGTTTTTGATGAAAAACATGAAATAGGGCAGTGACAAGTTTTCTAAGGTTAGAATTTGTATTAACTGATCAAATGAGGTGGATAATGGCTTGCTTTGCATCATGCTGCCCTCCAGATGCTGCGACTTTCAAAAACAGATTGCAGATTCAGTCTCAATAATGTTATTAGGTTCCCTTTTGGTTTTGGGACGTTTAAATCCAACTTTTAACTCTGACACCAGATCCTTCGCTACTGTGTTGTGGCTAACTCTCCTCTCATCACACAAGGCTCCACTGCTCAGTGATGGACGCAGGTTGTTGAACAAGACTTTCCATTCAAAAAGGTCCAATTGCCTGCTTTTTAAATCGTCAACAAAAATTGTGTTACTTTTTATTCAGTTTAAGTCTTGTTTACATCGTTAAAGCAGAGCAGCACATGAAACTTTCTTAGCTTACTGGCTTTTAAAGAAAATGGGAGATGGCACACTGGTTTGTTGCATGTTACACCTAAAAAACTAAATGTAGTACCAAGCAAGAACAACCAGCTACAAGTACAAGTATAACCAACTGTGCACCTGGCACAGGAGCCATTTTTGCTACAGTTAAACGAACAAAAGGTGATTTACCTAACTGCACTTGTGTCCACCATGAGTTTATTTCGTTATAATGGACCGCATGGAGTTTCTCTCTGTGTGCATTAGTCGCTCAATCATTCCAAACGGACGTCCTTGATTATACAAATTCCGTCTAAATGTGTTAGTTGACTCTCCTTTAAGAAATGCTTGAGAAAATCAAACCCCAGCAAGACAAAGAGTGAGGCTCCATGTCGCAAACAGCTTGATTTATGGTCAGCCTTGTGTCATCATCAATTACAGCAGAGAAAACGTATGAGTCATTAGAATATCTTGTCAGTAATTCTGCTGCTGCTGCACTTCCTGTATTTGCTGAAGGATAAAATGTAGAGAAATGCAGAATAACTTCAACTCACATCCATTAGTAAATTAACCTAAAAATCTGATTAGCCACAATGGATCCACTAAACAGTAATTAGACCAATCCCACTGTCCATTACACTGGAGATCTTGTGCCTTTCACAGCCAGAGCCAATGAGATTGAACCCCCCACCCCATCACACACACACTCTTTTGGGACTTACTGATCTAAATTAGCAGCAGATAGCTGCTGTCTCTGCCCGTTTTTGTCACAACAATGAAGCATGTAATTGTTCTGTACATATGCACTAAGGCCAACCGCGATATTTACCCTGCAAACACTTCTCCCTCGGAAATCTTCCCATGCATGCAGGCACACTTGCTCAGGGCTCTTTTATCGGCTGCTGCAAAATAAATTTAAAAAAGGCTGCAGTGTGTAATTGTTTGTGTTCTGCTGGCGTCGTTGCACAGTGCTTTGCAGACATGCTCCTGTTAAAGTGAGTTAGTTGTGAAAGCAAGTGAGAGGACGGATCATTATTTTCCCATGTACCAATATACGCTTGTCACAGGCGGCCAAGAGCAGTGGACACTTCAGCACAGAGACAGGTGAAGCACGTTGAGGTGGAATGCAAAATCAACCTTTGATCAGTCAGATGCTACTGCAGCAAATATCATCCAAATGACTCAAGAAAGTCATTCTGAAGCACGTTTGTATTTTGCAAAACTCATAACAATGGAGGAAATTACTGCGATTCAAAACTCCACATTCCTCCTTTGGTCTCGCCACGATACTCACTCTGTTGTGATAAAGGAGCGACGACTGACGACTGTGTAATGTCTTAATTCAGCACGTATTTCCATAAAGACCTTTTGTCTGTAATTTCCGTGATCTCAATCTGTCAATCAGCCCTGCTCGGTTATGTGTGCCGCTCTCTGCGGTGGGAGGGCCCACTCTCCCTAAAAACATCATTAGTCAGCCCCGCCGCGGAAAGCTATTTCTGACAGCAGCTCATCAAAGGGGCTCCAGGTGAGCGCGGCAAAGGGAAGACATGCTCAACCCCTGACCCGATGCACCGCTGCTATACAATTCCCGATTGGGGGCGAAATGGGAAGCCACAGCGGGGGAAAAATGGCAGGCAACAGTGATAACAAACAGAATAGCTTAGTGCACTACGTCTCATGCGATTATGTTCTGCAGCAGCTGCCCACAGGAGACGGCTTTGCACTTACACACTGCCCTCTAGTGGCTACATGTGCACAAACTCAACTGACTGGATGCCCTCTTCAGCCTGATTTCAGTCTCGCTGATTCTCAAACTTTTAGTATGACATCAGCATTAAAGTGAACTGATTCATACAGTAGAAATGAGCTCCGTTATCCTTGGCTGAAGACGTCTTGGTTTTTCCTCCGGTACAGCACTGGGGACATCTTTGTTCCAGTGTCACTTTTCTGTGATTCACTCTTATCACACTTCCTGGCTCCCTTCCTGCTCTGGTTCACTCGTTACCCTGTAAAGGACTTTGTGCAATTTGGCTGTGTGAGCACAAACCGAGCATCAGATCGGCACGAAATAGATTTTAAGCCTGAGGTTCTGACATTTTCTAATAGAAAGGCTGGAAATAGCAGAGGCATTTTTGATGAGGGTCTCGTGGAAATAATGTGGTTCCTGCACACGCTGCTGCTGCTTTTCAAAATGATGATCACACACAGAGGCCACCATGGTCGTGCATGTCTCAGTATTCAAATCACAGTCTGCATTAAAACCCTATGCATCAGTTTTGATGATGTTGGGAAATGTATTTTGGACATATTTAGGACAGGGTACAATTATGTTACTACAAATATATATACACCAACATTTTATAAATATTTATATATATAACCAACAGTTCCAATAATAGGGAAGCACTTTGACGACTGTGAAAAAAACACCACTGCAATCTTGCTATAATTATCTATAAATAAAAAGAAAACACAATATGCAACCAAATCTATAGAGCTTGAATTAAATAACATAAATGCCCATATTTTCTTCATTGTTCCCTCTGCCAGTGCAGATGTGATCCAGATCCCTGGCCTATTTTTGCTTTGCAGGTATTGCAGTAAACTATCACCATCTTTGGAGGAAAAAGTTCCACATCTTAACTCCTGTTTGCGGCCAATAAAAGTCTTGACTGCTATTAGAGGTAATACTTTGAAATAATTATACATCAGCGACATTCTGGCCAATGCTCTGCAATATGACTCTGAGAGGTGAATGTCGGCAAACCGATGAATTGGTCAAGCTCTGATGCAAATGCAGACACTTCTGCTCCTGACTGTTCAGCATTGATTCACAGAAAATTGGAAAGCACTTGCTCCAATGGCTCTTACAATCCTGCCAAACAGTGATTTTCAGATCAGTTTACAGACCAGAGAACGCTCCTGAGTTGGACTCAAAATGACAACGCAAATGATAATCCTGCCATTTTCAGTGCAGAAAGAGTAGTTCATCCTCAAGGGCATTTTAAGAAAAATATATGTATATTCTTGAGTCTAAATAAAACCTTTTTATATGGGTTTAAATTTAACGTAGACGTGTTGATTTGATTACCACCACCTACACATGTGCGAAGGAGTGGGGTGACCTCCTGAGAGTTACCTGATTTCCTGCAGAAACAGCTTTTATGAATCTTTAATGATGAAAAACACACCTTGAGGTGAAATGTGAGGCTTTAAATATAGGAGGTATAAAAAGACTTTCTCACTTCATACATCTCGGATGTGTTGTATTCGGGCTTCATTCCAGCTCATGTCACAGCACAGGAGGCTCCGAGGCTTGTTAGCTGCCGTAATCATAGAGTGGGCAGAAGGATAAACTACTTAGATTACCTTTACATATATTAATTAATGCTTCAGCTATGTGAAATACTGTCAATCATGGATATGTATGTGTTTATGTTTATCTAAAACATAAATAATAAAGCTTGTGGTTTGACATTAAACATCAAACCTCCTTTCTTTGTTGCCAAGCATTTGATAATGACATCTTAAGAACTATTGCCATTTTATACATGTACACATTATTCCCCTGTAACATCATTATCAGCAGTAGCCCTCCAAAAAATCTGTATCGCTCAAGTTTTAAAAGAAATGCAAACTCTTCTTTAGTTACAGCTTTGAAATTGAGAGTATCATTGAAAACTAAATATGGAAACTGAAGATGGAGGTGCAGTTGACCAAAGCAAACATTTTAAATTGTCTCACTGAACACTGGGAAGCTGCAGTGGACAGTTATCACATTTGTTTAAAATGTTCATGGAATGTCAATTAATCCTAGAAATTGTTGTGGTTAACTTAATACTGGGTGTCCAAGATCATTGTACAAACAAAATAATCTATAAATAGCATATGATAATTATTAAATTGTTTATGTTAAGCAAAAATGCAAACAGCGACATAAGCTATCAGAAATCACCTGGGCCTCAAAAACCTTCTGGGAGCCATTTATCACATTTAAAAGCAAGCAAGTCAGTTACTGAAAACATGAATCAACCTATTAATCACTATGAAAACTGTTTCAGCCCTGAACACACAAGAGGGGGGGGGGGGGTAAGTAACACCCTCCTACAGAACACACAGAACATAAAAGCCTCCTGTGAATGAGTGAGACGGGATGAAGCTGCCATCAACCGCAAATTACGAATCAATGATAATTGTATTGCGTGATAAATACTTGTTGTCTATCAGAAACACAGTGGCGACACAAAGCCCCAATTTCACAGAGGCAAATATGCAGCATATAGGTAACATGCATCCACACAGAATTTAAATGAAGCCATTTCCTGCAAACCAGTAAAATACTATATCGATAAAGAACACATTTCCTAACCCAGGTTGCAGTCAAAGAGTGTATTTATCTTAGGAAGGTTCCTAACTGCCATAATAAGAACATTAATATAATAATAATTGTAAGTCTCTGGAGGATTAGGTAAGGAGCTTCAGTGCTTCTAAACTTATCTCATTTAACAAAGGAAACACTGAGTCATCCTTTGAATTACATTTCCAGACCTTTGAAAGAAAAGAGGAAATGCAACACATGATGCAACAGAACTGCAGTTTTATTCTCATGTCCCGAGCTCCTGATTTCTCTTACGTCACATGTGTCCAGTCAGGAGTCACATTGAGCAACAGGCATGTTGAACCTGTAGTTCAAAATATAAGTATTATAATTAAATACAAATACAAGAGTTATTTCAACCCCCATGATTGTGGAATGCACAAAAGATATCTCCACTCAACATAAAAAGGTCAAAAGCACCATACCAGGGAACTCTGCTTACTTATGTCATCATTTTCTCTGAGCCCTATTATATTATTGTTTTAATGGTGAATACTTTCTTGTTGCATTTGATTTAATGTCATTATATTTAAACATTTTAGTCCTGTCAGTTTTGTTTTTATATGTTGTTATCTCTTCCTGTGAGTAATTGATTAAATGTTCCCTCTGAAGTCTGAACTTAATCATTACTATTAGCATTATTGTAATTATTGACATTGTTATTTTATATTTCTGTATCTTGCAATTTCCGGTCTCGGATTATATAAAAAATCGTATCAAAATATGTTTCTGCGTACGCTCTACTTTTCCACATGTGATCTTCTTTACATCCTCCAATTTAAAATATTAAGTGGAAAAAGTATTGCCTGTGTATAAATTGATAACAGCTGTTATTTATATATTCCTCCAACGGTAGAGTCTGTCAGAAAGATGGCTTTAAGGTTCTCCTCTCCTAAATCATAATGACGTTTTCCATCGGGGTCAATCAACAAGTGGTTAATAGAGGAGATTATTTGACTTGGCATCTAAATCAAACCTGAGTTACTGAAGTTCAAGGTCTAGCCCCCCCCCCTGCTGTTCACTCACAACATTAATCATGGAGCCCAACCACCTGTGGCCCTGTTAAACAAACACACAAACAAAGAAGGATGTTGTGTTACAGAAGCAGTCCCACCTTCAGCTCCAGGTGTGTCTCTCACTTCCTCTCAGTTCAGTTCTATGTGACCCGGTCTCCTCCATGTTGTGGTACAGGCCCGGTGCTGTTAGCATGGTTAGCTCCAGTGTTAGCTCCATTAAATCAGTCATTGTGTGTCCTCCTCTCGCAGGGACGTGCTCCTCACGCGTGTGTCCTTCACCAATTCCCCTTGTTTCACTCGCATCTAAATAAATAAACACTTTTTGAATCCTGCTTATTTGTTGTGGTGACGCACATGACCTGCAAACAGGTGCGTGCGCTGCAGTGCGCCCCTCGTGGCGGCGGAAGGTACGGCAGGGCGAAGGGGACAATTCATACAAAGGAGAAGATTTTACACATACAAATACCTTTTTATTATATATTTGGCATCTTACTAAAGCAAAACTTCAAACAAATAGACAAACGTGTAAAGTAAGTAAGTTCTTGCTTTTAAATTAACTGAAAACATTCAAAGTAAAAACACTATGTGAGTGTTGCCTATTCCCTTAATGCACCAGTCTACTACATCAATACTGTTCAAGTATCTGGAGACAGTACAGTTTTGCGTAGCAGATCCCAAAACACAGACTACTGGTGTTAATATTTTTTTAAAAAGTAAGAATAGGCCTTATTAAGAATTTTTACATCAAACAAACAAGCTAAAAATAATAAATCAGTTTTATTTTTTACCCCTGAATTTAATTATTTTAAAGGCTGAATAACAGACAATCATTAGATTGTTGCAGGTTAGGAGGGATCTTGTCTGAAAACGCATGCACAGCAGTTTAGCATGCACTGCAATTTAGTAGCACTTAAATGGCACTTACTTATATCACTTTGTAGTTTAGCTTTTTTGAAGAAATTGTACTTTCTTGATTCTTGTTGTTCTTGGTTTGTACCCTCGGGCTTGAATGCACTTATTGTAAGTCGCTTTTGATTAAAGCGTCAGCTAAATGTAATGTAATGTAATGTAATGTAATGTAATATTGAAATCAGATATGGTAATACTGAATAATGCATAATAGCTAATGTGGCATAAACCTGTCTGCTACATTTTAGTTATTGCATGTTGTTATTGTTATATCACTAGTGTTTTAATAGTACTTGCTTTATAATCACTTTATACTTAAAGTATTACAATTTAAATTACTTGCTGAGTGTAGCTTATTCCCTTATGAAACGTTTTTTTAAGGATTGGTCTTAAATGTGTTTCTCCACCAGTGATGCTGCTGATGCAGGGGGCGAGGTCTAATGATACCTGCCCACTCTGATTGGATCAATAAACTGATTCCCCTTTCATTATCGATTGAATAAAAAAAAAACACTGAACAAGATGTAGTTGGGGGGTAGAGAGGTCAGATATTGGCTGATATAACGTGGAGTAAAAGAGAATAGTACCCGTAAAAAAATAAAGTACAGATATAGGAAAAATGTCCTTAAGTACATTCACCAAGCAATCGCCTCTGTTACATCCCACCACTGTGTATTTCCTACTGGATGGTTTTATTGTTGCCGTTAAAAATCAGGGACCTCAATAAAAGAAGAGAAAAAAAGAACCGCCTCTTAGTCACACTCTTCTCAGTGCCACTCTCAATAGGATGAATACGGTCTGTGGCACTGTCTGTATTCGATAGGGATGATGCAGTTTAACACAGTTCCAATACAGAGCATGAAACTGATGGGCTGCGCAGAGAGTTTATAGCCGCTGCTAATTTTCAGCTCTTGTCCCCATTTGCCCTCTTGTGTGATGTGCCGTATCATTTTAAGCTTGGAGGGAGCGCTCAGACTTTCTCAGCCATTCACAAAATGTTAACGTCCATCAGTGGCTCTTTTGTTGCTCCACAAAATGCCTGTGCACAGGCTCGCTGTATAACTCGGTTCACAATTGCCCTGGTATTTTACGAGACCGTTTCCTCCTGCAACTTAAATTGCATCGATTGCAGGTTATTCCCTGAGGCTCGTGCTCCCTCCACCTAATGTTGCCCAGCCTGGATGAGGTTAGGTTGATGATGACATGCATTGTCTTTAATTCCCAAAGTGACACTGATATATTTTTAATGTTATTTGTTTATTTGGCAAAATTAGACACCGGCTGCTGAACATCTGTCCACAGATCACAGAGCACTGCGGAGAATCCAGGAGCAGTTTAGTTCAATGACTTCCTCTCATTTGACTCATTTGACTCATGGAGACAGTGTTAGAAATAAGATAAGATACAATAGACTTTTTTAATCCTGAAAGAAATTCTTGTGCCAGCTTGCCCCAAGATTACAGTGACTGTAAAATATCCAATATGGTACATTAGAATAAATCTAATAGTATTAAGTTTAAAAAATATAAGTGAAATTGAAAAGTTTATGGTAAGAAACTGTGGTCTTTTGACCAGGACACATCTTACTGCATTTATTAGGTTACAAAACACCTAAATTCCAAAGCTGACTGTCATCACACGTATTTGATTGCCTGACTGCAGTTGCTTTGTTTTTATACACTTCAATACTTCGGCACTAAGTTGCCATTTGGACATGTCACTACAGAAGTCACTAATACGTTATTTCAAGTTTAAAAAACATTTCCCACATCTATTTTCAGTGATATTATTAAAGGTTTCTGTCTTGCTGTGGACGGGTTGATGCAAGGGACACCCAATGCAAAATGTATCCTCTCCTTTCCTGTTCGTCTATAATCAAATCCATAACAGAAAATGAATAAAGAGGAAGCTGACAATTGTGTGACTGAGACAGATAAAAGTGCCCAACACAATTGTCATCTTCGCAACCTCACAAAGTGATGAACATCCTACCCTCCGTAGCTTCGGGATCAGAATCAAGTGTAATCACATCTTGAGGAAGCATCAGGTTTTGTTCCTTTTTATTTCATTTTGCTGCTCTGCAAAAGCAGCTGAGAAGAGAGAGAAACTGAGAGAGACGGAGAGAAGTTCATTCCCGCTCTTCATTAATGTCAATAAGACATTCTCTGCAGGGGAATAGAAGACCCTGACTTGTGGGAGCTTGATTTGACGACTGAACTGAGCTAAGAAGGAAAACATCCGATGCTCAGCTCTGTGTAAATAAATGATGCTGAGCATGGTCTTTTGAGCTGTGAAGGGAACAAGTTCATTCTTTTTCTGAAGCATGGAGGACAAAAAGTGTAATTTCTTCAAAGAAATTCTTTATTTGCTATTTTTGATAAAAATTATCAAATTAATTTACAATTAAAATATATATCTATCAATAAATAGTTCAAATCAAGAGGGCAATAAAAGAAACAACCTAAAACAGTCAATAAAAACACATTTTTATATACATCAATTAATTCATGAATAAATGGTGGACTATAAAAATGTAGTCCAGATGAATTTTAGTTAAAAAAAAAAAAAGAGAAATAAATAACTGACTAAAAATATAATTAATAATCCAACGTAAACTATATGTACAATGGGAAAGATTTTTGAACCAATGAAGATCAATGAAGAGTGCATTTGGACACTATTAACCTTTTAATGACGTATATCTAAGGCACCCCAGTTTTTCAAATAGACTGAAGGAGCTGCTTTGCTCGACAGGCGCCCAAACCCTCCTGAAGTGGAGAAGAGCTACGAGTTAGCCACCCAGCTAAAGATCAATAATCTCCTAAAAAGCTGAATGTTTCCTCAGGCGGTGGTTGAGACCAAACCAGAGCTAAAAGAAGAATGAAGATATTGGACTTACATTCAGGAGAGGGCCTGAACAGAACATCTAATTGAATATTAATGATGCGTAGTATCAGCAGGATGTGTGAATGGTGTTTTAACAATTGTTCAACATAACATGGTGAGTTTATGTTATGTCAAAAAATTGTTCTGCTGCCCCCAAAAGGACATAAAATGAATGAATGCATCTCTACATAAGTGTTGTACTTTTAGTTTGTAATCAGCATATGTTTTATTTTTATTATTTTGTCCTTTAATGCTGTGTATAGATTCTTCCATCCCTGCTCTCTCAACATGAGTATGCTCAATAAGGGGTGTGCTACCTTAACAAATTAAATATTCAACTCCATTTATTGTTTAAACAGAACAGAATATTTAAGATAAAGAGGATATTAATACTTTAATGAAATAGAACAAATAAAAAGCAAATAAAAAACCCCACTTAGTGCTCACTGTGAGCGCACTGCAGAGCCACATCACTGTGCTTTATAGACTTTCATTCACAGTGTCCATGGCAACATGAGCCTTTGAGACCTGCGCTGGGATAGAGGAGGGCCAGGCGTTGCAGAGTTTCTCCGTCACGTCCTCGCTGACGTCACTGATTCTTCCCTCACCGTGGTATCCCCCCCACCCCCCACTCTCACCTCATTTCGTTCCTCTCATTCTTCAAACAGATTCACATTTTGAGTCGATGGCCTCTCTCTGGAGAGATTCGATTTTGAAGGGTTCACTTGGATCGGCTGCAATTTCCACGCAGCCCTTTTCAATTTCTGACATCTCAGCGCAAAATCATCAGGCAGACGAATCACATCAGACATACATCCAGTCTACACGCATAGAAACACACATCTATGAGTGGCTGGTGCCTCAGTAGCTCAGGCTCTGACAAATCCCTGAAGTGCTTCGGAATGCTCACTGTAAAATTAGTGGTGGTTTAATTCTAGTGTTATTTAATTCTCCAGAAACCTACCCCACAATTTAGCTTTACGCTCATCGTTATTCACATGAAAAATCTGATCAGACTGAGGGCTGAAGGGTTTAATGTGGGTCAAAAACACAGGCCATCATTATCTATTCTACCACATTATATCTCATCTGTACTCAGGATGGCAAGTCACACAGGGAAAGAGACAGAACATCGGGTCTGACATGGCACTAAAATAAAGATTGTGAGTGCATTCATGTGTCTACACGCGGGGTCAAAATGCAGACACATGAATGCACTCACACTTTCTTCTCATAAACTTGTTGTTTATGAATGAATACACACACAACCAATGACACAGACAGACACACACACACACACACATGCCATTACTGCCCTTGCCCTGCCATAACCTGTATTGTTGCAGTGAAGCACCAGTTCTCACCACTGAACATCTTATGTCTGCATGACAGAAATATAACGTACACACAGAGTCATTACTTCCACTGAACTAGTCCTCATTTGATGGATGGGAAATGATGTGAGAAAATGTTGAACTATGGCAATAACAGAATATTTCTTCCTCCTGTCGCAGGATCGATGCAATTTCGGGGTTAATGTTTGAACTAACTGGAGGGAAATGACCACATCTGTCCACCTGAGGTGATCACAGCAAGGTCGTATTTGATGGCCACTTTAGTGAGTATTCACAATGTCAATAGGTTCCTCCTCGACTTAAGTCCAAAATGAAAAGTCCCCACGACTTGCAAATTGACCGCATGAAGGTCCATACAGATAGTCACTTTCCACACGAGGTGAACCCTCGTGAAATTGGCGATTCCCCAGTTTTCCCTCAAGTGCCACAAGAAGATTAATATTTTAGCTTTGAAGTATCGCAACAATTATTGGTTAGACTGTAAAGCCATTTGTTAAACCCAAAAGGATAAATTGCGATGATATAATTATAAAATAAACTCAAAAGAATCACAGGAAAATACCTCATGAATTGAGAAGATAGTTATGAGATTATGTAATTAAGAACACTGTATTGTTTTTCTTTGTTAAATACGAGGACTGATTTACTCTGTCTGGAGCAGAACATACCATGAAATATATATATATATATATATATATATGATTGTATTGATAAACCATAGGGACTGCTCTCTGGATAAAAGACTATCTTCGGGACAGAAAAGATTAACACAATGTCAAAGTTCATACAGTATTAATATTGCATTTATATATTAGACAGACTCAGGGTGGACAGCGACCTGCCCCGACCGTTTGGGTTGAAAGGAGAGAAATGGTGAAGAGAGAAGGAAAAAAGAGTGACCAGTGGGAGTATATCTCTGTTAAAGGTTTAATGGTGATAGCAATAATTACAGCAGAAAAGACAGTAATTAGAGTTGAGCAGAAGTGTCAGATCGGGACTCTGCATCCCTTGAGATACCTTCAGAATGAGGACAGAGAAGAAGAGCCTTCAAAAGCGAGGGAAAGAGAAAGAGAGAGAGAAAACAAGCAGCCTATGGAAGGACATACCTCCGCCTCCCATTCTGCTCTTGGAAACTCGAAGAACCATAAGTAAACCTGTATTTTAAGAGTGAAGTTATCTATTGGGATATTTCACTACTTTGAGATATGGTGGAGCTTGACCAATAAGGATTTGTATGTCGGGAGAAGAAGCGAGATTTCTGTTCTGGATTCAACAGGGAGCCAATGCAGATAACAGATCCATGATAATTTTAACGGAATCCTTCTGAGACACAATTTTTTCATAGCTGTCATAATACAGCCATAGAGACTAGGACAGTCAAAAACAACTCCAAGGTTCCCTACAGTAGAACAGGTGGCCAAGGTGATGCCACACGAAAGGATTCTACGATAAGGGAATTTTGTGCTGAGGCGTTCAACTAAATTCTTAACTTTTCCGTAAATTCAGAAGTAAAACACGACCAGTCAGGTAGTCCTGAAGTTTGACTACCTGATTATTTTTGTCTGGCGTAATACAGCGGAGTGTCTGTAAACTGTGCTATATCTGATAATATTGCCTGACAGAAGGATATACTGTATATATGTTGAGAGTTTCGGTCCCAGTAGAAAATCTTTTGGAACTCCATGTCCAATGTTTGTGTGCCTGGGAAACAAACTGGAATCTATCCAATATAGACGATTCCCTTTGATCACAATTAATTGTCCAAAGGAACAGCTGACTAAAAGCATTTTTGTTCGATACAATTTCAGCTGCACCTTTTTCACTTCAATATGAATAAAGTCACAAACAACTCTGGAGTGTTACATTTTATTTGGTCTCATCTCTTTTTGAGCTTTTTCCTTAGTTTTTTTTTTCCACAGGTTAAAACCCATTATAATAGCCAAGAGAAATAAAAACATTTTCACATACTGTATACAGAAATAATCCTCTTGACACACAACAATAAAAACAGTTGATTAGGCCCAGCCCAGTGCGAGATTTCACAAAAATGCAACAATAACGAAGTTTTCAAAGCCTGATGACCACTAAAACTCTAACTCAAAAAGAGCAGAGACAGTTCTGAGAGAGATGTAAAAATGGCTGCCAGGGCAATGCAACAATTGCGTTATCACATCGCCTAGGCTGTAATAAAACACACACACATAGAAAAGACATGGAAATGAATCTGGAACAATTATAATTAAAAGCAAATAGATACAAAGATGGAGAGGTCGACCTTGTCCACCACTTGAAGGTGGTGACAAAATCCTCATCTCCCTCAAGCAGTTTTATGCACATAAAAATTCAGTATGGGTGCCCAAAGGGGACATTTGACCACAATTTAGGTTTGGGATTTTGCAATTATGTACACAAAAAAAAACTGATTTCAAGCTCTACCAGGCAATTCTCTTGAATTTTCTGCTACACAAAAATACTCTGGTTTGTAGAGGAATCGTTTTGATACAGATTTGGTCGAATTCAGAGAACTGGAATGTAAAGTTAATCTGCCTCATGTGAAGCACCCATACACGCAACTTAAATACTCCAGTGAAAACCTATAAAAAATGTTTTGATCATATGAAGCAATCATCCATCATCCTAATGTAGACTGCGTCCATAGCCATCTATACAGAAACATATTTTTAAATCCAGTGTGTAAAAAGATAGCCATTTATAAATATCCACTTTCCCCCCATTTATAAATGTTGTATATGCCCCTAGCTTGCTGGTAGGAAGCTGTCAGAAGGAAAAGCCTTTTACAGTAATGTGATGCTGTGAGTGGAAGAGATGTGACCGGTGAGTCATGGGGATTTGTACCATCCAAACCATTTAAAATTTCTATTATGGATCATTTAGAGTTCAGCTAGTTAAGCCCCAGCATGAGCACCTGAAAGAGACCACCTACTGTTAAAAACCCTTGAGCTGCTGTCAAATACTTTACCTTGAATTATATCTGTGCCTTAAAAGACATTAATCGGGTTAAGTGTCGGCTGTAATCTTAGGACTGAGTGTTTATTAGACACAGCGCGGACACTTAAGTCAATTTCATTTCGTAGGCATTAAATTAAGTGTAAATAGGCAAAGGCATAAAAACCCAATGTGGACATTGGAATTTTGTTACTACTGATTTTTGGTTGATTTACTCAAGCTATAACTGCTTTTTACGCTGAGGTCGGACGTTCAGCATTCTTTCCACAACAACTTCACAATAACACGTTTTTTCACACCAGCATTTCAGAACAGAAAAAAAATCTTTCCAGTTAATCAAGTATTCATAAAGCACATCATGGGACAATTTTGAAGAGGGCTGACTGCTTAGCATTTTAAGGCGGGAAAAATAATTGGAGGTGAGTGAAAGGCAGCCGACTGATGTACAGATGTAAGGTCTTTGTAAAATGTTTCTCAGACAGTGTTGTAAAGAAAGAAAGGAATGTAATAGACATCACTTCAACCGACCAAAATATCAGCCTGCCTCCACGAACCCTGCTGGTGCGATTGCCAGAAGCTGGTGAGGGAGTCATGGACAAGTCGGCTTCTAGCAATTTTTCAGCATGTGTTTCAGGGGCATAGCCTTGGCTAGAGGGTCGATGGGAGGGGAAGAGATGTATCAATTGCATTATTTCGAAGTGTAGCCAGCTCTTACTAGCTTTTCCAGTATCACCAACCTTAGCTTTAAATTTATGTTAATTTCAAATTATATACCCAGGGTTGAAGGGCACATTTTAGTTCCTAGTGTTGTGTGGAACCAGAGGCGTTGTAGAACTAGCTTGGGCACCTGATTTGTAGAACGATTCCACATGATTAAGATAAAATGCAAATGTAGTAACTAATCATTTGCTTTTATCTGTGAACAATGTCAAGCACACGGAAATATAAATCAGTCTGCACAAGGGTTGTTTACTCAGCGCACTCATTCAGCACTAGGAGCAGACATTTCGAGAGTGAACAGGTTCTCTGCAGAAAGATCATGAAGTAATTGAGTGTCACTAGCTTCGCAGAACAATAATCTCGACCATGGGGCTGCTGCATGCTGTTGAGAGAAGGGGGGTTGAGTGTGTGGGCCTCGGACTTAATCTCAAAGCTAAAATCCATGTTTATTTTGTGAACAGAGCGCCAAGAGCCTGTCACTGTGGTCTTGGAAACAAATTGGTCATCCTTTCATGGCTCCGATTCGTTTAGTTTTCGATGATACAGAAAAAGAGGACAGCAGATGGTGACCTTGGATGCACAGACAGAAGCAAATTAGAAATAATATTCACTCTTTGAAAGACCGAGCATTAGCTTTTGCACTTTGCGGGGCCCGTTGCAGACATGGCTTTTGTCCACGTCCCTCTTGGGATATGCATTCCTGTACAGCTAAAGAAAGGTCATATTTGATAATTTGGTCTCAGCCTGTTAATGCCAAACAAAGGCCCGGACAGGTGCTTTAGTTTCATACGAGCCAGAAAGAGCAATAATGAGACCCTGGCACAGACGGCTGCCTGTGAGACAGCTGAAATGAGCCTGATAACCAGGTACATTTGTAACATCTACTTAATTGAACAATAGCAAGCAGAGGTGCAATCGGGTGAGAGCCAGTGAAATGCTAGGGCATCTAGTTAGGTGCTTCAGAATTTACTCTTCAGTGAGCCGCCAAGGTGAGACTTCATCAATAAAAAAATTATCATCAATATTCAGCCTGAGTTTTCCCAAACTTCTTGCTGTTCTACAATTTTTCTCCATAGCCACACACAGAAAACATGCTTTAACTAGAGCTGAAGCAATTTGAGAAATACAGTGTCCTTCTGACTCGACTCTCCGGCTTCGCTGAAGTCGACACCAGAAATGGGGACGTTTACGTGCAGGTCTTTCTTTGTTACTTTCAATAATCAGAATAGTTCAGTGCAGGAGTTGTAACGAATCTTTGAGATTCCGTTTTTTAAAGGTTCACAAATCTACCCCGGAGCTTGGCATGTTTACAGAGAAGGCTGTGCAGAAACTAGATTCAGTCCTTCTCAGTACAAGATCTTCTCTGTGTTATAACTGATGGGTTTACACAACACTGTGATGCTCGCTTTGCTGTTGGCTGTTAACTGTAATGATACAGCAGCAGTAGAACATGTCCCTGCTCAATGTAATCAGAGAAAAGTATTAACTTCTGCCAGCATCACCCGCCACCATGTTGTTACTGTGACAAACGCACTGATTGGGTCATATTGATACATTTATAAACTAGAATTAAATCACAGTATCTGCATTGTGTTGAATATGTTAAAGTGTCTTAAGCCATAACTATATTTTATACCATATGTCCTGATTTACCGAAAAACAGCACGAATGATGACTATGGAGCACCAAAACTGGCAAAGTGCAGGAACAGGTTATCAGACAAGTCAAAATATGATTTAAAACATCAACAAATAAAAGTGTTGGGCAAAAAAGTAATTCGGGGTTTAAAAATATAAAGCTTTATGTGATTAGCACCAGCAGGAACTAGATTAGCACTTCAATGTGATGTCCGTGTGTAAAACAAATAGGGTTTTACTGGAATTTTGACAAAAAAATAATAATAGAGTCTACAGCAGGTTTAACAAGTGGATGCTGCTACTATTAAACAAAAAGTATATGGTTGAATCTATGTAAACGTATATCTGCTGTTGACAATTGGCAACACTTTTCACTCGCTTTTACTAAGCCAACAAATAAGTGGCTTGCAATATGATTTTCTTTCCCCATTCTTGATAATGGCTCCGAAACACAACTGCCACTAGTTGGTGCCTCTTGGCGTGATGAGGGTCACGGACTTGGGTTGCACCACTGTGCCGTCTCATTAGCTTTTATTCATGCAATGTATTGGCAATTTGCCATTCGCTGATTGAGGCAACGGTCTGAGCTTTGAATTAAGATCATCAAATCATGTCTGCTCCCTGCCGCCCTGTGGAGCTGGTGGCCAGATATCACTCCCTCCTGCAGAGAATGCACTTCCATTCTCCCCGGCTGCTTGTTGTAGAGACGCTGATTTCCAATGACGGATCGGGCAAAGCCTCCAAGAGCAGAGAGCCGCAAACAACCCATCAGGACTTTCTTATGGGAGTGCTGGTTGTCAGCTGCGGCAGATGGGTGGCAGCCATGGCTCATAAATCTGACAGCCAAAACTAAGAATTGCTCGTTCCTGTCATATATGTGTCCCGGTCACGTCCTACCAAAAAAATTTCAAATTCTTAAGCATTTCAACATATTAGCATGAACAGGTCATTTGGCAGCAGGTGAGGTTTCGCACCACTTCAAATGAAACACTTCCGAGGAATGATTTCCAGAAATAAAATAATTTCCCCAACTCTGACGCATAAGTTATTTGTGAGATCCATGGTGACTGCTGTTATTACAAGTAATATTTTATGTAGCCGGACTCAAAATGCGCGCCCTTGATAGAAAACGGCAGGTAATGCTTTTTCAATATAAGCTCTGGGGGAGAATTAAAGTGAGCACTGAGAGAACATCCAGACCAGACATGATTGGCGGCTTGAAGTGGATACTTGACACACGCTGCATTTGTGACAGAAATAATCAGCCAGACGTTTCAATCATCTCAATTTCCTTTGTGTAGCCTTTTTTTTTACTCACAGAGCTCTGTTGACAATAACAGCCTTCCGAGCCTAATGATTATCAGAGGATGGCTCTTGTGACTTTGTGTGTTGACACAGAGACGCGTCAATAACTCATCCCTGTCATGTCTATAAAATGGCGGCGCGGACGAGAGCAGAGGACGGGTAGGGAACAGCGCTGAGGGACACAGCAGCTAAATCAAACCTTCAACGTTTGCCCGACTTTGAAGAAGATCCACACAGCTCATGTCCTGTTGATGGCAGGAGAAACGGGACCAGAGGTCGATATGAAACAACAGCAAAATGGGGAATGTGGGTGATCCTACAAGCTCTATCTGTCCGGAAGAAGCAACTAGGATGGAGGAGCTGCTGCTTTTTCTTCCATGTTCTCAACATTAATATGATATAAACTTTGTATTCTACTCTTTGCTTCAAATTGCATCCTTTCCTATGTCATGAGAAGAATTTGTACAATTATTTTGTCTTTCCGAAACAGACACTCCAACACCTCCGGTCCATTTTACAGAGCAGATGCCAGGTGTGTGTGGAGGTGGGTTAGTAGGCCGCTTATGAGCTCTCTCAAACTAACTGTGTAACCCTTGACATTAAAAGGGATTTTTAATGCCAATGGATTTTTTTATCCTCCTTCCATCAGTTTTCAATTTGTACAACCAATTGCAGCACCACAAATGCTTTCAAGAGGAGTGTGCACCATTATTTCCATTTTTTTCACAAATTAATGACATCTCCCCCCTCTCAACAACAGCAGGCCTTTCACCCCCTCAAGTGCAGCCATACAGAACTTTGACCATTTGAAGTGGCTGGACTCTTCACTGTACAATCTACCTGCTCTTACCAGTGAGTATTACTTTGGATGTCCAGTAGTAGATAGAACAGATAGGTAAATGTGCAAAAGAAATATAAAATAAAGCTCCCCTTTCCATCCAAAACAAATCTGATTCCCTCCCAGCATCTCCCCAGTAAATGGATTGTCCTTGAACGAGTGCCATTTCTTCCTGTTTTTTTTCACGGACAGAAACCTGGCTGTTACTGAATTGAACGCTCTGCAGTGTGCCCGCCAGAAAAAGCTTCCACAGAGCAAGCAAGCAAAGGAAAGGGAGCAAGAAGAAAAAAGGAGTACAGCTATCTACCACATCACCTGAGGGGGAAGGGCACAGAAAAAGGTGAGTGTCCACAGACACAAACTTTATGCATTAAAAGTGCGCGACTTCTACCGAGATGGAATCCGATGCAGCAAGCGGCTACAATACCTTGTGAGGAGGATGCGTGGCATTAACGTAACGTTGGGGGAAATTAATTAAGAAGATATCCAAACGCATTGTTAATTCTCCCTGCTCTTATCAAGAGGCTAATTATCGCTATCAACCTCCTCCATTCGTCAGCAGGATTATTAGGCTAATCTCAAAGCTTTCCCCCTTCGGAGACGAGGTCTTTCCCTCTTCATCGGAACAAAGCGGTTATTGTCTTCCCATGACACGGTGTCAGTGATGAACCCAATCAGTATTTCTACCCTGTAATGCTCCAGTGAAAACATGGGTTACATGACTAGTTTGGGCCTCGTGTAAGTGGGTCTCTTCCAGTTGCTCACATGCCTGACCTACGTCAATTAGGTTAAGGGACTAGATGCTTGGGAACCCGGCTCACTCCGGTTATGCATCACAAGTCTGAGATGTTGTGAACTGCCACACCTCATGCATTTCCCAGAATGCCTTTTGAGAAAACTGTCTGAACATGTTACATTAGGTGTGTACAACAACCGCTGACAATAATGATTGTGAGCCAAGAGTGGAATGAGGCCGTTTGTCCGTGGTTGCTCTGGTGCAGTCTCCTCTGTTGAGGCTACTGATGCAAAAAAAAAATATTGTTTCAGTGTCTCTGCAACAAATTCCTCACTGTATTAAAATGCTCAAACGTCTCTGCTGCATCTGTGCTGAGAACATATCACAGTAATCTAAAGGTTCCTACCAGATGTTTTCATTACTGACATAATAGTTTAGGATGGATTTCTTTTCTGACCCTAGATCTGTGAGTAGAGTTCAATAACGCCTAAGCTCAAGTTGTGCAAAGCCAGCCTACAACTCACAACGTCCCTGAACTATCTGATGTTTGACGCGTGTTACCAAAGGACTTGTTTTACATTGTCAAATTGTTGCACAGAGTTAAATGGTAATAATACCTCTCTCATGTGTGTAAGCTAAATATGTTGCTCACATCAGGAGATGATTATCTTAGCGTAACTAAGCATGAAGACTAAAAACAAGGGGAAGCAGCTAGCATGGCTCTGTCCAGCGGTAGCAAGTTGGAGTTGATGTTGAATACATTGAATAGACAGATAAGAGAGTGGTGTCAACAATGTCAAACAAATCTTTTGGAATCAGGTTTTGCATCTCTCCTATCAAATTTGTATTTTAATATATAGTGTTATAATGCATATATTTTCTAAAAACCTTTTATTTTATTCTCTGATCTATATTTTTGATTTATTTTTATTGTTTTTGTCGTGGTCCGTATATATTTCTATTCTTGGCTGCAGCGACTGTAATGAAATCTAACATACAGGGGTAAAAAAAAACATGAATTTCAAATCTTCCAGCTCCTACCTTCTCGGATACAAATTTTGATGGATCCACGACAAAGAAATGTAACATTTCAGATCTAGATCTTCTAGTTCAAGAACTGAATAAAAGGACCAATGACGACCAAGTTAGTGGTGCACTGTGACATTATAGGCTGGCTTTGTGAGGCCACTGTGGAGATTAGTGAAGGAAGTGTCCATATTGATGTACTGTAGTATCTTCTAATAGTTATTTTAGTTTGAACCTTCCTAAAGCATCAGACGGGTGGTGATAAGACAGTCAGGATAGTGTCATACAAGTCAATCAACTACAGAAAAGTATATTAAAGTTAGGTTTAAATACTATTGTCTCTCTGTATCATCCAGTGTGGCGAACCCACCCGTCTGGCACTCTGCGGAGGCAGAAACAACTTATTTGCAGACACTCTTTGGCCCAGCTCTTACACTGTCACAGTGGCATTCTTTGGCATACGGAGGGAATGCAGAGGGCTCCCCTGTCTTGTTTCCTGGGCTCTGTCGCCTGCCAGCCAAATGAATCTGTCCAATCCCTGGCATTTCCAGAGGAATGTTACTGGAATGTTATCTGCTTCAAAGTGGATTGCCTGGGTCATGGTTTTGTCTTGGATTTCATGAGCAGCCTAGAATATCCACTCTGAGTGCTTTCTCCCATAATGCAACAGGGCAGACTGTTTAAAAAAAAAACAACAGTAAGCTTTCCTTGAACAATGAGTCTAGACGTACATGCGCACACACATGGAGACGACATTTTCTTCCACAGCAACGCTAAGCTGATTTCCAAATTTAAACCAAATTCAAAGCATCTTCCCTACACACCAGATTATCCATTCAAGGAACCTTGAAAAGATATATATTAAGAACACTTCATGAAATAAGGCACTCCAATTTTTCATTGTCCTGAATGCTTTCAGTCTGCAGAGAGGTAGAGACAGATGAAGCCGTGCAAGTCGCCTTATCCACCTCTGCATTGTCACAATGCTTCAAAGGTAGGGGGTGATGAAAGCAGGTGATATGAGCGGTCTGATAGGATCTGAAGATGGAACTAGTGATCTGTGGTCTGCTCCTTCAAAGGGATAGAGAAACAGAGATAGAGAGGGAGAATGAAACGGGCACCAGCTATTGGTTTACCTTTCCTTTAAGATGTAGGACAAAGTAGTGGAAACAGTCCTGGGCTGTGTTCCTGTGATAAAACTGCACTTTTCAACACTCAGAAGGGAGAGGTGGTCACAAGCCAACAGACGAGGCCTTGTTTAGAACCGGTCATCTCTGTGCTGGGTAGGGGACTTGAAGGGCTTGAGCCCCATTGTCCGGCGGGGGTGAGCCCTCTCTTTGGTGCCATCCAGGGGCTTGCTGCAGGCCGCCCAGCCCAGGTCAATCAGGGGCGAGTCGGCTGGGTTGAGGGGGACTATGCGGAATGAGGGCAACGTGGGCGAGCCGTTGGTGGAGCACGGGGCGGAGCGGGACGTGTGAAAGGGAGTTGAGAAGGGGTCGAATGGTGAAGCTGTGTCCGAGTCGCCCAAGGGGTCAGCTTTGAGGGCAAATGGATCACAGTCCGGTGTTGGGAACGGGTCACAGTTGGTGAACGGGTTTGTAGGGGAAGGCTGATAGCCCAGGGGGTTGCTGTCCGAGCGGATAGGACTGCGGCCCACAGTTGAGATGAAGCTCCAGGGGTCGATGCGGGGGCGGATGGGTGACGGGCGGGGCCGGGGGATGACGCTGACCTCCAGGCGGCGGGTTTTGGGGCTCCAGAGGGCAGGGTTGGGATGGAGAGAATAGGGCACAGAAGGTTTATCCTCGGTGTCCTGTGTGTCTTGGCAGAAGGGAAGGTCCAAAACTGGAAAGAACAGAAAGAAAAACATCAAACATGCTCTGCAGGATTTCAGAATTAAAACTCTTAATGGCTGAGGGACTTACGAATGACAAATACAAAAGTCAAAAACTGAGCTGAGGCAAAGATATCCTGAATAGTTATATAAAGATTCTAGACAACAGTCTCGTCGACAACAGACTCTGTAAGATGAGTAAAATGACAAAGACTAATATATATATAAAAAAGGTTTAAACATTCAACATATTAAACATCTTCATCATCCCGTCCTTCATGTTCTTGCTGGAGGAGTTTTTAATTGTTAATCTGGAATGTGCTTTCAAACTGCTGCTCCACTGCTCTTTTTATTGCATTCTTACCCCATCTGAATGCATTCGTGCATAGTTCTAGAAAACACATACTCTAAAAACATGCTGACATTGATCCAGACAGAAACATGAAAGTGGAAGACTACTGTTGCAAAAAGAAATGGAACAAGCACCAGCGCAGAATGTTGATGTAATTAGTCTAGATTTAAGAGAACAACATAGTGCCGTGTAACTACATGACGGAGCTGCAAGCAGCAAGCAGCAAGTGTAAATTAGCACCGACAAGAACATTAAACTCAGAATAAATCACCTCGGATGAACATTCGCAATGTCCAAATGTGATGGGTCTGCCAAATGGCATTACTTACGTGAACAGCAACTCTCCGTGCATGCAAAAGATAAAGCTGACAAGACAGGGGAATCGGGAGTCACATGAGCAAACCAGTGTCGGTCTCCTCTAAATTCATCTCTCTCTTTCAAGCTTACATTCACAGCCAGTAACCTTGTGGCAGTCTGTCAATGCATCTGAGTCATTGCGCTCAATAAACGTAATAAGACGCTTAGCTAAAACATTCCCTGTTTAATTAAGTGTGGCTTTTCGCCTCTGTGCGCCCCATGTAATGAGCGCATGCGGTTTGTGAGATCACGGTTGTTTGGCGGCGGAGCAGGCGAGATATGTCTGCTCGCAACCTGGGGGCAGCGCTGGGAGAACGGCTCTGTGGAGAATCCGGGGCTTTGTGAGTCAAGCGGACCAGATACGGAGTGTGAAATGTTCCCAGGGGGCACTGTTAAAGCCCCTCGCAAAGCCCACTCGCTCTTAAAACAACCAATACCCACGCCTCCGTCGTTACAGCTCTAAACTGTGTCAGTGCTTCTAAGATACGCTTATTACTCTTTGGGAAAAACATGTCAATGTACTGTAAATGAAAGCAGCTGGTATGCAGATAATGTCTGGGAGCACGGCACTGTACAAGAATTAAAACACAAGTGTAAATATGCCCCATGAGAATGGAAAATTGCCTATTTCAAAATGTAATTTTGAGGGGATAATGAATGCTTAACCCTCTGGCGTGTACTCTTTTATCATGTGTCATGCATGTATTTAACACAACATACAAGACACATTACATGTCTGGATATGAGCATATTTGCACTCAATGCAACCATAATGCACAGCTGGGCTCAAGCCAAAGACTCTGAGGGAGAGCCCAGAAAGACTTTGCCGTGTCGGTGAATTCATGAACAGATGATCAGCAACTCTGAATCCAGCACTTTCAGGCTCTGTGACCTCAGCTGTGCTGCCTCATGTTTCGCCGTCAACTTTGCAATAAAAGAGAATCTCTGACTCTCGGGGAAAACAACAGGGGCAGAAGATTTGATGCAAGCTTTGCTGAGCAAGTATTAGTACTGGGGCCAGCTGTTACTGGAGATATGCAAATTGTTATTCAAGGTATAACTTGGATCCAGTTTCAGTGTTTGGGGCGCCCTGAAGAAATGTGGTCATATCATGGAACTATGTTAAAAAGAAACCAAAGACCCAATCAGGAGAAGAGATAAGGTTGGGAAGCAAGAGAAAAATGGCTTCTAGCCCTGAGTATGAGTCAGAGGATTTCTTACACTTCACATAGTGTAAGGATCTTTTCCTCTAAAATTGGTGGAATACTCCTTTAAGGTGAAAAACTGACCTAGCTGGGAGGTGTGCAGGCCTTGGCTGGACCTCCTCCTCCGGTCAGCTTTGTGCTCCCAGGCCTCGCAGCTGGTCTCCCCGTTGGAAGAATTGGAACTCAGGTTCCATTCGGTTGGGCTGCTCTTGTGGTGCCGCGGGGGGGTCCTGGGGCTCTGCGGACTGTGCGGCGTCCTGTGGCCACACCTCTCACGCCGGTTTGGCGGGGGTGGAGTCAGGGGCAAGGGCTTGAGTTCTTGGTACTGCAGAGCTAAATCCAAGAGTGGTCTGGGGAGCGGCTCAGAGGTGGACAATGAGATGAGATCGTCCACTACTGGGGGGTCTGAAATGAGGGGCTTAGGGGAGGAGATCTCCAGTTCGTAGGTGGTGCGTTCCTCTTGGGATGGGGGGTTAGTTCGAGGGGGCACCCTTGGGGGCATATCAAGGCAGCGACCCAACCCTACTGAGGCCAGGAGGGAGGCACCCCCGAGCAGGGCCTGGTGCGTGCCCTTAATCAGGCCACTGTGGGAACCCCTCTCAGGCCTGGGGGAGCCAGCTGGGGAGGAGCCACCTTCCTCGCTGCCCGAGTCTCCCTGAGGTAGAGGAAGCCGCAGGCTGTTCTTCACTGAGGAGCCTGCAGAGAGAGAAAAATGATTTTTTTAAGTTTCAGCAAGACAGAGAAGGAGAAAGAGACAGAAAAAAACCACTCAGTGCATTTATTATTCATTTAGCGTCTATTTATAATTCACACCCATGCCAGTGTGAATTATAACACCAGCTAATGGAAGATGCAACTGGCGTTTAGGCAGGTGATGGAGGGCGCCGGTTACCGTTCTGTGCAGTGGGTGGGGTGGGGGTGCAGGGTCTGTACTCCTCAAAGTCGTCCTTGGACTCTCCGTTCTCATTGCTGTCTGACCCCAGGAGCTTGGCTCTCATCGAAAGACTGAAAGCGACAACAAATTAAGAAACACTGAAGCGTGTTGCTGAACTAAGTTGAGTCCTTGTCAACCCTAAATGTTCACATGTTAAAGAAAATGCTTTACCTGCTTTCCTGTGGACTGAGGCGCAGCATTTTGGGGCTTTTGGGACTTTTCGGGCTCTGGGGCCTCCAGTGGGTGCACAGCCTCATGTCTCCATTGGATTGTTTGAGAGTGGACGGCTCCAGAGGCCAGGCTGGGCTCAGCCCGAACGACCTGCTGTTGTCACTGGGACTGACTGCAAAGAAAAAGGGAGAAAAATATAAGCTGGCACATTATCAGTATGCATGCCACCCGGCTGTATACTAATGAGGTGAGTGAGGCATTTTGAAAAGGCATCTTTCACAACAACAACAATTAAGGCAGGCTTACACTCGTCTCCGACACGGTGACATTTAACTGACCCCATGGCTACATTTCATGAAACTTCAACAAGTCACAATCTCTTCTAAATTGTGTTATGATGACGTCATTATAGGGGATTCAGTCTATTGGGCAATGTCAGAATGGTTTGCAGAGTAGGAGGTGGAAGGAAGGGAGGAGCATCTCTTACACCAAAATAAGCAGGTTTTTAAACTGGCTAAAAGAAAGGAGGGATGCTGATTGAATCCATTGCATACAAAAGTTGGATGTTAGTGGGTTTCTGAACCAATTGAAAAGGGACTTGAGAGAAAATGAAAGGAAGTGCAGTGTGCAAATAAAAGCTGTGAATTTCAAATAGCGTTCACACTATTTACCTCCCCACCGACTGGCACATGCTCCAAACACATAGCATGTGAACAGTCAGTGATGCACAGACTGGGCGTCCTGCCACAACACCTTGCACTCACACATTTTTAACCTCACACCCCCGACAAAGTTAAATGGAACTTTCTCGACACAAAGGCTGACACGTTTGACAAAGGAAGGGACAAAAGTGGAAAATAGAACTTTTAAAAACTTTAAATCTATTGTTTTTATTTCACCGATTTCTGGCAACGCTTATTTCCAGCGATTCCCTCGCTCGTTCCTGTCACTTCCATTGCGGCTTCAGAAATTGCGGCTATGCTCTCTGAACGGACAAGTCGTTCTGTTTCAATTGGCCTGTACTACACTCGCGGCGTGGCTTGTGCACTTTGCCTCTCATCTCTCTCTGACACAATGTTTTTCAAAGCATCCACAGAAAGTCAGTTGATGGTGTCAGGGTTGCAATTTCACCAATATCAAACTGGGGCTTGAAAATAGAAAAATCCCCAGCATTTCCTCTGTAAACACTCCCTTCCCTTTTGCAGTTTGTCCACATTAATGTATTCATCTTTATGTTTACATGGTTGTAATGTTTGTGTATATTTCCATGTTAGCTCATCTACTCATCATAGGCCCTGTTTTGCATTTCTACTTCCGTTATACATTATTAACAAAGGTGATATTCATTTGCTGCTACATATCAAACAAACATCTGTGCAAACTGCAGATATTAATCAGGTGTAATGTTTACTTTGTTCACGTCTTAGTATTAGCATGCAATCGTCAAGTAAAGCTGTCGTTACCTCAGCCAAGGAGGTTATGTTTCCGTCTGCATTTGATTGCTTGTTAGTGAGTTTGACAGGATTACAAAAAAACTTCTCAACTGGTTTCCATGATGTTTTGTGGTGGGCTGAGGCATGACCCAAGGAGGAACTCATTCAATTGTGGTGCAGATCGGGATCAGGAGGGAGATCCACAACTTTTTTTCCCCCAGTTACTTTCTCAAGTATCAATGCAGAGATCATTAGGAAAATATCTGTAGGGTGCTTTTGTCAATGTACAAGTGGAAATTTGTGCTGCTCTGGATTCTGTGATTAAAAATAAGTATTTTTTTTGGGGGGGGGGGGGGTTGTATTTGTTCAGTTACTGTATAGTAACAAATATTTATTTCAACTATCAGAGAATGGATATATTTCTACAGTTTGTAGAAAATGTCTTTGTACATATATATATATATATATATATATATATATATATATATATATATATATATATATATATATATATATCTTAAGCAATACATGTATATGCTGATGATGATAAAGTGGCCAACCAGCCTTGGTGGAGGTATGGGCTCTCCACTTTTCGATATGTCCGGAGAATTGGGTCTAGACTTTCTGCAGAGTTTGCCTTCCACACATACACAATGCAGCAAGACGCCTTCACAACAACACAGAAATCACTGGAGTGTTCAGGTGAGGGCATGGGCAGCAGGCAGAGGAGGAATGTAATGTATTAATTCTGCTGCAGAGAACACGTGTTGTTGTTTAAAGCACATGGACACAGGTTTCAGCCCTTATCACCCAAACCTCTCTCGACATCTTCTTCTGTGTCTTCTATGCGTTTGGCGCCGCTTTTTCATGCATTGAGATTTGTATTCTTTTTGATTTGTTCATTTTTGCATCTGTTGCGTGTTTGAAGCATCATCAACAAACCTGCTCACATTCACTCCTCCTGAATTTCCCCTGGACTTTATACTAGGGGCTTAGCCAGAAAAATGTCAGCAGAAGTTCTGGAGGCTCTCACTCGGACATTTGCATTCACACATACATGAAGAAAGTCAGAGGATCCCTGGAGGTCAGTGCATATCTTAGAGCAGCTTCAGTTTTGAGGGTATTTCGTCATAAACCGAAGCGTGGGGTGAATGTTAACTAATCATCTATGTCATCCTCTGAATATCCAAATTATGTTCCTTCAGGTGAATATTTATCTAAATGAATGAAAATATTTGCATTAGGGTGGCAAAACCACTCAAGTCAAAAGGACTCTTTTATAAAGGATGGCAAAGAATTGTACTGTTATGTGCTTTGAGTAATCACGACTTGAAAAGCGCTATATACATGAAGACCATTTATCATTTAAAACATGTGTTAACTTGCACATGACAAATGAGAGCTTGAACTCAATTTGATCTCAATCAATGCAATGTTGAGATATTTAATTCAGGACAAAAGCACAGGGTCGAACAACTGACAATGCCTTCATTAGAGCAACACCACTAGCTAAATTGGAGTAATAATGATAATAATAATATGGATAGCATATTCAGCAGAGGATGTACATGCGCAGGACATGTAGCAGCCTCTATACCTCAGGTACTGGAGGTGGAATGAGGAACAGCACAGGGAGACAGTAGCTAAAACTAACACTGCTACCATTGCAAAAATAAATGAGGGCAGCTGTAACCATTAGATAACAGTCTACCGAGATGTTCAAATGCTAACTCTTGTACTCCCAAATTAAAATATGTCCCTGAAAAAATGTGGGATGATTTAATTCCCTTGTTATTGAATTCAGTAGACTTGGGCAGAATGGGAGACTTGACCTCAAAGACGATCGCTCTGTAGGTTTTTCTTGTGCCACCCTCTTCACTAACTTGTATTCACTGAACAAAAACCTTGTTGAATGGAGCTCTGTGCACTAAAGCAAATCATTTTGGCAGTTCTCTAGACAAATATGTTTGGAAAGCAGCAGCAATAAATCACTGCTTTCTACTCAGAGGGCAAGCATAAATATCCACTAAACACATTTTAATGACTGGCACACTCTTGGCTTAGTGATTGCCATTAAGGGGAGTCATTAGGAAGTAAAGAACACCAGCCCTCTATTTAATGAATAAATGAAGCCGACAGATGTTTTGGATTTACTAACCACTTTTACAGATAAATGTTTCACTGCAGTTTGTGCTTTTATGCCAACCCCCGGTGGTAATTGTTTAGAAAAAAATCCCTTTCACTGCCTGTTGCTGCACCACAAATTTCCTCTCGGGTTTTGTTAAGACGGCCCGTGACCTACCGCCTCCAGTTTCCCTCAGAAGGAGGCTCGATCTCGGGGCGTTGGTCTGCGAGCCTGACAAGCAGAGGAGCATTGTAAATCTATGCCACTGCTGCAACCCTTCTCAACCCCTTCTCCTGCAGCAGTGAATTCCTCCCAGCTTATTTTTAATTCAGTCAACCGCACTGTAGCCACTACATGCATATAAAAACTGGGGAGCGTTTCTGCAGGGAGAATACAGCTCCATGGCTCCCCCCACTGCAGCACTTGGCTAACTGCAGTCGGAGTCAGGCTGCAGTGGGAAAAAAAGCTACTGAGTGGTGCTGAGCCGCTGAGAGGAAGTCAGATAATATTTGGACTGGAACAGACTATTGAAAAGGGAAAAGGGTGTGTGTTTGTGTGTGTGAGAGAGAGAGAGAGAGAGAGAGAGAGAGAGAGAGAGAGAGAGAGAGAGAGAGAGAGAGAGAGAGAGAGAGAGAGAGAGAGAGAGAGAGAGAGAGAGAGAGAGAGAGAGAGAGCATTAAGCCAGGGAAGGGAAGAGAGAACAAGAGGGGACCCACTGGGAAACAGGGGAAGACAAAGAATTTGAGTGGGTGGTTGAGAGCACATAAAAGAGTATTTGAAAACTGAGATGTAATGTTGCAACAGAGTCTGTGTGTGCATGCAACAAGGCCAGAGATGCGACATTCTTTGTTTTTTCCCAAATGTCTCTGGAGGCTCACACACACACTAAAATGCCTGCACTCACGTTGGATCGCACGGAAACGTGGGCCGAAGGAGGGCGAGGAGCCTGAACCCAGATCAGGAGAGTTCCGCCTCTTCTCCAGGCCGGGGGATGCTTGCACCGTAATCTTATGGATGAAGTCTGCAACAAAAACAAACACACACACATTTATATTTATATATATGTATCCATTCCAGTCTGAATGTCGACGTGACCTTGGGCTGGACAGTGAACCCCAAATTGCCTGAGCTGTATCATCGATATACAAGTTTTGAGAGGTGCTGTATGAATGTGTGTGGGAATGTGCCTTGTAGTTTAAAAGCACTTTGAGCGGCCATTGTCAAGAAAAGAGCTATTTAAAAGCCATCCATTTTACCATTCCATTTACACACAACTCTGGGTTTCATCGCTCGACTTCACATTCATACACGCCAAAGAGCTGTCAGCTGTTTTGAAGGTTGCAACACTTGTGTTTAGGTTCCTTAATTCTCCAAAAAAGCCTTAACTGGCTGTCACGGTAGTTTCAGAGTTTTCCGGGAGATTCAGAGCAACACATGTTCTCATCTCAAATCCTTACGTTACATGACTAATTTTTGTTGAGGGATTGAATGGCACATAACTTCTAGCCAGGGATAAAAGAATGCTGCTGCCACAAATACTACTGCTTATAACAAGCTGCGTAGCTTAAGTGCTAATTAAGGCTAAGTTCAATTTAAGGGCACTAAACGTTAATTTAGGCAAAGATATCAGTCAATTCAAAGGGAACAAACTGAGGCTTTACTAACAGTGACCAACGCAGCCAGGAGGGAAATTATAAAATAAATTATTCTCTCAAATTAATGGGCATGTGAAACATCAATTCCCTTGAAGCACTAAATCATGTTCTTAAATTGCATATTTACCGACATTATGAAGTGCAGTGGTCTATAGAGAGTACAGAATGAGATATTGCTATTAATTTGAGGTACTGGGTTAATTATGTGGTTTGCCGTTACAACTTAATTATTCAACTGCACAGATTGTACACAAAGACACACATCAGGCCTAATAGGAGCTCCTGCCATTGGCTAGCATTTGCTCGTTGAACTCTTGACTGTTTTACTAGCTAGCTAGCAAAGTAAGATCATCTTAAAAACAATATTTTTCTCCTCCATGTTAGTGTATGGGACATGGCCCAAATCAATACACACATCAATTATGTGATGAACATTATTTCCAACAAAGAGGATTTCTGTCAAGTTTATTAGTTCTTTATTTTTTCTATAAAAACTGGGTGAAATGTGAATGTCACGATTGGCACTGAGACTGACTCGTGATTGGTCCAGTGCGTTTATGAGCAGGACCCAATACGACGGCTCAGTCCCCTGATGGCTACAGCCTAGACTCTGTCTCCAAATGAAGTCAACAAGGCAAGATAACAGTGCTGCTCTCTGCTATATTTTGGCTTCTTTTCTTGATATTGTGAGGAAATGGAGATAAGTTGTATACAACTTTATATATGTAGAGTCGATGGTTCCAGTTAATTGAGATAACTCCAGCCAAAGCCTGAGCTACAATTATACATTTGGACTTCATATAATTTTACTTTTATTTAAAATGTGCCACGCACCAATGTTGCTATCGCTCTATTTCGGGCAAAAATAATTTGTTCCTATCTATATTTATCCGCTATATAACCATGACTGAGCCAAATTTGCAAAGCTAAAGAAAAGCCTTAATGTCTTTTATCCTTGAATCTTCATTCTTTCCATTTCTTTTCCTTGTTCTGATGTTTTTACTCAAGCCTTTCAGCACAGCCTTGAGAGCATACCACCCTGCACTTTACTGCAAATACTGTCCTTGTGTGTGATGAAATAAAAACCATTTAAATCCTTATTCCTGAAAAAGAATCAAACGGGTCACGTTCTTATTCATTTCAACTTTTTGAGAATATGTGATAAACTAGAAGTTACTCTAAAGGGTGCAAAGAGAGGGAGAGAGAGCGAGAAAGAGAGAGAGAGAGAGAGAGAGAGAGAGAGAGAGAGAGAGAGAGAGAGAGAGAGAGAGAGAGAGAGAGAGAGAGAGAGAGAGGCCAGCGTATCCATAGACAGGAAGTGTTGAGGCGTGGTTGGCTCACTCTCCCCTCTCATCAAACCCCCACCACCACATCACTACCCTGCTGCTGCTGGGAAAGGCCTAACCACAACACACACAGACACACACACAGACACACAGACACACACAGACACACACACAAATTCACGCATGCTTGCTCAGCCCAAAATACACTCGCACACACTGAACCCCAGTGGATGTGAACTGCAGCGGTCCATGTGACTTTGTGATAGTAGAGGATACATGAGGAGCAGCAGCCAGCTCAGTGTGACAACAGCAGCAACAAGAGAGTGAGTGGGTCACTGCAGATACTGATGAGATCAATGCTTTAGTTGCATCTCAAACCATGGTGAGAGTGGTGTTTCAGGGGCTTTTTCAGAATAGAGTGAAAACATTTTTTTTGAAGAGTTATTGCATTTTTTGTGCTGAAAATATAAGAGAACAATTTTAAAGTTATTACATATATGCAGCCCCAAATATCATGAGTCCAGCCCTGATATGAACCTGCAGCAAAGCTGAGCTACAAAACAGTTGCACCACAGAACACCACCCCACCCCACACACACACAAACACACACACTTCCTCTTCACTGCTCTCTTGCATTTTCTTTGCAATTTTTTTTTTACTTTTGTTGTTGTTTTTATTGCTTGCTGAGACTGAGCCAGTAATGGTTCTTGGAATGAGATTTCTCGTCAGGACTGCAGGCTGACACAATCCGGCTATATTTGTTTGGGACTGAACAAATCAAAGACACTTCAAACACACACAGACACACACAGACAGACACACACCTTGGGGCATGCTGATCTTCTCGCCGTTCTTGCTCTTGAGCTTGTGCTTCTTGAAGGTGCCTTTCCTCTTCTTGACGTTGGGCTTCTCCTGGTTCTGGTTCAGGTGGTGGATGAGGAGGCTGAGTTCGCGCTCGAACACGTCCTGCTCCCACTGGGCCAGCTGCTGCTCGCGCTGCCGCAGGAACTCTTCATGGGACTTCTGCTCCAGAGCCGCTCGCTTCAGCTCCTCCTCGCGGCACCGCAGCTCCTGATGGAGGAGGGGGGAGGTGTTAATATTAGCAGGACCCAAATCATGCATGACTGAGGTTTCATAGGTTTACGGTCCCATCGCCTCCTGGGTGACAGTGAAGTTGATTGCAGGGAAACCTTTCATCAGTATTAATGGCAAGATGACTAGCAGCTTCTGTTTGACATTTTATCTGATGTCACACAGATTAGTGTTTGATCTAAAGTGTTCAGTATATGGACTTCTCCTCCAGGGACCTTACATTAGATACTGTTCCAACCAAATAAAAACAAAGATCAAAGTAAAAATGAACATCCAAAACTAAAATGAATGTTTCTTTGATGTGCCGTCTGTGCAGATAAATTGCTTCAAGTATGAAGGTAAAAGTGTAATGGTGGCAAAGATTACTGCTATTTCAATTTATGTATTTGTATATTAATCTAGTGATGCATTTTATATTGCGTAACAGTTTGATATTAGTGACCTTTCTAAGTAAAACTGCAGCAATAATATACTCCCATGATACTTTTTTATGGATTTATCTATTAAAAAGGTAGGGTTGGTTATTTGTTTCTGAAACACTTCATGTCCCAATAGCATTATTAAAAAAAGATAAAATGCTGTTGTCTGTGGCCGTTGCAGGACTTTAATTGACTCAACAAATATTTTGTTTCCACTCACTGAGCATGACCAGAGTGTTACACCAGTGAGGAGACAGTCAAGATAAGTCAGCTTCTAGCAGGAGTTGAGAATTCTGAGTAGCTGAATGGATCTCAAGGATCATTGGAGAAAAACAGGTACGCGAGTGATTCACACGGTGCCTCTTACCTTCTCTTTAGCCCGGAGTTCATCGAACATGTCCTTGATCTCCAGTTTCCAGTCCTCCTGCAGGGAGTGGAAGGAGTCCTGAGGCATCTCTTCCTTCACCTGCTGCTCCAGCGCCGTCAGCTGGGCCAGGATGGAGCTGAAGTTGGGTCTCCGGTGGGGGTCCTGGTCCCAGCACTCTGTTAGAGCAGACACAGTCAGACAACGGGTTCTACACAACACACCTGCACTCTCGGGGTTATTATCTGTACAGTTGCATAGGTGTCCTCACAATGACAGGTTTTAAGGAGTTTTTTGTTTGAACAACTCTAATCCTTCTGTTTCCTTAAATTACTTTGATGTATTTAGTTCGGTACCGAGTGGTAACATTTTGATTCCTCAAAACAAAATGGAAAAATCTTGCCTCCACTACAGTTTCACTTCTTTGGACATTTGTCGTGAATCAAGGGACTTGAAAGAAGGAAGTCACTCAGTGATTCACCATAATCCTCACACACACTGATCTGCACTGGAAAAAGTCCAATTGTATCACCCAGATGAATGTGAAGACATAAAATCAGGCCAGAGTCAGTTATTTCTGTTAATTGAATGAATATTCTGCAGCAACACCTGTCGTTTGTATTTTTCACATATTTCAGACATGAGTGTGAGTCTGTGTGAACATCTGGACTCAGATTGATCGCTTACTCAAAGTGTCACGCTTTATTAACTGGCTGTGAGGGGTTTCGCATAATTTGCTGCAACACTTGGGGCCTTACAAGCAGATCAAAAACCAATCCAACAATTAATTAATCCTCTGAGGTGGCTATCGGTGGTTTGTGTGCACTGATCTCCTCTATGAACACAGTGGTAGAAAAACAAGCTGACATCACGACAAGAGGCTAAGTGGAAAGACTGCACACAGCGTCTGCTTCAAAGCAAACGTACGTTCGGTACAAAGCAGTTAACATGTTAGAAAATGCCCAAGTGACATTTCTTTTTAACTTGAAACTAAACAAAGGGAGAGCACAAACAGTTACAAACACGCTGGTGGCCCCAGCGCGACACACTTCCCCTGCACAGCCGAGTTATTAACATACAGGAATTTGTTTGCTCAATTTCCACCTAGCTTTGGGGAAATGGAAAAGAGAGCATGCCGGGGACACCAACGATCACACGCAGGACTCACACACCACCGAACTGAAAGCAGCGGTGGCACGAGGGCATTCAGTTACATTGCTACACATGCGAAGTTGCGCCCCCCCCACCTGACATGAGCTGAGCAAAGGGTTCGGGGCACGTGGAAGGGATGGGCAGCGTCAGCTTGTTGACGGCGACTCCGTAGGCGACAGCGAGTCCGTCAATCCCTTTGTACGGTGACTCTCCTGTTAGCAGCTCCCACAGCAGAACACCGTAGCTGGAGAGGGGGGGGGGGGAACACACACCACAAAGCATGAGACAGTGCAAAATTAGACACAGCAAATCATTTCACAACAAGCATCATTATGCAGTATTTTGCAACACATATAGCTCTGAATTATTTGGAATTGATGATACACTGGAAATTCTTTGAATCAAGCTGCTGCAGTGTCACTGTACTAAACAAGATTTTCATTTCAGAAGTCCTAGTGACAATGCCCATTCGTGTTTAAAATACTTACTTGACCGCTGCAATATGGTAATGTTTTCATATCCATAAGCTGTTATAAATACTACTTCCTGCAGCTGCTTAACTGAGGAGGCCTTACTGTAAATAGAATCATGGCCGATCATGGGTTTTTACTGCAAAGGCAGCTCAATAAGTCTTAAACTACCAGCACCAGGATTATCTGAAATAAAGTTTAATCCACGTGTTGCTTGCAGAACATTCAACTCAACGTTTGTGGATCAAATCTGAGTATAGTGCACATTCCACTTCGTGCTTTCGTCTCCACATTAGGCCTTACATGTTCATTATCATAGCAGTGACAGAAGAGAACCAAGACGCATTAGTGCTTTGGAAAAATTTGCATGATGAAGCACGTGCTGGCAAAGCAGTGCGAGTTCATGAATGCCGAACGTGAGCAAACACAAGTACACACACACACAGACACACACAGACAAAAAACAGGACTTTGGCCACACAATGGGAGCAGCCCTGTGTCCAAAGAAGTTGAAGCTTGGTGCAGGACTTGGTTCCCCACACTGTCAATTACCCCTCGCACGCACCTGACCCAACGCACAGTGGAGGCTCGCTAAGTGGAGAGCTCAGGCCGCAGCCCTTTTTTATTTAGTTCTTTAATTACAACCTCCACAGACTGTGACTGTGCAGAAACGCTGAGCGCCGGCTCGCCCCGAGGCGGTCGGCGTCTCCGCGTGGCAGCTGTGGAGACGGGCGGCCATGGACAAATGAGAAAGAATGGTAGAACAAAGATGACCCTTCATTTTCAGAGCAGGGCCGCCCGCCTGCTACTCGTTCACTTCGCCGTTCTCCAGATTGTGCAGTGATTGCTGAGAGAATGAGGTGCCGTGGGTTTGTTGTCGAGAGACGAAGGGAGATGGAAAGTGAGAGGATGTACGTGTGAGATAGTGAGAGAGCAAAGAGCCCATTGAGTAAAAAAAAAGAAAAGAAACTACACTCTCTCGGGAAAATAGGGTTCTATCAAGTACCAGAAAATTCCTTAAGTGGCTTGCACCAGAGCAGAATCTCTTTTGGTGTTCTCAAGGACGCTTTCAAAGAGGTTCTCTGTCACGGCATGCTCAATTGGTTTCACATAGACTCTGTATGAGTGTGCAAAGATCCTTTAAAGAATGGATGATATGGTCCAAATCCACAGGATTAAAATTAAACCCTGGCATATGAGAGTCACTGCAATAACCACAATGCAGCAAAGCCGTGAATGCATTATTGCTTTAATTCATAATGTATACATTTCCCTGTTGCTGAGGAAGGACGGCCCGGCTCACTTCATTCCAAATGCAAATTCACATACAGCACTGAGAAGCCATCTCCAATCCCCTCTCAACAAATCACAGTTGTTTCGGCTCTGTATTGTGAAACCACAGACCATAATTGATGGACTCTTCTCCCTCTGTGTAGATGTGGCCAAAAACACATACAGATAGGAGCGTGTAGACACACACACACAGACACACACAGACACACACACACAAAACTATTCCCAGATAAAGAAGCTGTGCAGTGGTCTGGTGTGTGGCCTCCTCCTCTGTCTATGCCGGAGACAATGGGACAGTGTGCAGCACACATGTCCCACAACAAAGCACAGAGCATGTCTTTGAAGAGACGCCATCACATGGCTGCGGCGGCCTCACTGCAATCCATCACTCCGTCCCTGAATCTCTTCATCACTGCCCCCCCCCCCTTGCCCCCCAACCCTCGCTTCTCTTCCCTTTTACCCTTTCCCCTCTTTTTCTACCACTTAGCTGAAGAACTGCAGATAATTGGCAGATGATATTGAACGTACATAATTTAATGGCGCACTTTTATGAAGACTGTATCTTTTTAACGTCAATACCCCTTCCACGGGCTTTTGCCTGGCAGCTGAAACTGCCATTAAAGTGTTTAATTGCAAAACATCCTTGTGCAACCCTGCATTATTCACAAAATTTGTAAATCTGTCACCTTAGAATCTCTGAAACAGTCAGCTTGCAACTTTCATCAGACTATTAAACTGAGACAAACTTATTTTCTGGTGTCGTAAGAATGTAGCTGTTATGAAGACAAGCTGTGACCTTTTGGTTAAAGATGTCACAAGATCATGTTAGAACAGTAGCTCTCGAAAACAAACCACCTGCTTACAGGCCCTCGCTGTTTGTTTAGTGAGATATGAGCGGTATCAACCTTTTCATCTAACTGTCATTTAGAATTCAAAGTATATTTCCCATGTGAAGCTATTCCTTTAAGGCGCCATCACTCAAACCATACCCCCTCTTAGGAGTTATGATGAACACAGCAGGCTTTTGATTACTCAAATACCTTGAGTGCACACCTGCACTCACAATAAAAAAAAAAGTCCTGGATTTGGTTCATTGGAATTCCATTGTCAATTGCATGGCAGCTAAATATCGCTAGGCTACACACACACACACACACACACACACACACACACACACACACACACACACACACACAAAGCACTCACCTCCAGACGTCGCTGCCCTTGGAGAAGGTGGAGGACTTGATGACCTCCGGGGCCATCCAGGCGTAGGTGCCGGCGGTGCTCATCTTGGTGGTCTTATGCCACTCCCTCGCCAGGCCAAAGTCGGTGATCTTCAACGTCAGACCCTCCATGCACTCGTTCTCTATGGGCTGAGCCAGGAGAACTGACGGACACAGAAGTAAAAATATACAATCAGTGGTTACAAATGACAGGAAATGCATCCCTGCAGACACGTTTGACACTGTTCTTGCTTGAAGCTGAGAAAACTAGAGACACACATTCTCCATGTCTCTCTCACTTCCTCTTCCTCCTCTTTGTGAATCCAAACGGACAGTGGCAAACACTTACAAGTATCCTGTTACACAGTTCACCCACATTAGATTTATCAGGCAGCTCTTTCCCTTTAAATGGCTGAGGGTCACATTTACAGGTGATTGGCAGCAGGGTCTTAAAACTAATGTGTTTTTTTCTACTGTGTAAAGCTGGGTTTGGATGCCCCCCCCCCCCCCCCCTCAGCCGAGCTGCGTCATCAGCGAACTAGCTCAACACGTTAGCCACACAGGCAAATAGAGAGGAAGCACCCTTTTGTATTTATAGAGAGTCCGGCAACTGCTCTTTATCATTGTATTATTGGTTTGTGTGGGGTTGTTTGTTCCACTAATTGTTATTTATTAGTTAATTATTATTATACAGGCAGTCTCTTGTTTCCACAGCTAATTTTGGAGCTGTAATTGCAGTGAGACCTCACTTCTTATGCTGCTGCTTCACAGTATATGTTTTCCACCTCTAAAGCCCCTTAGTGCTCAATATAAAAAACTATGTGAAAATAAATATCATATTATTTTACTTCGTATTAATAAATTCCAATTATATTAAACAGTTGGCAAAAATGTTTGTTTATTGGACTTTTTTTTTGTTTGCAACATGCACCATGTTATGTGATTTGCGAATGAACCTTTATTTCAAATTTTATTTCATAACAACAAATTGGGAGATCCATAAAAAGTCCAAGTTTTTTTGTTTGTTTAATGTTGGGTATTTTGTTTTTCTGAACAGGAAGCAGAGATTTTTTCAGTTTAGTTAATGAGTAGGGTGAAAGGAAACAGTAATGAACAGTGAGCGGAGCGGCAAAGACGAAGGCAAGATACTTATTGCGTAATACTTAAGTGAGTGAATTCAAACCTCCGACACATGAGTGAGGTAATCAGCGACACTTATGCTGCTGCCTGGTCGTATGGAAAACAGCCCACACTGCAGCTGCATCACAAATTCTTCTCACAGATCCTACACGTATGAGTCGTGCGTAAAGAATATATTGTATTACATGATTTCTTGTTGAAGCACATTGGAAATATCTGCCAAATTTGTCCAACTAATTTAAGTGTTTTCATTTTAAACACTGATCTGTGTCGCTCCAGTTATTTCAGACCTGCCGACTGCCATTCTGCGGCTGCTGACACATACTCTGTATACAAGTTCAAAGCACAACACATGTTGACGAGTTGCAGTTTATGGAAAAATAAGGCATTGGTTCATGATATGACTCAGACTTTTTCTCATTAAAATCATTCAATTCCTACTCTGGTGATGGGTGGGTTGTTATTTGTGTGCCTGGAAAATGCAGAGAATTATGAAAGTATGATTTCACGTTGACGTAAGACTAAACAAATACTTGAGACGGATGTTGTTGTTTTTTTATTTCCTTTCATGACGGAAAAGTCACACAGCTTCTTTTGACAGCAGGCCCACTGCCCGTCACAGGCAGCAGCTCTTAGAGTACAGAACCGATCATCCATTCATATTTTCTGAGCAGAGACCACAGAGTTGCCTCACAGAGATGTATAGTGTCTAACACGCCTTCAAACTAAAACTGTGTCAAACTAATGACCCAAAGCAACAAACAAATCCAACCCAGTTGATTAAGTGTGTCAGCATGAGAAAAAAATTATATTTAGGCCACGTTAAGTTCTTATGCCCTTATGTTTGTCAGAGGCTGTTTTCAAAAAGCCACTAATGCACTTTCAAAGAACAAAAAGTGAATAAAAGCTTCTAGTGTTTTCTTTGAGTTGATCATTAAAGATTCATGGTAATGAAACCACTGCTGGTTAAGCCATTTCTGCAGACATCAGCTGATTTGCTTTAGGTTTTGCTCCTGAGACGAGTGGCCTCACAGGATGTATCTTTCTTAACTTACTTTAACTTTAATATAACTCCAAAAAATGCTGGTTACACTCAAATCACACAACATGAAGTAGAATGGCACGAGGAGCACATTCCTCCACGAAGCCAGACAGTCCGCTTATGAAACCAAATTTAAATTCATTAGATCCTGATTTTTAGTTGGATCAGCACAAAATTACACATGAATGTTAGTACCCTTAACATGCCTCATTATTTTCATCAAGATGCATGAATTGTTATATGTGTCTTGTACACTCAATAAAAACCTAAAAATCTTTTTTAAATATCACCGTTTGTGTTTTGTGTGGAGAAACCTTGTGTCATAAGAGAAACAAGTCAGACTGTAAACAGAGCAAAGTGAACAAAATATTGGCTCTTGCCCCTACCGGCCAATTCATCGTCAGATGATAGCCGATGGGCTCAGAGATTGAGATTCAGCAAATGCTGAGATGTCAAAACACGGAAAAGTAACATTCGACTCCTTATTTGACCTTTAAACCAAAAACGAATGACAAAATATATCCTAAATTTAAGGGACTCAAAGAAAATGGATTCAGACCTTAAATCTCGACTTTAAATGTGTATTGAAAGATGTATTTTAATGTGGCATATATCCTAGCTGTGAAATCAACATGAACAACATGATGATCCCGGGATTCAGTAAAGCAGATCTGAATCAGTAAGTGGATTTACTGAGGATTATCACATGAGAGCAGGTCAGATATGGAATGCTGCTGCCAGGTATTGGTCACATAGAGTCAGTAAACAAGGACGTGAATAGAGAAATCCAAAATGAGATAAGTACACATTCTCAAAGTTAGATGATAGATAAATAGATTGTTAGATACTTTATTGATCCTGGGGGGAAATGTAATAACCTACGAGTAAACATATTGTGGTAACCAGCCACACAGCATTGAAAGTTCTCCAGGCGAGTCTCTGTGGGAACAGAATATAAAGCCAAGGAGGCCGGTGGCTGTGGTTTGACTTTGTATCACATGTCTCAGTTTGATCGGCAGCCGGGCCTCTCTTCCCCTCGCTGGCAGGATGGGCAGCGTTCAGGGCAAGGCTGGCCGTCAAACGCAGGGTGGAGAAGCAGCAAAGAATTTGACTTATTATAGGGAAGTAAGACTCCTGCTATTTGCAGTCACTTTCCGACTTTCTGAGGACGACGCTCTTTTTTTCCCTCGGTTTCCTCCTTTTGACCGAGTTTTTCACAAAAAAGAAGACGACCTCCAGTTTCCCTTTTTCTTTCACTACACAAATATGAATTTTATATATGCCTCCATGTATAAACGACCGACTCGGGTTCTCTCTTTGTTGTATCTGTCTCTCTCTCTCTCTCTCTCAGACATCCTGTGCCTCGTAGGCCAGAGGCAGCGGGTTTGACGTCACAAAGGAATGCATCACAAGAGGTTGTGTTGTCTGCTATGTGAGTGTCCGTGTACGTTGATCGGGTGGAAGACTTTGTTCTTTTTTGCTCGTGTATTTGAACGAGGATTTTTGCACCCAGTCCTTCGAAAACTACCCATAGACCCCTTCAATGAAAACATACCGTCCATGCTGTCTCTGCAATGATGACAGATTCAGACTTAGACAGTTAATGGAAGTTTCTCCCTTTGTTCTTACAGTCATACAGACATATTTCTAAATGGGGGGGGGGGGGGGACTGCATTAGGGTAAGTCAATCACAAACTGTCAAATTGACTTCTGCCTCGAAAAGAAGGCACAACCAATAAAAAGTAGCCAATGGCCAAAACAAAAACAAGCTGTACAGTGTGCAAAAAAGTGCCTGCTCATTTAACCTTTCTGCAGAAAATCAATTTCTGTCCATTCAACAGCTGAGTCATTGTTTCTGTCAATGCCGAGGGCCCTCAGGGAGCGGGTGGCAGTGGTGTGGGTGTGTGTGTGTGTGTGTGTGGGGGGGGGTTGTATTTACTGCAACAGGCTCTGATCCCTTGTTCAACGATTCGTAAAAACAAGTCCACGGTCAGTCACCCCCAATTCCACCCTGGTGCTCACTCAATGTGTCGTGACCTCACTTCCAGGAAGTGACGCCCGAATCACCCAATTACCTGCAAGCCCCAAAGAAAAGACAAAAAAACACAGGAGCCCATTGGTTCCTACCCACCGCTCATTGTGCACATTAAGGACAGCACCTATTTTAGGAAACTAGGGTTAAGAGGGGTCACGTGGCCCCAGATACTGACAGTGATGGACGGGGGGGAAGTGGTGCTGTGGTAAAACGAGCTGAGGTGACACAGAGCGAGAGAGAGAAAGAGGTGCCGAATGTTGATCAGTATCATATGATTGAGTAAGACATGACGCAGCATAAAGTGGCTGTCTGGGCTTAGAAAGCAGGATTATAGATAATGGTGCGTGCACGCACACACACACCCACACACAGTCACACTCAAGCACACACACACAGCATTCATTCAACATGGGCAAACAGACAGTTTACACAGAACACGCTCACATTCTGTGTCAATTTTTGTGCAATACACCCAGCAGCACACAAATAACAAAGTGTGAGAAATCTCTGCTCTAAGACACAAACACAAACAGACACAAACACACATAGAAGAGCTTGCAGCTGAAGGACACACATGAATACACAACAGTTATATACTTTACACACACATTAAAGGTGTAGGCCATATCCCAGGGTTATGGGTGTGCTATTAACTGGCACATTTAACTAATAATCAGCCAAGTGTTACTAGATTATTTATTTATAAAAATGTAATTTATCAAATGTGATCACAATAAGTCTGCACAATCCATATCAACCATTTTGTATCACTTAGGTCATTTTTAAAGACATTTTATATGCGTGACTGTGTGAGCCGTGTTCACATTGATTCTGACTTGACTAAACTTTTTTGAGCCATAAGTAAACAAGGAAGACATAAATGTGCACCTCACTGAATCAGGAATGTGGGCATGGATGTTGGATATATAATTGGCCCCTCTGTGTAAATTGTGGCTCTTTTATGGCCATTTAGAAAAATTCAAAAATCCGCCACTGTTGACAAGTAAGTCCGACTTGAAGACAATCAAGTTTGACCTGCTGCTGTCTATGTACAGTTGATATATATTTGCTGCATTACATCATTGGAACTGGATTAACTCAAATAGCAGCTCAACATTTTGAGAAATATGCTCATCTTCTTTCTTTTGAAGGGTGAGAGGAGAATATCGGTATCATAATCGGGCATCAGGTGGTCAGTGTATAGTTAGCCTAGTTAAGCATAAATAATGGAACAAGGGGGAGACGGCTAGCTAGGATGTGTCCGAAGTTGAGCATTACACCTACAAACACCTTTAAAGATAAACCAATTCACAGTTGTTGTATTAGGCTTGAACTGCAGATGAAAATGTAAAACTGATACATGCATGGTGTAACTTTTTTTGGGCAAAAAAACATCTGGGCAACTCTAATAACAAACTACCAAGACAGACACACAGACTGCCTTACAGACAACATTGTATCCATCCTGTGATATTAATATGTTTATGTAGAGAGGCATGTTGGGTAAATAACCTCACAGTTGTTGGCCTAAGGCCTATCTTACACCCGTACATGCACCCACACTCACAGAGACAGATTCATTGTAAAGGCCAACAGGCACATGCACAACATGGTTCTTGCACATACATAATCAATATGCATGACTCATAAAATGAATCTGATATCACATTTTGAGTGGGTGTGTTAACAAAAGTGGCAAAACAGAGCAGGAACTCCACCTCTCCTTCAAAGGATACTGTTGAGAATAATGACTAGATCAGTCTTGCCCAGACAGAACATCCCCCTGATAGAGAGGCGAAACCAACAATGTCGCCACAAAAACACCGTGACAGATCTCCATGGCAACAGGACTCTGTTTGGCATTGTTTGTTGTTCAGAAACAAGAGTGTGTCAGTAGCAGACATGACTCCTGCCAGCGCAGCAGCCCAGATAAGAGTTTGGTGCTGGGACTGAGTCCACCCTGGAACAGTTACCTGAGCGAGAATTCCCAGTATCAGAGACATTCCAGGGCAGATTTATAATAAGCCACCTGACTGATAAAGAATTACCATTCCGGCCAAAAAAAGACTATTTACAATTCCCACGTTCCTCATATGTCATTAAAAGCGCTTTAGGCCTATTTAGATTTCATAATAGCTGAATAAATCCCCAGCTTAATGTGCAAATCAGCTCAAGCTCTTGAAAAAAAAAAAATAGTTTCAGGGAATTTGTTGTGACATCATTGCCAATGTAGTGACCTCGTGTTTCAAGGAAGTTACAGCAGCCTGAGGACAAATTTCTCCACTGTGTGGAAGCCAGTCATGGTGAGTTTAGGCTAACACCTCTGTCCTGCTCTTCCCACTGTCCTAGTTAGATAAACACACATCTTAAAAGCCTTTTCTCTTGTAATGTTGAAGGTCAATACAGCGAGGCAGAGAGGCTGGGTTCTGCTTGAACAAAGTAATAGGCTAATCTTACATTTTTCCTGGGGCTAGGCGTTACAGGCAAAAACTAGAATGGCACCCAGTAGGCCGCATACCACCACCAAGGCCCAACAGTCCCCTTAAATCCAATCAAGCGGCACCAAATTTCACACACTCATAGAAATCAGTTCCTCAAAGGTGATTTTTCTTCATTAAGATCCATGAATTACTCCCTAGAGAAAATGTAAAAAATTATCAATACGCCACATTGTTAAAGAAAGTAATGTTGTAGTTGGATCTGCATCAGTTACCTTGGCGGAGTTAAAAATGTGTTGATATCTAGCAAAATATTTTACAAAATGTGACGTGGATCAATTATGTTCCTGTGCTTGCTTAATTCATATGCAACATATTATGAGATATATGTTTAGACGTTATATAGCTATTGATTTAATTGTGATACGTGTTGCTACTGTTTCATCACCCACCGCTCACTTTTCCGCCACATATTTTAGTTCTTCACTGCAATACAGACCTGGTGAGTATGTTGACTTATTGCCTGGGATCTGTTAGCATTCAGTTCACTCTTTGAGCAATTGCATGTGAACTATGATCATTCTTATTAAATGAGTGTGGTTTAAATACGTAAACATCCAAAACTCAGATGCTTGATACAGTACTTTCAAGCAGTTCAAAGAGAAAATGCTATTAAGCTACATGTGATAAAATCTGTCAGCAAAAGCTTTCACGTCAGCCCTAACAACTGACAGCAACTGACTGGAAATGAGAAACGCCAGGTTCCGCTTCTGTCCACCTGTGTCTGTAAACAATGGCCCACTGCTCCAAAGATATCGAGTGGTACAGTCATGTACAGTCGGTGTAATGTGTGTTGTACCAGAACAGAAGCGGCAGTAACTTACATCTGCAGCACCTGACATTCAAAAGGAGCAGAAGCTTGTAAAGGTTCAACGTCCTGCTCAAGGACATGCGACTAATTCTGAACAAACAGTGATAGAGGCGGTAACCTTTCAGCTGCAGGTCTTTCTCTAACCCTCCAGTCCCGTCACAATATCGGGCCACATGCATACTTCAGCTCCACAGAGGCGATCTGTGCCTCCTCACTCTGCACCTCACTTAATTACTTTCTCTCTATAAGTCAGCACAGGAGTTACATCTCTATCTCTCATCGCATTTTTAAAAACCTATCAGTCCTCACGGCCCAGTCTCTGGATGGGTCACACTGCTTGAGAATTTTGAAAGCAAATCAGGCCGATATTGATATTACAGGCCTCTGTGGCTCAGGAGATATGAACAGGTTGTCCAATGACTAACAGGTCGGTGGATCAAACTCCGACTCCTCTAATCTGCATGCCAAAGTGTACTTGGGCAAGGGACTGACTCCTAAATGGCCCATGGCAGTTGTCCTGGCAATGTGTGTATGAATGGGGGATGTGACTTGTACCGTTAAGTACTTTGAGTGGAAGATAAGATCAGAAAAGCGTTGTATGAATCTGATATAATAGTTTGCAGTTATTTTTCTATTCAGAAAATAAGTCAAAGGTAGAAAGAAATCCAGAAAAACACTAGAATTAACCTAAAATTTCAAAGTCTTTAGGAATTTGGGGACTTCAAGGTGCTCAATATTGGTCCAAGTCAAAATTAATATCTGTATTAACTTTTTAAATAGCCACATCAGTGCAACCTAAGCCTCCTCTATGCTCTTTCTACCTTTCTCCCTCTCTCTCCCTCCCTCCCTGCCTTGCACCCGTAGGCGCTGGGAGAATTCCAGCAGGGTGGGGGCTTTCCCCAGGAAGAACGGGAGCTTTGTCTCCTGAGGGACGAGGCCATAGGCTGACAGACAGTCTGGCAACCTCTGACCAGGCAGCTAGTGAGAGAGAAAGAGAGATAGGGCATAATCATGTAGTGCAGCAGATGTCAACTCATGGTGAAACCAGCACTCATTCCGCTGGAGTTTCGTCTTAGCTCTGAGGCACACAACTATAATAATAATAATAATACTCACTACAAAACAGGGCGCAACTGACTGGTAACTATGAATAGAAGATTCTGCAGTCACTCTGAGGCAGCGCATCTCCTCCTCACGTGATGAAGTTGCGATTCAGGTTCAAGTACATTTTTATTGAGCCTCTACACCACAAGTCTGTCCTTAGTTAAACCTGAAATCCCTAATGGCAGTTTATTGTGTCACTTTTGCGTGGCATGCCGCAACACTTCACATCTTCATCAACACTTCCAATTCCAAATAAGCTTGAGGAACCTGTTGGCTTGTTTTCAACATCTGTGAATCTCTGACTGTGGGTTTCTTTGTGTTGTGAAACTTCTCGACAGCCAAGCCCCTTTTCCGCTGGTCCAAGAAACACACTAACATCTGCCTTTTGTTTGCAATGGGAGTTCACTTCCGGGTCAAATGAGTCTGTAGTCCACTCGGGCTTTGACGATATTGGCTTGTGTATATCTGCTAATTTTGGTTTAAAAGAGGCATGAGCAACTGAGTTGAAGAGTGATAGAGAAAGTGATGCACATAGATGTATGAACATGTGTGTGAATGGGTGAAGGACAAAAATTGTATTGTAAAAATCCATGAAGGTATGACGTAAGATTGAAACAAAAAGGTGCAATAAAGTTTTGTTTTTCTTTATGATAATGTTCATTATCAATTCATCTGTTGATTATTTTTGAGGAATTGATAAATGTTTTGGTAATAAATGTCATAAATTTGAGTAAAACGCTTATTAAAACTTTTCAGGATCCAAGAATAAAAAACCCAAACATATAAAATTTACGACAAAAAAAATGCCAATATGACAAGCTACCAGCTTATCATCGCCACAGTGTGTGAAACATTGGCCGGGGGAATATTCTGTTTCTGCATTAACGCTGTCAGAGGGGGTTACAAATGATTCCCTATGCAAAGTATCCAGCGCCAGGTATGAAGGCTGAGAGGTCCTGAAAACAGTCACTTATTAACAAGCCTCCAGTCTTCACATGTTGAAAATTAACCTTCCTTGCTGACATTTCCTTAGAAACTCAAACAGGGGGGGTCCTTACTGTGTTGACCCCACAGGGTAGCAGCAGTCGGCAGATGTTCTCAGATGGTAAATATGATGGATCAAGCACAAGCTGGTACAAAAGAACAATGCACTGCACTGATTCTGCAGCACATAGCCAACAGATAAATCACTATACAACCTCTTTTTGACCACATACAATGTTTTCCAGGAACCTGAACCTGTTCAACTTTCCCATTTGAGTTTACACCACGCTGGAGGAACCCTGGCAATTAGGGGCAAACAATCTGATTGTAGGTGACAAGTGACAAGAAAATGTTTTTTTAAGTGCAACACAACCTTAATGCTTGAACTTATGTTGCAGAAAAGACGTAAAGAGATAAAAGTGAGCATATAAACGGAAGAACACCATGATATTTGTCTTAACTGAATAAATAGTTCTATAATATAGGTTAATGTTAGATAGTGTATGTTGGTTTCTGTCTTGACAAAGGTCTGGGGTATTTTAAAACCAGGGACAATGATGAAGGGCAGGGCATTACTGATTCTTTTCATATTCCTGAAACAGGATGTTATGTTTTCATAGCGGTTTGTTTGTTTGTCTGTTTGTTAGCAGGATTACACAAAAACGCTGGAGGGATTTCCACGTAACTTGGTGGACGTATGTGGTACTGATCAGGGAAGAACAAATTAAAATTTGGTGTGGATCAGGGGTTATTATTAACTTTTTAGACTCTTTTGCCAATTTCCCAGGGACTATTTCCTGGATAGATGAAACTAAATCTGTTATACACAGGGGACTTGTTTCTATGAGTCTGTTAAATTCAGTGCGGCTTGATTGACTTCAAGAGGACTGTTGGGCCTTGGTGGAGATATGCATTCTATGAGTGCTTTTCCAGTTTAGCATTATATTATCTGGAGCCATAAAACCATGCTTCATGTAAAAAAACAAAAGCAGCTACATATAGAACCCAAATATGTAGCAGCACGTCTTCCATTTAAAAAGGCATTACACTCCTGTGACCAAGTCATTGTTCAACTAAATAAGTGTGATATTCACGCCTTTCCATGTTAACTCACAGGAGAACAATACATTATTGTATAATATTGTATAGCCATACAGTGTCGGAATATCTTATGTACCGGTGGTGAATAGTCTTGACTTTAAAGCAACCTTATTATAGGGTATTTCCTTATCTTTACTGCTGTTGTGCTGATATAGTTATTTCCTGCATAACAAATTTAAGACCTGTAACAGTTGTATTATATTACGATCCATCGAAAATGGGTTACAGGATTACTATAATGCTTTCTCCACCGGGTATGTCAAAGGAGCCATGTTGAGAGAAGGATGTTAAAGAAGTCAATATAATGTGAACAATGTCCACTCTGTGTAGGGAACTGATTCCTTCCATCCAGAACCCACCGCAAAAGAAAATCCTCAGGACCGTTTCCTCTTCCAAAAACATACATACAGTAGGTCTTTACGCATTTGCATGGGTACGGTCTTGTGATCTGGGGTAAACAAAAAGAGGCCAGGCTGAGAATGAGGTTGCAGACTAAAAAAACGAGGGCAGATTTCCACTCTGGCCGAGTTCTGTAAACCTCTCTACTTCCTGTGCGCTCTGACCTTCCAGTGTCTGCTTTTCTTTTCTTTTTTTCCCCTCTATCCCTCTCCTCCTCCCCCCCTGCAGTTTTGTTGTTCCTCCCCTCACTCATCCTGCCTGGTCTTCACACGCACACGCACACACACACATATACATTGTGGAGCTTTCATGATTAAGCGTGGGTTTGCAGGCATTGTGTGGGCACATGTTCTATATGCTATGAAGACTCCGGCCGAATGATGCAGAAATTGCAGTGATAGACCAAAATCCTTTTCTAATTAAAACCCAAACGTCAGCATACAGATTGGACTTGATTAAATATCGATCATTACGGGACAAGGCGCATACCACATGAACATAAATGCCTTGAGCAGCAAGTCCCAGATTTGACTCTCAGACAGCCAGACCATCTGCTACATGTCATCCCCTTCCTCTCTTTCCCATGTTTCCTCTCTGCCTTCACTATTACAATCGAAGACACTTAAGTAGTGACAATGGCTAGACTTGAATTTCTAAATCTATATAATATGAGCCTGAGATTGTGGCTTTGGCTTTTTTGTTTCTTGAACAAGAAGAGGAATAATGACATAACATGTTTTTGCTGGCTGATGATCATTTTTACCTGAATGGTTGAAGTGGCAGCCAGAATACAATCAGTTAAAGAGGCTGTAATGTTTGAACTGATGGATTGAGGTAACTATGATTTCTTTAAGGTACATAATAAATAACTGTTTCTTTAAGCAGCTCAATGTGGCATGGAACTAGTCTGAACCTCACCTTGAGGACATGGTAAACGTAGAATTACCTGGTCTTTGACAACCAAAGCTGTTTTAGTGTGTATAATTTAATTTGAATAACTCATGAGGTCACTGTGGCCTTTGATTACTGAAATCAAATAAATGAATCTTTGGGTTCAAGTGACAACTGGTCACATTTTGAAGCGATTCCCTAAAGGCATGTTTAAGAGGCCAAAAGCATGATTTGTGAGGTCACAGTGACTTTGACAATTCACCTTTGACCACCACAACCTTATCAGTTCATCCTCGAATCCAACTTAACGTTTGTTTGAGATATCGTGTTCTCCAGAAACATAGAATAAAGAGTAGGCAAATGAATGGTATAGCCAGGCAGCTGACTGAGCCATATATTAAGTTTGGCTCGCAAACTCGCCTTATCACCCGCTGACACACAGTATGATCTGGCAGCAATGCAGCTGAGCTCCGCCCCCAGGTGACCTCCTTCAGACCCCCTCTCGGGACACCCCAGGCTAACCTTAGATCCCTCAGTCAGCAAAAGCAGCGCTGGAGACGCAGCCTCGTTGTGGATGGGTTATTTCATGATGATGCAGTTTCTGCCATGTTTGACTTTTGAGGTTACACCTCCCGCTGAATGAAAACACTCAGCCGATGCATAAAATTTGCTCTTCACGGGGGAGATGATCAAAAAGTGGTGAGCTAGTTGAGTCATTCAAAAAGTTTGAAGGCAGACACTGAGTGGGTTATAAATGTCAGAGTCTAGAGCAGCACTGTATGTTAATGTATTCACTGTTCTGATATGAAACTGAAGGGATATTATTTTACACAGCATCACAGATATAATGCAAAAGTTCCTCATTTATTGTTAGTTTGTTTCTACACTGAGATCAACTGGGTCGTTGAAGCATTTGCTGAATCTGCTATTCATTCTCATGCTCCAGTTCCTTTTTCTTATTAGAAAACATGTTACTGAATTTACAGAATTTAAAGACTTGACAGACATGACAGCCAATTCAACATCTTGAGCAAGGTGTACATGTGGGGCCCAACTACTTTTGTGTTAGTTTTCATGCATGACAGTTTAATATCATGCATGAAAAATATAGTCAGTAAATCACAAAGTTTAAGAAACTGGAAAGAGCAGGTAAACAATCAAATCAAAAATAGCTCCAGACTCATTTTCTGTCAAATGAACTAGTCTATTTATAAACCGGTTGTTATACCCTTTCATAATGATTCTAATCTAGATATTACCAGTTTTGCCAATATAATCCAACCTTAACGTCAATTTACTGCGGTTTTCCTGTGACCTTTCAACTACATGCCATGAAATGCAGTCAATATTAAGTGAGATTAGTTTATCAAGAGTTCCCAGTATGAGTATGAGATGTGTAGATACCTTAGACACATGTAGATATGTGTCTAAGGTTTCTCTAATGGACATACACAACGATGCCGGTGTCAATCGATTTTCTACTAAAACGCCTCAGTTTCCTTTGTATGACTTGGTTTGACTTGGCAGTGATTCCTACATTTGATCCATTAAGACGCCAGCAGGGCTTATCAAGAGACAGGCTGACAGCTCTCTCACGGTCAGTCCCAGCAGCTGCCTCGGGCTCGTCACACCCTCCGTCCCACTGAGACTCTGCCACTCGTTTTCTGGCTCCAGCGACAGTAGAGCGAGCAGTTTACCTACAGGTGATGTCACACACACTATGGACATGGGTTCCTAACATCGATGGTTTAAAACAGAGTTAATAAAGTGACAAAAATCAAATTGATGGTAAATGGACTGTATTCATAAAGCACTTTTAAAGTCCTATCGACTACTCAAAGTGCTTTACAGTGCAAGTTGCATTCCCACACACGTTTTTACAATATTTCTACATTCAGCACTCATTCTATACAGCTGTCAAGGCCAATGTGGGGTTCAGTATCTTGCTGAAGGAGGAGCCAAGGATCGAACCACCGACTAGCCAATTAGTAATATTCATTTTTACCAGCAGTAGATAAAAACTCACAAACTGGAAATGTATTTAACACTAGAATGGCACTCACTAGATCGCATACCTCCACCAAGGCCAAACAGTCCTTGTAAATTCAATCAATCCATCCAGCTGTCATCTATATCACTTATCCTTTGAGGGTCCCAGGCAGACACGGGGAGAACATGCAAATTCCATACTGAAAGACCCAGGGAACAATCATGCTCTGTAGCAACAGTGCTACAGAGCATGATTGCACACCCCCCAAAAATGTAATCAAGACACACCAAATTTCACACATTCATAGACATCAATCCTTTAAATGTTATATTTTTTCATCAAGATCAATGAATTATTTGCTGGGTCATGTCAATAAAAGATCTGGATGGCACAAGTCAACTGACATTCCTATCTGTAGGTAGGATTGTGTTTTTTACTGTGTGGTCTTTCTCTCTCAGTTATCCCCTAAATTCAATGCTACAGCTGTCTTATCAAAATACAGGTGCATGTCCAGACTTTATTGTGTTTAAATGCCCATATTCCCTTCACTAAATAACTCAGCAAAACTAACAAAATACCTAAAATGTCAGAAGTGCCCCCATAATTCCTCCTGCTGAACAGGGGAGGGATATGGGTATGTGTGTAAGGGTAGTGGTAAAAGGAGGGCAGTTCACCACACACAGGCAAACATCACACACCCAGCCGCCTGTACACTCAGAGACACACAGACACACAGTGGATGTTTTGAGTGCACTGCGATGTGGGGCACTGGGGGCCCTGAATAAAAACATGCCGGTAGAGGGATGTATCAGATGTTTGTCTGCATGTGGAAAGAGAAAAAAAAAAGACATGTTGATCCAAGATCTGACTGTGGCTTCTTCCTGGGGGAAAAAAAGGGCCTAGGAGTTTCAGCCCAGGGAGTGCTTAGCTTGGCACTTTCCCCACCAGATCTAACTAAAGCCTCTGCAGAGTTCTATGGCGTGTGGTGATGCCTCTATCCCATTTTGGATCTATGAAGGTTTTGTGCCACTCTGGTGTGACCACAGCTATCAGAACTAGCAATGGCTACGAGTAAATCATTTGATAGATCAATGTCTTTCCTATCAGAATATGTTGAAACAAGTGAAAAGTCTCTAGTTTTAAATGATACCCATTAAGACCACCACGAGATATACAGTACTGGTCTAAGGTGAGTAAAGGCCAATTTATGCCTCTCCGTTTCTTCTATTACGGACAGATAAGACCGCCCTATCCGTCGTGAAACGCCCTCTCCGAATGCTTCGTACAGCTTTTCGTACACGTCTGATTTTTCTAACTATCCGTCTTCATGCTGGAGACCCGACGGACCGCTATTGGCTGTGATTGGTCCGCGAACGACATCATTTCCGTATGACGCCATTTCCGTATTTCCGGACCTCAAACTTCCTGTTTACTTCCTGTTTACTTCCATGTAGCATCAAACCCAAACACAACTATGATTCTACGATTAATGTGACGTGTGTGTTAAGCCAGCGGAGTTGTCCGGCTGACGGTGGCTCGTTAGAGCACTGAGGGCATGTGTGCACGGTCACAGACGGTTATAACGAGCTTTCAAAACGGCGCTAGCAGGCTAGGCTAGCGGGCTAGGCTAGCCACCATGCTAACTGCGGTGGTAACAGTGCAAGAACCCGCCGTCACGACTTTAATTCCACTTCTATCATGACACTGTTTCTATAATACCGTCAGGTTAGAAGCAAACACTGGATAGTAGTAGTTAGTGTCAGGAGTCCCTGTGTGTGGAAGCTGGGGGGAGCTAGGTCCGTGTAGCTTCTAGCTACATGTAGCCTCAAGCAGATTCAAGCTGTGGAATCAGCAACACAGTTCGGAAACAAGACCGGGGAACCGCTGCGCTAAGAAACGATTACATCAGCATTTTGACCCGCTGGGTGTCACTTTATTTAGTTCTGTTAGTTGCCATGGTTCAGTGTGTGGGACGCAAGCTAACATGTCAACAGAGACACGTGGACTTCTTCTTCCCAAATGGGGTAGGCCTCTCTGAGCTCGTCTTCCGTTGCGCCACCTATGGGTTTGGCGGTGAATTTTTTCCGGACGTAGACTGACGGAGAAGTAAAAATCAAAAAGAGTCTTTGCCCCCTGCTGAGAACTCTCCGAGAAACGGACACGTAGTAGTGTATAAGAGCCTTAAGAGTCTTACCCCCCAGACATACAGGCACAAGAGTGACGGACACAGGCTCCCATATTTTTCTCTCTTCTATTTACTTTTGGTGGAATTCCAGTTATGGCTCCTGGCTTAAACCCCAGCTCTTCTTCATTGATCCAGTTTCATCAGAATGTTCCCAACAACTCAAAGCGCTCCACTGGTCATTAGCTACAACTGCAACTCTTGGCAAGCTCTTCAGGGATAATGACTATTCACCTCCATCCATCACTGTAACAGCTCTGGCCTTATGGCCAAAAGCAATCTCTTTTTTTAAATGTAGATATAAGCTGGTGGTCTCTATCCTCACCTAGTGTTTAGGTTAGATTGATATGATACTTTACTGGAGTATAATATGATGTAAAGAGTAATTTTTAACCATCATATCATATATAAAGAGGAGTTGTTCTATTTTTAAACCCATTTCCTCTCCTTCAATTATTTCCTGCAAGTTCTGTAATGAACACATCCTTACAGCTACTGGAAATATGTTTTCTGCCTCCAAAAAAATGTCTTCCTGTATGATTGCACCGGCGCACAACAGCAGATCTCAAAAGAAGAACTTGCATCATTATTCTGAGGAACTGACACCATAATCTCAAGTTTACCATTGATGCTTTAGTACATTTTGTACAGCCAACCCAACCGGCCTGTTGTCAGTTTTTTCCTTTCCTTTTTCCTATTTAAGGTTATAAACTGCCCTTGCACCTGTGGAATAAACCCATCGGCACCTCACTAACATCACGATACATTACTGTAAACCCTGACAGGGTTTCTTTCTAAATGAGCCCCCCTCCCTGTCCCCGCTGCTCCCACTCGCCTCCTCCACACCCCCTCCACAACAGGATATTGCTCAGTGGCACAGCAGGGCTATGGTTGTACAGAGACGTGTAGGGGCAGGCCAGGGACAAAGAATTAAAAAAAAAAAATAACAAGAGGCTGGAGGAGGCTGGAGAGCGATAGGATCTCCCCGCGCACAGAGAGAGGGATTGTGTTCGCCCCGACCTGCCTCATATACAAAGATTATATTAACAATAACTCTGCTTTGCACTACAGGAGAGGTTTTTCCAGCAGAGAGGTCTCGCTGGGAAACAACCTGACACAGGGGTGGAGATAAGCGAGGGGTGAAAGAGAGGGTGAACAGATGCTGAAGAAGAATAAGAAGAGGGATGCTTGATGGTCTGAGGAAGACGAACAGTTTAAAAGTTAGTACTGGGTCAAAAGTGAAACGGATGCACCTGTTGAAGGGTGTTGGAGAGAGATTTTTCTTATGATGTGTCGAATGGGGATTCAATTCTTTAAACAAACCTTGAATCAAGGACTTTACCCTGCATGTAATAATAACTAAGGCCATATTCTCAAAACCTAGGCTAATTTACGGTTAAGTTTTTATTAAAGAGCAGCAATTATCGTTTTCTGTGTTGGCGTCCTTGAGCAATGAAGATCTGCAGTAGCCGACAGGAAGAGGGGAGGGAGGTCAGCAACTTTTGGACCAAAACAGATACAGACAAAGAGCTGACAGGGATTTGATGCTGCATCCCAAGAATGATAATAACAGAGGGGAGGCTGCTGTGAAACTCAGATGGCTCAGTGTTTAGGTTCGCTATGAGCCCCTTTAGAGCTGAGACAGGCATTTGTTCTGCTTCAAACGGGGGGGGGCCAGAAAGCTTTATCAGCATCTTCCTCCCGTGTAGCTTTAATGACAAGGTCCAATGTGTACGTGTCTGCTACGAGAGCCCAAAACACTGACGCAAGACCTTTCCCTCTACCCCCGGACAGCATCAAAGTCCAAAGTGTGAGTTGTGGTGGTGCGGGGATGGAAAGCTTCCTTGAATTCCTGACCTTTGTCAGAAAAGCATGGCATTTTGTGCTGTCAACAACACATATTTGCAGGCCTTTCTGGCCTCTGCAGCTTTGGCCTATCTTTTGCAGCCAGGGAGTCACATGACTGGGCCTCAATGCAAAAAGATGTGCTGTCGTACTACTAATCTCAAATGCTTTGTCATGATTTGGAGCTGGAGCTCAGGATAACGTGGATATATTACCCCAAGCACAATGCATCAGACTGCAGCAAATATGGTACAGAATCAAGAGTAGAGAGCGAATTCAAATTCCAACACTAAAGAGTTAATAATTCTACTGGAGGCATTTGTTGAGTGTGTTGAGAGATTTTAAATGGTCTTTATTCTAGATGTGACCTTGTAAACACCAAGAGATTCCTTTAGCAGCTTTGTGTACACTAGTACACTATGTTCCACTGCGGCCATGGGACATGTTGCCCCACAGAAGCCCCAGCAAATGTTTTTACCTTTTATTTTCCTCTGTGTATCCCTGAACAGACAGTGGGTGAACTCAGCTAAATGAATCAAACACTGCAGACGCGATGGACTTACTGTTGTTGGACTTGAGATCTCGGTGGATGACGGGGACAATGGCCTCGCTGTGCAGGTACAACATCCCTTTGGCAATCTGCACGGCCCAGTTGACCAGGACGTGCGGCGGGATGCGACGTCCTGACAGAGCCCGGCTCAGCGGGCCACCTGACGCATACTCCATGATGAGGCACAGATTGGGCTCCTCCAGGCAGACACCCTTCAGGGCAATGATGTTCGGGTGCGTGAGCATGGCGAACAGACGGGCCTCCTGCCTCACATTCTGGGCCGTCACGCTGATGTCCTCGTCGGGGTCCTGGCGTGCTGCCTTCACGGCCACCAGCCCGCCTCGCCACACACCACGATAAACCTTCCCGAAGCCACCGACGCCAATGACCTCCTCCAGGCTCAGCTCCCGGAAATCCAGCACATCAGGTTCGAAATCGCCCACCACGGCCGGGCCAAGCTCGCTGACAATGCCGCTAACTGGAAGTTTCCCGTATCCACTCGGCTTGAAAGAGCCGTAGTTAGACGGGAAGATGCCCACCTTGTTGTTGACCTTGCCCGCCCACCAGCCGTCGTCCCCCGATATCTCAGAGTCCAGAGAGAGGACCTCCACCAAGTCACCTTTACGCAAGGTGAGCTCATCTTTACAGGACGCCTCATAGTCGAATAAGGCCGTCCACACAGGATTGGTGAAGTTCCCTTTTTGTGATTGATCCAAATTTTTCCAGTTGGTCAGTGAGCTACGGCTTAATATGTTCTTCAGTGGCTCCATGGAGCCTCAAGCTGATGTTTTGACTGGATCCGATTTTGCACCCGAAGGGTTTGAAAATAAAGTACAAAGGAGTACTTTATTGAACCTCGCTCCCTTTCCTGTCTTTCTTGTAGGTTCATCAGGGACCAGTGAAATGTATTCAAACGCTTGACCGACAAGTGGGCTGCAGGACAGGATTCAGAGAGAGCTGAACAGCAAGTGTCTTTCATTCGTCTTCACGCGAGACGCAGACCTCTACATTTGGAAATGCAGATCCAGCCGAGAGACCGCTCTTGTTTTCTTGCAGTGGATCAAAGCTCAGAAAGGCAGCATGGTCGCCACTGAATTTCTCTCTGTGCGAGTGATGTGGTGTGTGGTTTCCCAAACACATGGTTTGAGCACAATATCATTTCACCGGCCTGTACTTCAGAGGCTTCTGAATCCCCTCACCATGGGCAGATAGGCCAGTGGAGTCCCTCATGCAAAAACTGCCACCTGTTGAGTTGAGATTATGAGGACCAACAGTATAAAGACGAAAATAAAGTAGCCCCAAGCTTGTTGGGAAGTACTTAGATGCTGCAACTCCAGATTAAGATTCCCACAGCGTTGGGTTGTCCATTTTGAGTTTTATGTATTTTTAGCCATTAAGTGCAGTGGCCACCACAAGCAGGAAGTGCTGAGAAGCGGAGAAGAATAGCAGGAAAGGAGCATTCAGTCCGGCCAAGCAGAGTTTTACGACAAGTTTCAGGGCCAGTTCGCGTTAAGCCCAAACCTCCAATAACTCTGCTGCGCTCCCGCATCCCGGTGCGCCTGAGTATCCATGAATACAAGAAAGCACGCAACGAGCTGCGCTTTAATAAAAAAAAGTTTGAAAAAAAAGTAGTTTAGTTTAGTAACAGGAAGAGCGCAGCAAACCTGCTCGGCTCCACTTCCCAGGGAGCAGCGCGCAGGAACGAAAAAAACAGGTTCCGTTAGTTCCTCCTCGGAGTGGAGCGCGTGGCCCGGTGCCGCCCGGTGGTCCCGCTGTTACGGTCGGTGGTTCACCGGAACTGCCCTTCCATCAACTCGTCTCCTCCCGCTCCTGTCCGTGGGTCGGTGCTCACTCGTCCGGACCTCGGACCACTCGTACGTGCGCGCGGACAGTGCGTGCGGAGGGTGGGGTTTCTAAACTTCTTCTCTCCCAACAGGAAAAGAGTCAGATGACAGGCCACGGTCAAGCCGGACACAGTTCAGCGGTGCCATTTCCGGTCGTCGCTATCAATGTAAAACCGATCTCATGAGCGGCTTTATTTGAGTGACAGGCGACGTGATGAATATTTATTTAATTTTTGGCCTTTTGCTGTTGATTCAATAAACAGTAGCTCTCACAACAACTGCATGTTACAACTTCATTAGTTAAAGTGAACCCATGAAATCCAATGTCACTGTATCTTGACATGACATTATCATTCAGTCAACATACTGCTGCAGGAAAAGTACATTGTAGGAGGAAGATCACACATATGATCAAAATGTAGATAAAGTATAGACTCTTATTCTTTATCATGGTCTGTGTATATTTTTGGCCTTTGCGATATAATGATAAACCATCATAAAGTTCTTCTTCATATTTAATGCCTTCACAGGTACAGGTCTAAGAATTCCCTCATTATAAGTGTCTACACCAAATTTTGAAATACAGATCTATTTAGAATATATAAAGAGCCATTAATAGAGATAAGATATGATTATCCGTAGTTAGTCCAAAAATGGGGACATTTTCAGTTTTAGAGAAGCAAGAGTCAAAATAGGGCCTCAGTAAGTAATAAGTAACATGCGATACATAAGTGTAAGGAATATAGAAAATGTAGCAAAATATGAATGGATTGAACTGATATATACAGTGTAAAAACCGGGTTAATATGTTGATGGATAAATATAGAAATAATCCCTAGTTATGTTTCAGAGAGCAGTGAGAATGTATTCTTTAGGTTTTTCACCACTTTTTTTGGGAGCAAACCATCTACTTTCACAGTTTCATGTCCTGTTTTCCCTAAAACATATATACATAACAGACATAATGATTTAAGCAACGTGATGCACTTCAGATAACAAGAAATAAGCTCCGCGTGCACAAAATAGCAAAAAAGTTAAATTACAAACTAATTTAAACTGTTAATTATATTCAAGTAATTATCTAATTGTGTACATATACGTGTATAATGTTTTTATGAGAGTTTGATTTTGAGTTCATGATTTCCCTTTGTTCTCATGGTCATCATCTTGTTAAGTTTTGTGTCAGGTCACTGGCTGCGCAACAAGCTTGAAGTACAACAATAGCACAGAAATAACAATCTAGATTAAGTAGAGGAAGAAGATTAAAAATTTCCAACAATAACGAGGCTGTCATGGTGTTGAGTTGAGCAGGACAATAGTTTTTATGCAGTTATTTGTTATCTTATTTTGAAATTCACCCCAGAAGTTCTTCTTGTTTACGTTTGATGACTTTACGTTAATGGTAGCAGGTGCTAAATTCATAATCTCTATTATAACAAAATGAATTTACTTAAAAGATGCTGTAGACACACTCATTAAAGTTTATTCTGTATATAAATGTACGAATGGTTATTTTAAAGTCATGCAATATGTTCTTGTGTGCTTTATACTATGGTTGATTCTTTGCATCCGTCTGCTGCTACATAAGAACAGTATGTTATAGTGTTTTTTCCTGTGGAATCAGTTGAAATGTTACACTTTGGTGAGACTTAATATTCAAGGACACTGGTTCATTAAAATTCATGCCCATAGTCACAGAGAAGAGGACAAAGTGCTGCTGTTGGGTTTCTGTGAGGAGAAATTTGTTGAAGATTTTCTTTTGTCTGGTGTCACTTTGAACATAAAAAGGGAGTTTGAAGCTTCACTTAAAGCAACACATTTAAAAGGTCTCAGCATGTGGCAGGTTTCATGTGCTTTATGCAGTTTGATGGGGGCAACTTACCCGACTGCGGCGGAGGAGTCTTCACTGAAAACTCATTTGAGTAGTTTTAGATTTACCGCTGTAAAACTCAACATAAGATAAAGGGAAATATAGTTTTATTCCAAAGAGAATACTCTTACTCTCGCTTTCATCTTCCCAGTTTAAAAGCAGCAAAATAGTTCAGCCAATTCTTATGATCAAATGCACAAAGCATTGCTTAAGCAATATAAAGTTATTTAAACAGAATCTAATATTCAAACAAACTCAGGCTAGAATTTAACGGAAATCTTCATAAAATATTCTACAAATATTTGCTAATCTGATCGGACTTCATAGCTATGACTTCATGTCTTTCTATGGAAGACATGAAAAAATGGATTAACCTTTTACTACTCATCATAAATAAGGAGATACTTAGTCAAAATTTTGAAAATCTCTTACCTGATTAGGTATCTTAGTGAGTCAAAACAATAGACTTTATATAGAGCTCCCTTGTGTCTTTGGAAAGGCGCTACATAAATTCAAGCTATTATTAGTGTTGTTAAAGCTGGATGACATGTCTCCACTTCCTCCTGCCAGACAGAAATGAAGCCAGTATATCCGGGATACGAACGCTGCCATCGTGTCAATTTAGAGCTAGAGTCATACACAAATGACACCGGCGAGGATGTCAAAGGAGCTTTTGGTAACAAGAGCCGGTGTCGGGGCTGTAAACAACAACACCTGTATTAATATCTGGCATCGTGCTCTGTCCCATCTGCTCACACAGAGGAGGCAGGGTTTATGACCTCAGGGACCGGGGGGGGATTTGGCTCCACTTCTGGGGGACAGTCTACCGTCAAATTTTGGACATTTACCCATATTCCGTCTTTTGGCTGAATCGGCTTCCATGCAAATCAAACCACTAATGTTCAAACAAAAAAACCTGATTTTAAGAGGCACCCAGTGTCGATCATTAACGTGACACACTGATAATGATCTTACACCATATACCTTTATCATAGTTGTCAGATAGCTAGTTAGATATTACACAACACAAAAATCTAAGATGTTTCCGGTAAAAAGGAGAATAAAAAAACCCAACACTGAACAAATTTCCACTGTGCAGAGTGATGCAAGCAGAAAACTAAAATCATGCTTCTCTCTCTAACAGCCCCGGTTGCTTTGCAGTTTCAGATTTCACACACACATTCCAGGCCTCGAAATGAGACAATCAATATGACAATTTGGTAAGAATTTGTATTTGTAATATTTTCTAAGCTTTTTACAAAGTGCATGAACAATTTTCAAAATACATTCAAAGATGTGTGGCTTTGATCAAAGCCTGCAGAGCTAACAGTAAACAAGGAACGACTTCAATGTGCCCATTACTGAAACAGGAGTTGTGTATGGATGTTGGACATATAACTGTCCCCTCTGTGTAAATGGTGGCCCCTTTGTTGCCCCTGATTTAGGAAAATCATAGATCCGCCCCTGCACTTTGATATTTAAACTACATCTTGTAGATAGTACTTTCATTGTTTCACATGTAATGGAAAATCCTGCAACTTTAACTTGAGCAAATGATCTCTGATTGTTATCTCAACACTCAGCAGTTTATATCTGCTTTGTCCTCGGTGCTTTCCAGCCCTGTGTTTAAAATGAAATCAAGTTGGCCGTGTCTTACTCTGTCCTCCCTAGATGACAGAAGACCCCCTCATTCCACCACCAACCAGAGCAGAGACACAGAACTGGAAATAAGAAACAACCCAGTACAGATCAGAGAGTGTGTTCGTGAGCTGGTTCCCACTGTTCCCTGTGATCAAGGCCACAGACTGAAACACAAGGTACACTTTGAACACGTGCTTTTCAAGTGGCTGCACATGTGAAAGGATTTTGTTCTCGCAAAGGTTGGGGAATTCCTCTTTTTGCAACATTTTCCCATGTTTTTCGAAAGTAGCAGAGCAGCCAGCGCACAGCAACTGGGTGGCTTCACGGAGGGAGGGGCTGGGAATCACAGGGCCACCTCTGGCCCCCGCCGGCTGCTGTGTGGAAACAGTGTGCTTCCTCCCGCCGGCCCTTTGATCGCTCTCCTTCCCCTCCCCTGCTTCCCTGCACCATGGCTGCCGCTTGTTTGGACACCGACCTCCTAAAGTCAAACCCCCCCCCCCCCCCCCCCCATACACACACACACACACACAATCAAATCAAACTCCACCCTCCTCCCAGTCCGCTGAGTCAACGCTTGTGCAGGAAGGATGCAGTTGTTTATGCGGCCCTGGCTGTGTGTTGCTTGGTGAGTCGGGTGGGGGTGGAAGGTGCGGCTGCATTTACACGGCAAAAAAGTGAGTTTTAAAAAATAAAAAAAAAAGTAAAGAGGGCAGGAGGAGGAGCCAGGAGGCTGGACAAACACATAGACTCAAGGACAAGTGGAGCAGGGTGTTTGTGTGTGTGTGTGTGTGTGCCAGTGATGGTAACAATCACCTTTTCAGAAACCTGCAGTCTTGTGCTTATCTGATTCGACTGCCAGCAGGAGACCGAGGACAAACAGCTCTTGTCTTTCAGGTTGCATGAGTCATTGGCCGATAAATCAACACAAGATGCGTCCGCGGGGAAACTTTTCAACATTGCAACACACACAAAGTAAAAATACCAAAAGGAGACGAAGCTACAGCACTCAGTCAGGAAACAGGGATGTTTTCTTAAACATGTGCAATTGCAAATCAAAAGGGAAGCCACTCTGAAGAATTTGGGGTAAAGATACAGCAGAAGTCGTGTGCTGTTCCTCCATCTGCTGAACAAAAAGCTGCGTCTGAAGGTGAACGCTGTTGCTGATTTGCGTGACATGAGGAAATATTTCAGGCTCCTCATCTCCCTGACATGGAAAACACAAGAAAACCTTTTATTTAAATTGAAATATGAACTTTATTTCACCCATACAAAATAAAAAGAATGTTAAAAGTTTACAATACAGTGTCCATGTCTATTTGGAAACATTTCATACTGAGACCGACATATAAATGGGAGCCCCGTCTCTGCTTTACATCTAAAACAATCTAAGATAAAGGAGAAAATGACTGGAGGGGTGGCCAGAGGAGAAATTAAGAGGGGACGAACAACTTTAAAAACAAAGTCATGGTTCTTGATTCTTCTGATGGGCGATTCAGGGGGAATTTAATGATCGTATAAAACAATACAGGAGCTCGAAATGCCTGACAGCATCAAAAACAACAATGTAAATCATTAACCAGCTGATATGGTCATCTCCAGGGCTGTGAACGTTTACAGTCCTCTTGATAAAAAGCATGAATTAAAAATAGAAACTAATTCAAAAAAAGCTGCGGCTTGCTAAACTATAGCAAAAATACACCTGCGTCCTCGTTTATGTTAGTTTGATAATTTAACTGACTTGTTGATGAAAAGCCCGAACATTAGTTATTCATAGCCAATCGATAATATAATATATAGACTATGACCTTTTCCCTTCGACAAGTGCTGATCACCTTCCACAAACTGTATAAGCTCTTGTCCTGAATACCTATCTATTATTTGCCTTTGCATGATTATTAAAGGCTGTATTTCAGGCTTTAACAACCAATTGCTGATTTATTTTCTTTGAAGCCAACCTGAGGGATTGCATGATGACTGATACGTTCCCTTCATCATGTCTATTACAGAGGATCAAGGTAGAAAGGAAAGTGCCAAAAGAAAAAGATACAAGGCAACACAAACCACACCTATCCTGTCTGCCGGGGGCTCATGGCGAAAACAGCGACGACTGCCATTTTTAATAATCAAAATAGAACGACTGACGTGTTAAAAAACATCCTTGTTGAACTCTCCTCTACAATAAAATAAAACCCTTTTTTTTTTTTTTAAAGAAAATTAAAACACATAATATACAACCAGTTTTCTGTTTCCTGTGGCGGAGTCTCTTTCAGCCGGCTGTCCAGAGGTTTTTTCTGCCAGCAGGCTGTGATGAAGAGTCTTTCCCTCCTCTGTTTAGAGCACCCGCCGCAACAACAACGCAAGAGATAGAAAATAAAGCTGAAAGTGTGTGTGTTTGTGTGTGTGAGAATGATTGGTGGAGGAGGTGGGAAGAGGGAGCTAAGAGTCATAGTCTTCATCGTCGTCGTCCTCGTGTTTGTGCGGCGCCGGGGCTGGCGGAGGCAGTGCGACGCTCATCATGGAGGGGTGTGGGGCGAAGGCCATGGTGCCCTGGGGCTGTGCTGGTGCCATGCTGCCTGCTGAGACCGTGTCGCCCGTGTGCATGTACTGGGGGGGCGCGTCGGAGCTGCGGGGGCACAGGCAGACGTGTGAGAGATCAGGGATGTAGCATCACAAAGCACACATCATTAAACACAATCTTCTGCGGTCTGACATTATTGTAAGGTCTCAAGGTTCCCTGTTTTACACTCCATAACACTAACTCAATTATATATAGTTAGTACTAAACCTTTATATATAATACTATACAAGTTTGGCTTCGTCTCTATCAACCGATCAATAGACCAAACAGTTTGTGTTTTTTGGGCTCTTCACAAAGCTGCTTTACCACAGTCCAAACATTGCACATATCCTCAACGTATGACTTTCTTGAAATATATCAACTTTATTCTCACAATCTCAGAAACTCTTTTCCCTCTGAGTGGCCTTTACGTGCCGTACCTTTGTGCAATGCTTAATGTGGAAATAGCATTTTTCCATGGAAACATGTGTAGCACAATTTTTAAATGCATCATAGAAGCAGTGGGCTTCTAGTTGCCACACTTTCTATAATACAGCTAATAAATCATGTCAGTGTTTAATCATATGCTGCTGTGAAAGTGAAGCTGAGAGAAGGAATCACACATTCATCTTCTCACCAATGACAAGTCAAAGGACACAATTCACAGGGGTCTTGGCAGGGTGTGAAGAGTAGCATATGGTGGCTAATGTTAGCTAATGTTAGGCTGACATTGCTGTGTTCCTTAACACTGAACATCTTCAATGACTTGATGACTCCTCTCTCTCCTTGTGCTACTGTTTGAGCTTCACCACAACCTTGAGATGGTCCCTGGAGGCCGAAGTGGTGGTGGACTGTCTCTTTAAAGACAAATGGGGATAAGTCTATTCATAGACAATTAATTGCCAACTATTTGATAATCAAATGATCATCATTAGTCAGCTAATGTTTGCTTATCCCAGTGTCATGATAGAAAAGCTGTTAAATGTGGACCAGTTCAGACATGACAGAAGTAGTCACACTGGGCTGTGGCCACTTTTTAATATTTCAGACAATTCATCTTTAATAGAATTGGCTGAAAAAAGTATTGACAGCTTAATAATGAATCTTAGATATTCCGATATCAGAAATGCCTCCGATACAGCCGAAAATTGTGAGTATGCAAATCTACAGGTAAACATCTACCAATCCAGTATATTAATTTGGCTCAGATAAAACTGCAGTTTCCTTTTCTCAGAAAACACTTCTTCACCACTCTAAAACGTCAGTTGTGCTGTATTAACACTGGCAAGTACAGTTTTTTGAGCAAAGTAATTTCTGGTAGTGTAGCGTTAGCAGGAGCTAGCTCGAATGTCAATTTAAAAACACTGGGACTGTTGGGCCTTGAGGTATGCGCCCTACTAAGGGCTACTTAGTTATCTTTTCCTGAATTAGTCACGTGATGTTTGTTAAGTGTTAATTGAGGTCACGAATGTTTGTTCTGTTTATTCAAAATTTATGAAAAGTCAATGAACAAACAAATGTCTCCTAATTTTCACAAGATACAGACTAGACATGCAAATACCCAAGCCCCTCTCAGGGTATTCAGCCTGAGAAGACAATTACAAAGACGCACATGCTGATGCCGATGCTTGCTGTTGTCCAGATGTCTTGGATGCAGTTTTTTTTACACAGTATCATAGTAACCCAGGCGATCTGTGTCCCTACCTGTTGAACCTGGCTGCAGCCTGTAGATTTGTGCTGGACTGAGAGCCGTCCTCCTCGTCCCCGTCCGTCTCGGTGTCTTCAGAGTCATCCTACAGCGATCACGAGGAACACAACATGAGCCACCTCTCCACAAATCTTGCAAGCTACAGATAGTTATTGGCCTCTGGCAGATAGTTATTGGCATGCAGACGCAGCTCCCACCTCTTGTTCTGACTCGGTGCCCGACAACTTCTTGTCCTTGCCTTTGGAGCCGACCCCTCCATTCTTGCGTCCAGTTCCTGGTTTTCGACCCCTGGGAGTCAAATAAAACATTTTTAGAAAAGTTATATAACGTCACATGAAGGTAATACGCTTTTAAAAAGTGGAAAGAACATTTGGAGACATCTGATTAATGGCTGTGCTAGACGATTCTACCTAAATTTCATGATCTGTGCAGACCAGAGTAAGGAGGAAAGGACTGCCATTTGTAAAGGACTAGCCAGTCTGAAAAATGGCTCACACAAGGAAACTTATCACACATTTTTTACTTTAGAACAGTTTGCATTCAGTAACACTGTTCAATTTCCCTGTTGATTGTGAATCAATACTGCACACATTAATATTTTGGGTATAAATACCCATTTTTATATTTATATATGTGTTTACATGTAATTTGTCACAAAGCACCACAGCTACACATCTTTCAACATCTCATAAAACTAATTAAAAATGAGAAAGTCAATTCGCAGCATAAATCTGCAAGACAGTTAATGCCAAAATGGAACATTAAAATCACTGGAGATAATTTCAAAGCAGAGAATAATGTGACCAACACTGCTGATGGAAATTCGTTTGAGCCATTTATAATCAAAAGATGCTGTGACTCCACAAGCCTCATCCTCAAAGCAGAGGCGAAACATCTCAATATTAGCAGCTTGCAACCACTTTAAATTAATGTGAATCGAATCGGCCACACTGTTTAGTGAGAAGAAGAGTTCTTTTGCTCATTTATTTTGTGTGTGATTCTCTGCCAGACTCTCTGCTTCAATTTAGCAGCAATGGCGATGTATGATTTGACAGTCAATACTGCCTTCTCTTCTCTACAATCCTCAGTAATTAGTTCTCGCTCTGTGAAGATGAATAAATGTGCCCTTTCTTTTCTTTTTTGCTGTTGTTAGTCTTGCGTAAGAAAACAAACTGGGAAAAGGTAATAGGGGAAGAGTGCAAAGATGACTAACAATACTTGTATAAATTTCATTTTCCAGGATAAGCTGTTTCAGGAAGAGGTAACTGGCTTTGAGTGCATGTAAAGATGGCTCTCCTGTTTGGGATTCATTACTTTGAAATGTAATAGTTTGGGTGCATGAACCCATCAGAGACGACAGAATGACAAATTGATTAATCAAGTGATAAACCAGGTTAATAGGTCAAACTTAGCAGCATAAAGATACAGTGACTCTGTATGGCACATGAAGATCTGAGCAGTATCGTATTTGACTGGTAGTCCCATGTGTGTGTGGGGTCCAGGTATTACTCATTTTGTGGCGACATAATTCTAAACAGTCATAGTATGGAGAATTGCTTCTTTATGGGGACAAAACTCAAGTCCTCATTACGTAAGTTATAACATTTTAAGGTGAAGACATTCTTTAAGGTAAGGGTTAAGTTTGAGTTGAAACGCAGAACTCTTAGGAAGTTCTCAGACATGACCTCTGTAGGATGTCTGGAGAGTTGGGACCAGACTTTCTGAGGAGGTGGCATTTCCCAAGTGCACAACTAAGCAGGAGATTCTCTGCTCAGACACAACAACACTGAAATCCTCAGAGGATTTAGGCGAGGGGGGGGTGCAACAGGCAGAGGTAGGACATCCACCTCAGCTCTTATCAACAAAAGCTTTTTTGACATCTTTGTCAGTGTCTTCCAAGTGTATGGCAACGGTTTTTCATGCAAAGATATTTGTTTTCTTTTAGTTTCTTTCATTTTTGCTTCTGTTGTGAGTTAGAATTGTCATCAGCACACCCCTCCTAGCGGTGAGTCCTGTGCTGTGTTCTCACATCGGCTCCTCTGCACTTTCTGTGGACTTTATAGTTTGGGGACTGGCCAGACAGAGTGTATTGCTCTTGCATTCAGACATTTCTGTTCACACATACAGCCCCTCCAGAGAAAAAAGTTACACTCTGCAGAGTTCAGTGCATGTCTGTATACAGCTTTAATGAGAGGCAAGGCATGGGCACACTGGGGGCTATGGCTATTAAAAAGTGCAGATTAAATACTTTGTAAAAAACGGAATTTATTAATTAAAAAAGCCCATCATCATAACAAATCATTTTTTATGATAAAATAAGGTTTAACAGGACCAACGAAAGAATTGGAGCAGTGGGAGCTCCAGCCTTTCATTCAATTTGTCATGGCTCGCATGGTCTCTCCTCCGACTGTAAAATGAAACGTACCCTGCAAATGTTAACATGACCTTACAAATAGCTTAAATAATAGTTAATAAATGTGAGTGTTAGTGTGTGAGAGGTAGTGAGAGATAGAGAGAGAGAGAGAGAGAGAGAGAGAGAGAGAGAGAGAGAGAGAGAGAGAGAGAGAGAGAGAGAGAGATACCTGCGGGAAACCTTTTCTCCTCCCCCCTCCGAGTGGTTCTCTTCCCCCTCGCCCTGCATGTCTGGCACTGTTGCCACCAGGTCTTTCAGGAAATCAAACTGTTGCTCCAGTTCAATACACTGTTTTCTGTGAATAACACAAGCACACACTGTTCAGTCAGACCTCTGCCTTCTCTACAAAGTCAAAACACATTCAGTCAGCAAAATGTCCGCCTCATACCAAATTGAAAAGGCGATAAAATTAAATATTCATTACAGCAACTTGAACGAGTAACACTATCATCTCACTCTTGGCCATAAATACTTTCAGATACAGCACAAGGGATTTGATGAGGCAGTTTAGCAGTATTATCTAAGGCTACATCCACACTTCTGATTCTAAATTAACACTAATAAGTCACTTCTGATACGTTGACATGTGATCTCCACAATACTTTTGAGTTTTTCAGCCCATTAAACTGAGAATTTTTCTAACAGTTTGAAAACTCTAAGGTTCTGTTTTATTCTGTCTCAGTTTAAGACCTTATACAGGGCGGGTTCTATATGAACTGGCTGAACCAATTTTATTATGACCAGTTGCCGACGGCATCACAGCACTAAATCTAACTTGTATTTTATTAGTAATAAGCAAAATGACATGATTAACATTATTCTATGTACTTTTTAAGGACCGTCACAATCACTAGTGTCTGATGAGTTGTGTGAAAGTTTCTGAGAGGCAACATGAGGGAGACCAGCTTTAAGCAGAAGCACTGGGAACACATACAGCACATGATGTGTCAGACATAATCTCAAAGATAACAAAAAAAGTTCCTGCAACATTTCTGATATCACGCCAACTAAGTTTCACGGTTTGTTTTGACAAATAAAACATTGTGTGTCACTCAGTGTCGAGGGATTGTATTGCTGCTCCAGGGCACAGTCACACATACACAAATGCATGCAAATATCATGAATGAAAGTTCACCAAAGTTCAACTCCACATGAAACCTTGCTGTGGATTTTCTCCGCCACAGGAAGCAAATACAACCCCCCCCCCCTCGCTCGTAAAGATTGGAAGTCAAGGGGAGGGGAAGGTTCGTTACTGCTACATTCGTGTGTATGTGTGGCCCTCACTCTCTGCTGCTTCTTCCTATCTGGTGTTTATTGGCAGGAGGCAAACCTAATTAGAGGTGCATTATTGCCACCAAGTGGACTAGAGTTGTTGCAGCCTCGACAGTCTCCTCGGTTTCAGTCTACACAAGAGCGTCTACTGAACCTAGAGAAACATCTAGCAATTAAATTGGAAATACTGGTCCAGTATTTATCTAAATGCTAAACTGGTTTGAAATTTTGTACACTCGCCTCAAAGAACGTTTTGCCCTTGTGATGCTTTAACTGCAATGTATTATATGTGTAATATGGCACCTAAAAATATGTGTGAAAAGGAAATAAAGACATAGCACCTTTTCAGCTACATGCATACAAAATCAGAATAGAACTTCACCATAATGTCCTATAATGATCCAACAACGTGAATTCACACAAAAGGTTTGTAAGAGAGAATGATTTGTGCAATAGTACAGGGAAAGACACACAACTACAGAAGTATAGACACTTACAGATGTGACGTTGTCATCGTCTTTGCGTTCCTAGACTGGGTGACTTGACAGGCCTTTGTGAGCAACGATTCCAAAAAAAGCTCCAGGGCTCTCGCTGACGTCTCAGTTAAGGAAAGTGTGATGCAGCAGATCTGTGTCCATCATTACAATAAAAAAATGGAACTTACACGGCCCGGCTTGCACTGACGCTGCATTGAGGCTGAAAACTTTCACAACTGATGATGAAAGACATGAACAGGCTGACTGCAACACAATAATGACAATGAATGTTGTTGATGAAAAATATCACTTATAGAACTGCTTATACCTGTTACTTGAAATAGTGTTATAGAGTGCATATCCATAAATTTGTCAGATGGGGTGACTTATGTTATTTCAATCATCAGTTAATATATTATATTAAAATATCTATCATAAGCTTCAAGAGCAAAAAGTGATGTCTTTCTAAAACAACAACATAAGTACAGCTTTCAATTATTCCAATTGATCAAATATTTCAGCTTCAAGTCAAACAATTGCTTTGAGAGCCCTGGAATGAATGAATGAATGAATGAATGAATGAATGAAGACCACATATCACCACCCAACACATTCACAACACTCATACTGATGATCACAGACAATCCAGACCATGGATCTGTGGAGATATTTGGCAGGAAGGATACAAATTATAACGGGGACTGCTGCAGCCACCTTTCCTATTTCTTCATCTGTCTGCATAATCTTCTTAATCCTCGCCTGTAATGACAAATGGGTTTGTTTAATGTGTGTACACAATGAGTCTATACAGGGGGATACGGTGACACAACAATGCTTTACAGTTATAGGTCTAAACAGACTCAAAGCAACTTTCTCCCCCCAAACCCTTTCACGAACATGTTAGCAAGTTACAATACAGAAAGTTTGAGTATAGAACATTAATGGTATTCCACTGCCTGCACGTTTAAAACCCTTAACTCCCATCTTCTGTTGCAGGTGCCCTGTGGATGTATTGCTCATTGTGCGACTACAACAGAAAACAGCTGATTTGCTCTGATACCCCTCAGTTTCACTTAGCTTGCCATGCTAAAAACAACGTTAATGAGTGGGGTCGCTAGCTAGCTAACGTAGCGCACCTTTAATGAATCGTTGTAAACACTGGGGAGCACATAAGACCAGCGTCGGTCCTGACGTGAAATGTAACGTCTCAATAGCACAATTTACATTTTGTTGGTAAAGTTCGTGTGTTTACTAGCTGACCTTTTAGCCCCACAGGCAGGAACACAGGCCAAATCCTACTCAAGCTAGCTGGAGGAGAATTTAGCAGTATTCACACCAGTTTGCTAACGCCAGCTAATCTTTACACCGGTTCGGCGAAGTTGAAACTTACCGGGGGGAATCTGGCGTTGTATTTCTTCTTTTTGCTGGGCATAGTTTGATCGCGTGGAAGGCCGACCTAAAATAAAACGCACTATACTCTGGATTTTTACTCTATATCATGTGTAAATCGCCTCCTCTGTGCACACACACACCAGATAGCGGTGGCTAGCCGGCTAACACGTTAGCACGTCGTCGTCACTCGTCGCCTCCTGCCTGGCGCGTCAGTCCGCAGGGTCCCAGCGCCGTCATGTTGGAGCACACGAGTAATATAAAGTAATGAAAGTATTGTTGATCGTGATTAAAAGTGTGAGACTGACATTTGATATCTATACAATAAAATCAATAATATCGAACCAATAGATGATCGGTGGATGTACATAACCCCGAGGCCCCCGGTGACCAAGAGTCGTGTAACTACATTATTTAATTTAGTGCTTCATATGCTTATATTGATAAATAAAACCATTGTTATAGCAAGAATCCAACTTTAAAAGTAAGACTAAGTTGCATTTGTTATCATTGCGTATCAGAATTAACACCCAGATGTACATGAATTGATATGAAATTGTCAGACATCACAGTCGACTTTGTCATTTGGATCTTGGACCAGAAGGAACCAGACTATCATCTGCGAGAGAGCCACACTGGACAAGAAACTTCAACATCTGCAGGTGGCTACAAATTTAATACTAAAACGATTTTATAATCAATGCACGATTATTTCAAGTGTCCTCGAGAAAATCAGTGTTTTATAACGTTAGTTGGATCAGTCGGCTGGGGTTTATTCGCTATCCAGGAAGACGAGAATGAACGATTGCTACAATGGCTAACCAGCTTGCTAGCTACAATGAAACTAGATACACTTACAACTACGTTTATTTCTGCTTGGGTTTATCGCGTGTCCACTGAAGAGGGTACACACAGGAAATGGTTAAAAAGTCTTTTTCATACGGAAGTGAGTCTGGGGTGGACAGATGTGAGGCGTGGAACAAGTGTTGCTAACGTAGCATGCTAGCTAGTAGCACTAGTGAACACCCGCGGGCTACAGCAGCTGTCCACTTGTGTCCGGGTCTCTGGACCAGCAAAGAGGCTGCAGGTGGGGTTCAGGGTTTAACGCACGACTCCATCCTTTCTGCAGCAGGAGCTTCCCACACTGACGGCGACATGGAGGAGGAAGAGGTCCCGGTCGATGTGGAAACCACCTTTGCCTCGGATACCTACGCCGCCGAGTCCATGGCCGCAGACCTGGACCCCTGGATTGTGTTCGACTGCAGTGAAACCCCCAGGTCCGAGTTCGAGGGCTGGCTGGAGACCAACAGGCCCTCGCAGGTTTACAGATTCGGCGACGAGGAAGGCGGTGGCACCCCTGTGGGATGGATCTCCGTGCTGGGCCCGGACCTCGACACCAGTGATTCTGATGTGACGGGTCTCCAGGACAGCTGGGATAAACTGTTGAGCAGTGGCCGGTCTGTCTCCTTCGAGGCAGTGAAGGAGCTGGCCCTAAACCACAAGGTCCTCTCAGGCAAGTGGCTAATGCACTTGGACTCTGGTTTTAAGTTGGACAATGCATGGGAGTGTGTAGCCAGAGCAACCCTGGATGGAAAGATCTCCAGTGCGAAAGTCAGTACCTTCGATCCCAAGGGAGATCCCCAGCAGGTCATATGCTGCTATAACCAGAACTTCACTGATGAGAGCGATGTTGTAAGGCTGGACTCTGCCATCCGAGCCTCAGGGGTGAAGTGCTCCCTCTCCTACAAGCCAGACGTGTACACACACCTGGGAATCTACCGGAGAAACCGCTGGAAGCTCTGCCCAACCATTTACGAGAGCAAATTTGACCTGGAGTGCGTGCCGAGGCGCTCCCACATCACCAACAAAGTCACCAATCTTAAAGTAACATAAGCCGGTCGAGACAAGAGTATTCGCTTTTGCAGGACAGGTAAATGAAGAGGCACATAGAAGGTCCCATGAGATGGGCTGGATTATCAAAACACTGATTTTTACTTTGGAGTCAGTGGTTGAATGTTTATCTCAAGTTCTTCCTTATTGCAAAAAAGGCACTAAATCTCATTTCAATTTTGTCTACTCATGCTGAAATGTCTCTTTTTTTATTGAATATATTTTAATCATGAGTAAGAATATTTGTATTCTTGTGGTTCTGTTTCTAACACTGACACTCACCTGATCGAGAGTGGCTCAAGAAGTTCTTGATTTATACCCACATGTTCAGGGGGGAAAATTCAGATGAAGAACTTCTTTCTTTGACAATATACATCTCATTTATTTTTTTTCTTTCAGAGTTGCCAAATAAAACTTCTTTCCAAAACCACATGCATATGCTGTTGTTTTTATTGTCATGTACAATGTGTTTAGATTTGAACAGAATTCATTTATGACAGCAAAAAAACTGCACAGAGTTCAATCCTGCTTACATCATACTAGTATAAAGCTGCCTAATGCCTTCGCAACAAAGCAAATTAAACTGTTGAGTAAAGCAAGTTGAACTGTAGCTGTGAAATCGTCATATTCATAAAATAACTAGAGAAGCTGATGAGAGAGCAGAGGAAGCCGAGCCGCGGGTGAGATCAGAGCCTGAAGCTTGAACCTCTTAAGCTTCTGTGCTATAAGCATGTACTCAATGTTGCTTTTTGGATAATTACTTACATATATACGCCTTCATTTAACTCTTAAAACTCTGAACAAAGGCATCTGTATAGAGACAGTGGTGTTACAGCTGCTGCTGACCTTCAAAAAACATTCTGTTAAGTTACAAAAGCACTACATGGAGATACTTAATTCAAAGACAAAGCGACATCATTTGCATAGACTTGATTCTAAACTTGATTAAAGTCTTAATGGGATACACCGGCTGCTGTATTTAAAAAAATAAAAAAAAGGCAGACCAAACACATTTCACTTTAAGACAGTGATCAACACATGAACACTGACCACAGCTACCAGGGTTGTTACAGGTACAGCGAAATTTAAAACCCAAAACATGCTTAACATGTTTCACAGAAAATATCCTAAACAGGAAAACATTAAAACAGACGCCTGCAGCATCTGATTGTCTTGTTAAAACCAACATTTTACTGTGGGTAAATCTTCCACTATCATGTGGAGACATGCAGAGACAGTTAATGAATGATGCTAAACATAGGCTTGATAAGGGCAATGAAATCTGAATATTTCATTATATAAAGCCTGGCTAAACACGCTCATTGAATACCTGAAAAAGTCTTTACTGGTATTTCAACAAGCACATCCACAGTGAGCAGTTTGCTACATTCTGTCTGCTCCAGCCCTTCATATCCACCTTGTTTCCTTTATGCGTTTGGTAACAGCAAAGGACCTCAAGTTCTCAAGGTTAAATGGGCAGCACACGGTCTATGTGAGTGTGTCCGTTAAAAACAATCACGTGGACAAACTTTAACTGGGGTGTCCTGACACAAACCCAACATGGCTTTCGCTGTTGAGAATGGAAATAAGACGATCCTCGTCAGCGGACATCAACTCATCCAACTCATCCAGTACAGGAACTTGATGGTGGATGTTGTTGGATGAGACAATTGAGCCCTCGTTCTGGAGCAAGGTGACGATGCTGTTGGGGTAATTCATCCAAGTGCTTCCTGGGTTGCTGGCCGGGTCAGAAGTGTTCTGGCCCATAGTGGAGGAGCTGGAAGGAGCCTGTTGGCATGAAGCCTGAGCCAACATCGCGGTGCAATTTCCAACCTCACCCATGAGGCGGGGGTTCAGAAGGTCCACAAAGTCATCCATGTTTAGGCTGTCCAGGGTGCCTTGGGCCTGAGCTTCAGAAAAGCTAGGGAACTCTGGGATATCATCATCCAGTGGGGCGTCCACACGGAAATGAGAGCTCTGGAGGGTGTAGGAGCTGCTGGCCTGCGAGGACGCAGTGCTACCCAGAGAAGCGGAGGGCTCCTGGGCCATGGCCGAGGAAATGTTGGGGAAGAATTCATGCAGATCAGACAGGTTGACGGTTGAGTAGTCCGGGTTGGTAGCGGAGGAGGTAGTAGACGTGGAGGAGGAGGAAGATGGTGGCTGGTTCATTGAGAAGTTGGCCACTAGTGTGGCTTTGGGCTGGTTGCCCAGGCTCAGGCTCTCCATGATCTTCCATGTTTGGCTTGTAGTCACAGCTGAGATGGAGGGGGAGGCCTCTACCTTGGGCTGGACTGAGAAGAGCTGACCCGGCTGATTGAATAAGTAGGAGGGCTGAGATTTCCCTCCACTGGCACCAGATGGCACTACAGCTGCTGAATACACACATCAGACAAACAAGCAATTTCAGTTCCAAATTCAAATCATCAGTTTAGAAGTTCAGTGTGTAGAATTGAGGGAAATCTAGTGGTACATTTTCATATTGCAACTGAATACCCCTCAGCTCACCCCCCCTCCTTCCACACATGAAAGAGAACCTGTGTTAACCTTCAGTTGTCATAAAAACTTAAAAAGGAGTTCAGTATGTCCAGTTGGGACTGTACAGATTAACTTGATAAACGACAGAAACAAACGATTATCAACATAGTTGCCAATTAATTTTCTGTCGATTAACTCCTTCTTTTAATCAACTTTTATCACTATTCAAATCAGAGCTGACCTCTTGACCCCTCTCAGGGATCGAAGCATCAACATGTGATGCAACAGACTCACCAGCTTGTGCGTTCATAGACGGAGGCTTGGCTGTGACTGTTCTCCGTGCTGTGCTTATGTGCCGTCTGTCTTGTGGAATGGACACTGAAATTTGAACAGACATGATTATATCTCACTGCGACACACACACACACACACACACACACGCAGTTACCTTTTTATATTATTGCAGAGTGACAGAAAACAAATCTATGGTGTCTGAGGCGTCTCACAAAGGCACATTAACGAAAAAAAGTAATGCAAAAGCGGCAACACAACTATATAAGCTATACAAGCTGAGATTTTTGGAGCACCCTCAGGAAGAACGCACTTGTACCCTAACACCTTGGATAGATGAGCACCAAGTTTTAGGTGGCGGCTAGCTTGACTGGGTTTTCATAAACGACGGCTCCCTTTGCCACGGAAAGCAACTCTGCTCGGTTCATTGTCAATATCCGTTCTCGGAACCTTTCGTTGTGGTTGTGTTGTTTGGTGTTGTAGTGGTTTTGTCACTTTTGCATTTGTGTTTTTTCCGTTAATGCCCTTGTGTTGACGTCTTGGCCACCGAACAAATCTCATCAACATACCACTCGACAACATGGGTCCCAGCTTCAGGCTCTGGAACATGTCTCCTGTGCGCTTCCTCTTCTCAGTCAGTCTGTATTCATCTAAAAGAGTCATTAAAAAAAAAAGAGTTATAAGACACGGGTTGGAGAGTTTCACCTTAATGTATCACACAGGAGCAGGAGAACAGTGTGTCCTACCTGGGTCAGAGGGCAGGTACTGGAAGTCCATTGGCTCGCTGACCTCGCGATCAGAGGGCCGGCGGAGCTGCATCTTCACTCTGATGGGCTCGTTGAGATTAGAGTCGCGATAGGGAGGTGTGCGGAACACAATGGCCACCTGCCTGTGGACGTCAGCCTGGGAGAAGGTGCCCTTTCCCTCCCAAGAGTCCTGGAAGAAACGCACCTCGATGTCCTCTATGAGGGGAGCAGAAGGCGGGAAATGTAAGGAGAAGCTCAGAATGGACTCAACGCGTGAAAGAAGAATCAAAATCGGACATAGGTGTTTGAGCTTTGAGGATATTAAGAGAGAATGAAAGCTTTTAGTCATGATGAATGAATGAGCTGTCACTCTTGCTGCTATGCAACACAAAGCTTACAAGCCTTGTAATTAGCTTTAACTGGTAAACGTAAAGTAAGAACCAGTATGACGTTATGGTGGCTCCGCTTCGGAAGAAAGTAGCTACCTGACATTTTCCTGGAGATGTCAGAACCAAAGATTTTTAGAATGTAGTTCAATTTCACAGGTTCACACAATGTCTTCACACTGATGTAATGTGTATCCAGCTCAAGCCGAGAATCAAACTGCTTTCAGAAATGCACTGAACTCAGGTTCCTGCCAGCCAGCCCCCCCCCCCCCCTAGTAGAAATTCTGGATAATGTCTGAGTGAGGTCATGTGAGACTACAGAAGGAAAACATGTGACGGATGCAATTAAAAAAATTAAGAGATTTCAAATATCTCAAGATGAAAATAAGGAGCATACACTTTGAATAGAAAAACACTGTAAGCAAACATGCCTGATCTCTGCAATGGCAATAACACATCATGTTCTGCCTCCTGCACACTCTACTCAGGCGCCACCCCTCCATTGAACCCTCAGGAGATTTCGCTGTTGTTGTGAATGCGGCTGACCAGGATAATCTCCTTCTGTGTTCCTAATATGTGAAAGTCCGGATAATGCCGGGATCCAATTGTTCAGACACTTTCAGGACTTATTGCCTGAAAGCGGCTACAAAAGGGTAAAACTCAGTTTACAAGTTGCAGGGAAAGTTCAAACAGCTTTTACAAAGAACATTACAAAGCTGTTTTAACAGTCTGTGCACGTACAGGCGGAGACCCGGTTGTATGCAGTGCAGCATCACCAGAGAGTCTCTAGTCTCCAGTAGAGACACACTACTGATTTATTAGTAAATAGGAAATGAGAAGTGGGCGTCTGAATACAGGAAGAAAGCTTTTCCTTCCACAGACTGCTTTGCATTGCACTTCTCAAAACATATACAGAGACAGACAATGAAACCTCACATGTGGCCGAATATACCGCTTCAAGCTGGTTGTATGGAAAGAGCTTGAGGTTGAAAGAGGTTGTATGCTGAACTCTAAATTTGAACTCTAACGCCCTGTTCAGACCTGGCAACATCCTTCCTGACAGATCCAATCACAACTGAACAGCGCTCAGTCTGCTGTGACCACTTGTGCTCGGATCTCACTTCCTCGCTCTACATGCAATTACGAACATTTGTCATTTCTGTTCCCAAAGACCAAATGATAGGAGGAGTCTGATGTGACTCTGTTGGTAAGTTATCATGGAACTGTAGTGGGTCAGAGGACATCAGATGAGTAGCCGGTGCGTCAGGACCAAATTTCATTCACACAGGGAAGAGAATGTTGTCACATGCGTCACACACCACCTCAAAAATGTGGTGTGAGCTATCAGATCTCAAGATGCATACAGGACACATTCAGCCCTGTAGTTATTGCTGGTCACTTGTGATTAGATCAATCAGGACGGATGTTCATACCAGGTCTGACAGGTCTGAGCAGGGTCTACGTGCTCAACTACATTGAACAGATGTTCTCTACCAGTTGGTGCTGTTATACGTGTTACACCTCTTTTACACTAATTTAGCAGCTATATGCAGGTTTTCGTGCTTTTGATTTCCCATGCACTCTTTAACATTGTATTGAAAGCTAACAAGGAAAGCTTGAGCTGAATTCAACTCTACGCATACATGTGAGTTCAGTGTAACTCAATGAGAGAAAACAAGTGATTATTATCCTTCGATTCTCAGCAAGTCTTGCCGATTCATCTTGTATTGTTAGATTTAGGGATTTATCTTTCAGTGACCTAAAATGAAAGTTGGCAAACTTTCTTTTTAGTAGGTGGGTCTCACAAATTTATATTATATCAAAGCCTTTATGTCCTTCACCTACGTCTCTCTTATTTCATTCTATTCTATTCAGTGTAAATGAGGACACTGGACTATGACGTATGTAAGTTAGAGGCATCTATTTTATCATCTGCACTGGACGAACATACTGTAGAAACACTGCAACAAGAAACCTCTTGGACCTGTATCATTGAATCGTGAGTATATTAACTCATATTTTATATTGGGTTAATGTGAACTGTTTACACCTTAAATGCATTAGACTGATTTGCAAGCTTTAGAACTGCTTAGTCAGCTCTGATATTCTTTTTATGTTCTGTTAAATGAAGTTAAGTTTTGCATGAACAAACAAGGCCACATGGGACCGTTGCAGACAATGTGGGGGGGGACGAAATGCAAAACTATTGTACAGCGCAGACTTATTGTACCTTTTTGCACTTTGTCACACAGCAGAAAGATTTCGTCCCCTCCCTTGCAGCTTCCAGAGTTGCGGTTGACTCTGCAGATCTTCAGCTCAGCTGTGTTTGGGGCCCCTGCAACACAGAAGAAAGCATAAATAACACATATAAGCCAACAGCAAAGCTACAGGATAATACCAGACACCTACTAGATGCAGAGGAATTTGGGCTGTGGCTGACAATGAGCCTTTCCAATTAGATTTTAATTCCAACACAGGGAAGCAAAACGTTTTTTATTTTTGAAATATTCTACCGTATATAATTGTGGTAGAGTGGATTTTAATATAAAAACTAATTGTCACATTTTGAAAGTGAAACCAAACTTGCGTGAGAATTTTGTTTCATATTGAATCAGTGTTAGATCCTGAGCTGAGACAGGGCCATGATGCCACATACACACTAAACACATTTCTTCCACATGTCCACATTTGATTTAAAACACATTCTCCCCCCAAATCCTGTTGTAAAAAAAAGATTCTCCAAACTTACTGTGGAGAAACTTAAGTCATTCAAATATAATATAATAATCAAAAATAATAAAAGGGACACAGTAACAAATGATTATATGAAGATATCTTCAGATTGACAAGAACAGCTTGGATGCAAAGAGGAATAAAGAGTGTCAGGGGGATAAAACATTGCAGGAGATACTGACTATAGTCGAAGTGTGAACTTAATACTGCATGAATGTGTGATGAAACAAAGCTATCCTCAAATGGATATTTAAAATACGTGAAATTAAATAAACCTGCATCAACTGTACTTAAATATACAATATATGCAGACATGTGTGCTCACTCACTGTTGTCATAAATGGGCTGGGACACTACAGGCTCCAAAGGAAACTGCTCCCCTGTAGACAGAGTGATGGAGGCCTGGAAGCAGAGCCGCACTGAATTCAGGTCAAACTCCTCTTCCCAAACCTTCGCGTCGGGAACTGCAGCCAAGAAAAGAGCAGAGAGAAGGAAAGGATGACTCATCGGTCTGGCAGAGCACTGCTTCCTGTCACATGCAGTTCTGTCTGTATTTAGGTATCAGTGGACGGGGGTTAGCAACAAATTAAACTTCCTGTTGATGTTGTGGTTACTGTCCATGATGTTTTTCTGTTAAGTATTATCTTTGCCTTATCTCTATCTTGTGTGTAACATGTGAATATTTGGGTGGAGACTATGCCATATTATCTTAATACATTTTCTGATCAAGTTTGAGCTTCTGGTGCTTTGTGGCACTATTTTGCTATAAAGCCATGCTAGCTACAATACTGCTAGGTGCAGGTTGACATACAAATGTGGTGTTAAACCGGAGGACAGAGAGAGAGTAAAGATAAGACACACGCTTGATCAAATGTATTCAGGACAGTAGCCAGCGTAATGTTGGCCCAAAAAAAAATATTTACGGCCACCGTATTTTATGCATCGCAAGTAGGCCAACAAAAAAATATTATTGCAGACCATAAACTGTATATAAAGATGGATGCCCCAAATATTTGTCTTTACATTGGAGTGGGACGGTTGGAGAGTGTCTCCACTCAGCGCACCAGCTACCAAAAGTGCAACATCAGAGAAAGTGCTAAGGTCTGTACACTCATCTGGAAACATGACTACTCACTGTTGAAGGGGTTATTGTTGGTCTGCAGCCTGCAAGTGATGGCCTCGGTCACATCCTTCTTCTTCACACACTGTATGCCCAGGTTCTGAAAACTGAAAGAAAAAAAAAAGTCTCAGACAAAAACCACAACAGCAGAAACCTGCCCTCTAATTCTAACACTTGTAGTAGCTGATATTATGAGGTTTTTATGGGATATAACATAGTCTGGACTCGACTCGTAACGGTTGGTAAATAGTCAATTTACAGTTTCACACATGGTGCGGTCCATTAACCCCCATTTCAATTTTCTATGCAGCTCCACTTTGGACATTTCTGCTCCCATAAAAACCACATTTAAAGATAATAAAGCATCATCACTTTGGATCACTACCCACATCCCAAGTTCAGCACACAATCGAGGTGAGAGTGGGTGGAGGTAGAAGAACACTTGACGTTGAGTGCACTGCAGAGAAATTGATATTTCAGACCACAATTACTATAATAAGGCTGTTAACTATTTAAAAGCTTAATTAAATTAAGACTGTTCCTTTTGCCAATAACCACTGCTTTAGAATGCTGGCAATCACCTTTAAAACTGACATAGAAATAAATAAGGTGAACTTTCCTGAGTCTTCTACACTACCATCTGTTTTTTTGCCCGTCATTTGATTGTTGCTACATCATGTTTTCATTTTGTTTCTCTGTCTGTTTGTTTGCAGTATTGTGCAAAAACTCCTGGATGGATTAACATGGATCTTGGTGGAAGGATGTGGTATGGATCAGGAAAGAACCAAACACATTTTGGTGTGGATCCCAATAAAAGGGTACACCCAGGAATTTTGTGTCACTCTCTTTGCAGCTTTCAATCAAATTGGGTTCATAATGAAACTACGGTAGGACAAATTAGAACAGGCGAGCTGCCACAGTCCAGAAGATGGATAGGAGACACTGCTTTGACATGGAGAGATAGGACACTTGAGCCATAATTCTGCTCCTGTTCTTGGCTTGATCCAAGACTTACTTGCTCACAATTTTCTGAAAAACGATTGGGTTGCTCATGGTTAGTTCTTAACTGAATTGTCGTTCTGTACAGTCTGGTAATTATAGGAAGTGAACGCCTCCCTTCCTACTGGCTGTATTCCAGATCATTTAAAAAATGCCTGTGTGTCCAAACAAAGAAATAGGCCTCAATCCTGCTATCGACATTGATCACAGACTTGTCTCCAAATAGCCAGTACTCCTATTATCTTATAAATATGATCAGAATATTATTACACCTTATGGAGGACATCAGGCTTCCCTGTGTAATTTTCTATTCTATTATTTGACCAGATGTACTACAATGTCTGCTGTAAATCTCTCATTCACACTCCTGTCAGTAGACTCCTAACTGTAGAGTCCAGGAGCCATTAACATGCTGCACTGCAATAAGCATTTATCAAAATATCAATATTTGTACGTGAAAAACAGAGACGGCATATAAAATTCACTCCTGCCGCTGAGTGGTGCATTTATTTAGTGATAAGTTTAAATGTTATATAATTAAAAAAGGGATCTTATCAGTCGGTGCTGCTGCCACTTTTTTTTAATAAATTTTTTAAAGATGTAGAATAAAACAAGCCGCTGACAAAGAGCAGAGTCTGCAAAGGGAAACTGAGCTTGTCGTTAATTAGTTTTCGCTGTTAATGTTTTACTCAGCTCCAAACTCAAGGGGCGGCTGGCGACAGTACACACATCAACTCCCGCAAATGATGAAGGCTGTTTCTAGGCCAGTCTCTAACAAATGCCACCTTGTTCTGGTTTGAAATGCGTCCCCCCCCCCCCCCCAAGGCAGCACAGTGAACACTGAAATGAAGCGAATGCTGAAATGGAGTCACAACAAGCAGAATTTACTCGCGTGTATCTGAAGTGCATGAAATATCGAGTGACCCGCTTCACGTACCTGTGTATTCGTCTCTCCTGCAGGTCAGACTCGTAGTAGCCATGTTTGCAGTCCTTCCCGACCAGTTCGTGGGGGTGAGGCTTGTGCGGTGCATTCTTTGTCACCAACGAAATGCGCACACGCAAGGGGCCGTTGTAGTTGTGCACCTGTGGGAGAAATTTGTGTCGCACTTCAGTCCAAAATTCAAATTTAAGGGCACTTAAGAAGGGTGGATGTTTGTTTTAGCAGACTAGTTAAAGGGTTTGATCTCACCAGTCCCTCTGATGAAAACCCTTAGAATAACTCACATGTTTGGCTTTGTAACAGGAAGCAAGAATGTTTCAAATGCTTCAAAGCGCAAAAAGTTATTTTTACTTTAATTTAATTTATGTTGTGCCATTTGTTTGATTCTTACACAATATGAAGAGAAAAATGTCAATTCGTCCTTTTATAGGAGGGTTCTAGATATCTGGATCAACTCTCAGTAAACCTATCTGATGAATAATAATCTCTGCATCTGCTGTCTTTAAAAAAAAAACCCACACAGACACATGGGAGAACGTGTAAACCGGGATTCGAACCAGGGGCGATGGGGCTCACCACAGCACAACTGTGCCGGCCTCCTCTTAAGCCTTGGAAATAGTAAAATAAAAGTAAGGATTATTTTAGAGTAAATATAATACTTTCTGTGCTATTCATTATCTCCACTCAGGGGGTGATGTTGTCACTTGTTTCTTTGTTTCTGGATTACTGAAAAACTGCAGAACTGATTTCCACATGACCCAAGAAAGAATCGATTACATTTTGAAGCTGAACCAGGATTTTATTTTTCACTTATTCAATATATGCAATATGGTTATAGAGTGGTCTATCAGCCCTGAAGGAGTAATGCACTCCTCTGAGCGCCCCTCTAGTTCCACACTTTGGTCACATGATGAAAACTGCTGCTATTATTGTTGAAAATAATCACTATTACCTCCGCTGAGGAAGTTTTTGCCTGTTATTTAGCCGGATTACACAAAAAGCTACCCGTCAATTTCCAGGAAATTTTGTGGAGGGGTGGGGCACGGTAAACAAAGCTCTTTCTTTTCTTGCCAGAGATGACTCAGCCCTGACCTACCCCCTAGTGCTTCTAGGTCCAAAACAATGCAGGCAAGTATGGAAGTGTCGAAGCAGAACAATAAAAAGTAACATAATCTAGCATTAAAGAAGATGATGCGCAATTTTAAGTCGGCAGAGCAACATTAAATAGATCACAGCCAGAAGACGTGCGGTAAAATGTTTGGTCCGAACTCACCTTGATGGCTGGGTGAGTCTTAGTGGTGTCGTTGCTCTTCTCTCCGGGGATGCTGCCGGCTGATCGTCCTTCACACTTATACCTGAACCTCATCCCCCTTGGCTTTGGCTGCTCAATAATCTCTATGAGGGGGCCTGCTGTTTGGACAGACGCAGCAGGCATGAAAGGAAGAGAGGAAAAAGAAGAACCTGACTGAATCAAATGCAGTTGTCACTTTCGAAAAACACAAAAGCACTTCAGATTGTGGAACTGCCTCTCTACATGGCTTTATCTCTGTCAGTGTGTCAACAGGGACATAGCCGGTCATCGGTACACAGGGGTTGTGAAATGTTTACACGTGAAAAGTCTGCAGGCAGTATCAGCACTGATTCACATTTCGAGAAACAGCTTCTTACCTGGGTTGAGTGTGTTCATGTCCCATCTATACACTGTGGTGGGTAGAAAACAAGAGAAGCAAGGGCAACACTGTTAGTTTAGAGTCTCAGAAGAAATAGCAGTACACCGTTTATACTCAAGCACACGGCGCCAAACCAAATGCAGCATCAGCGCGTATTTGTGGTTTAGGGAGAGTTTGTCATTTGTGTGGTGGCCTGGGTGGAAGTCTTTTGAGACAAAGCAGCGTCCAAAGAGGTCAAGGGACGGCGAGCAGCTTCCCAGCTAAATATAATTACTCACTAAAAAAGTGCCTGCCAGAGCTCATAAAGAAGAAAAATGGGCAGAGTGAAGCAAACAAAGACGGAGCGGCTGTAAGATCAGTGTCAGATTTCCCGTCTCATTGAGAGGGAAGAGCAGGAAGTGCTCTTGTTTCAGATTCTCGGTTAGTGAATCGTTGAGATTCACAGACACAAGCGCGCTGAGACTTTGGAGCTCCCCTCTGCAGCTTGCAGAACTTGTTCTGTAGAGAGCAGGAGCAGGACACTTTCCAAGCTGTAACAGGCGTGCAACCCGGCCACAGACCAAAGAACTTCTTTGCATCTTAGTTTTCGACCAAGCAGTGACAGATATGAACAGTCACTACTTGATGATTTTACGTGTGAATAAAATGGATATTGGCATTAAACAAAGCATAAGTACAAGTAAGTGTGTAATGTGTGCAATCACAGCTTTATATTTCAAAGAAAGCCCTGTCAATTTGTTGAGACTGGATGCGGTGAAAGTGAAAGTATCCTACATCACCACTATTTGGTGGCATCACTGAAAGTATTAATATCAAAAACACAGCTGGTGCATCTGAGACACATATTGTGAGTCACTTTCACTGCTTCAAAAAGTTTGTTGAGCCTGTTCCTCTCGTGGATTGTTGACTTTTAGTGTAGTTTAAAAATGTTAACACATCGACAACTCCTAGATATGAATTAATCATGTGTATCAACAAAGTAAATCTGTTTTGGGGGGTCCGATATTAAAAAGCTTGAACGCATCCATCGCCAATATAAAAACATGATAGTTAATGATTATTTCGTTTACAGGGAAATGTAAATATGACTAAAAAGTTGACACAGGGACCGATTTGAATCGTCACAACATACGCTTAATGTCGGCGTACAAAACAACAGACCGGATCTCACCACAGAGTGTGTGAAAAAAACAGAGCGTAATTTCCACCTATACTTAAACTAAAGTGGGCGGTTGCAAGCAGCGTGGGCCGATCGTACTCCGGAGGATCTTTAATTGAAACCAAAGAAAGTTATCCGCTTAAATTTGAGCCGAATTGCGGAGAAACTGTTCACAATGGACCGCAGCATGTTAATATGCGAATGACAACTCGTAGTTCCCCCCCAATGTACAGATAATACTTATATAGACACATATTTCAAAGGAGTATTCCATGGGGTGGAGTGACCCGTCAGGGCCTGAATCTCGGCTGCCTGTGGTTCAGCGGGGCCAGGTGAGCCAGTCAGGTGACGCACAGAGGAGTGTGAGTGTGATTTGAAACGATCTGATTTGTCACAACACGAGAGAACAGTAGCAGAAGTGAATCACAGCCCGACGGTGTGTGTGCTAGTGTCCGGGGAGGAGAAGGCTCCTCCGCGGGGCTTTCCCCCGGACCGAGCGCAGACAAACAACTCCCTGGAACACTTTCACCTCCGCGGCCCTCCGCGAGGAAACAGTCCGGCCCGACCCCCAGCGGCTCCACTCACCCTCCATGGCGGCGATCCCGCTTCTCCCTCCGAGGCCCCGGGGTCCCGATCCCTGTGTACACGGTGGTTTTTCAGCCACAGGTTGCTGCACACTCTCCTAACTTCTTGACACAGTTCTTGTTCCGTCGCTTCCTTCGCTCCACCTACATCAGTGTGCAAGAGTCAAGCTGCAGGCAGGTACATTCACACGTGTTCCGGTGACAGCTTCTGGTCGAGGGACGTTGTTGCTGCAGCTGTTTGTTTGTTTTGTGCGTAATACGCTTCTTTCCAAAGTCAAACTCATGACTGAACCACAACATTGCATTTTGGGATTTTAAAAATTGAATGTATATAGATAAATGTATAAATATCAATATATAAACATACCTAATGCTGTATATGCAACATGTATGTCAGTTCTTTCAATCGTAAACGCTCTATGTTATGAATTGCAATTAGACATTTTGTAAGCAGATGGATATAACGTGTTTTTCAGTGTTGTCATTCTTAAAAGTGATTCAACTAAAAATGTGATTTACCGATCCACAACACAAAAAGCCTGTAAATAAAGCTCTTATTTTCAAAACTTACTTTTTAAAACCTGATTTTTTATTTAGCTATTGCTTATGTTGCCTTTATCCTTTACCGATATGATTAATTTAAAATGAATTATTGTATTTGTTGCCCTTGATTTTTGCTTTGCTGTCTTCGATTTCAAATGACAATGTATTATTTTGCTTGTTGTCTCTGATGATTTGAAAGGTGCTATACAAACCAAGTTATTATCATTACATATATTAGTGCTTTCTTTATTAAGTTATAATATGGTTTGATTTATTAATGTTGACAGATCATTTTTACTTAAGGGTTATATTTGTATTGATGTATTCCTTTGTACTTTACAGGTTTTCTACCAAAATGTGCAGTAGAATCGTTTTGAAAGTGTTAAGGACATTGCAAAACTGTATTTTATAATAATCAAAACAATGGAATGAAAAATGAAAAAAATACATTTTACACTTTTAAAATCAACACATATTGACTTGTTTTGTCTTTCCTAGAAAACAAACAATAACTCAACATCGTACTTCTTGATTTGTGTATTATTTGACAGGTATCAGGATTTCAAGATGAAAACTCTGGATAGAGAAACACAAATTCCTTGTGATTCGTTGTTGTTGGATTATGTCTGTTTATGGACGTTTTGTGTGTCTTGCAATGTAGAAGCATTTTATTGATTTACTGCTGTATGTTATTTAATATATTAACAGAAAACAAATAATAAAGGTCTATTTGGAACGTACTCTTAAGTAATTTGAATAACTTTGTGCTGTTATTTTGAAGAACACTCGCATGTTTCCTGTGTCATCCTCTGGCTTGACACAGCTGCACCCTTCTGTCTTTCCCCTGCATTGCTACTTGCCACCACCCACTCCAAACAGTGCGGAAATACCCAGATGACGCAGTAGAGGGGAACAGAAAAGCGACTTGTGAGTGGGAGAAGCCACAGCATAACTTCTGGCTTTAGTCACAACCTGGCAGAGAGTTTCAGACCGGATCCACCTCCGTCTGTGCCAGAGGTTTATTCTCAGGGCTGCTCCAGTAAACAGACCCTGGTCGTGATTGAACTTTTTAAGTTTTTTTATAAACATCTTCAAACAACTCTCCCCCCACTGACCCACGAGGTTCCAATCAGCACAGTGAACCACATGAAACATCCTTGTCTCAGGCCTCCGCACTGGCGAGAAACTGATAGCAAACATCTCCCATCCTAATATTTATTTGACAATCATTATTCTGTTTTTAATAATTAAATGATTCTAAAAACAGTTCATTTGAAAGCTTTGCACGTACATGTCCTGACTTTACCAGAAGAGAGCGCTGCAGTTGCATAAATCAGCATCTACAGTCTGTGTATTTGGCTCATGATAATATTCAGTGACATTTGTCATGTTTCTAGAACATGTGTACAATTTTTCAAAGTAAAGTCCAACATTTTCACTGCGGATTAGATAATTTCAGGAAACTTCAAATTACTGTAAAAACACTTTGCTCAATAAGTTCAGAGAGAGACTGTGCCTGTGTTCAGGACCTCTCTGACTACCTACATACTGAATATCAAACATTTTTACTGTTTATATTTGGAGATTTTTCAAAGCAAAGTCCAACATGTGTACAGCCGTGGCCAAAAGTTTTGAGAATGACACAAATATACATTATCAGAAAGTCTGCTGCCTCAGTTTTTATAATGGCAATTTGAATACTCAAGAATGTTATGAAGAGTGATCAGATGAATTGCAATTAATTGCAAAGTCCCTCTTTGCCACAAAAATGAACTTAATCCCCAAAAAAACATTTCCACTGCATTTCAGCCCTGCCACAGAAGGACCAGCTGACATCATGTCAGTGATTCTCTTGTTAACACAGGGGAGAGTGTTGATGGGGACAAGTCTGGAGATCACTCTGTCATGCTGATTTAGACAGAATAGCAGACTGGAAGCTTTAAAAGGAGGGTGATGCTTGAAATCATTGTTCTTCCTCTGTTAACCATGGTTACCTGCAAGGAAACACGTGCAGTCATCATTGTTTTGCACAAAAAGGGCTTCAGATATAGGATATTGCTGCCAGTAAAATTGCACCTGAATTTACCATTTATCGGATCATCAAGAACTTCAAGGAGAGAGGTTCAATTATTGTTAAAAAGGCTTCAGGGCGCCCAAGGAAGTCCAGCAAGCGTCAGGACCGTCTCCTAAAGTTGATTCAACTGCAGGATCGGGGCACCACTAGTGTGCAGAGGTTGGTCAGGAATGACAGCAGGCAGGTGTGAGTGCATCTGCACGCACAGTGAGGCGAAGACTTTTGGATGATGGCCTGGTGTCAAGAAGGGCAGTAAATAATCCATTTATCTCCAGGAAAAACATCAGGGACAGACTGATATTCTGTCAAAGGTACAAGGATTGGACTGCTGAGGACTGGGGTAAAGTCATTTTTTCTGATCAATCCCCTTACCGATTGTTTAGGGCATCTGGAAAAAAGCTTGTCTGGAGAAGAAAAGGTAAGCGCTACCATCAGTCCTGTGTCGTGCCAACAGTGAAGCATCCTGAGACCACTCATGTGTGGGGTTGCTTCTCAGCCAAGGGAGTGGGCTCACTAACAATTTTGCAAAAAAAGAACACAGCCATGAATAAAGAATGGTACCAAACATCCTCCGAGAGCCACTTCTCCCAACCATCCAAGAACAGTTTGGTGAGGAACAATGCCTTTTCCAGCATGGAGCACCTTGCCATCAAGCGAAAGTGATAACTAAGTGGCTCGAGGAACAAAACATCAACATTTTGGGTCCATGGCTAGGAAACTCCCCATACCATAATCCCATTGAGAATTTGTGGTCAATCTTCAAGAGGCGGGTGGGCAAACAAAAACCCACAAATTCTGACAAAGTCCAAGCATTGATTATGCAAGAATGAGCTACCATCAGGCAGGATGTGGCCCAGAAGTGAACTGGTAGCATGCCAGGGCGAATTGCAGAGGTCTTGAAAAAGAAGGGTCAACACTGCAAATCTTGACTCTTTGCATAAACTTAATGTAATTGTCAATAAAATCCTTTGACACTTGTAATTGAAACATGTGTACAATGTGTACAATTTTTTAAAGTAAAGTCCAACATTTTCACTGTTGAACAGATCATTTCAGGATACTTCAAATCACTGTAAAAACACTTTGCCCAATAAGTTCAGCAAGAGACTGATATGCCTGTGATCAGGACCTCTCTGACTACCTACTGAATATCAAACATTTTTACTGTTTATATTTGGAGATTTTTCAAAGTAAAGTCCAACATTTTCACTGTTGAACAGATCATTTCAGGATACTTCAAAATACTGTAAAAACACTTTGCTCAATGAGTTCAGAGAGAGACTCGGCCTGTGTTCAGGACCTCTCTGAAAAATCAAACATTTTTACTGTTTATATTTGGAGATTTTTCAAAGTAAAGTCGAATATGTGTACAATGTGTACAATTTTTCAAAGTAAAGTCCAACATTTTCACTGTGGAATAGATCATTTCAGGATACTTCAATGTATTGTAAAAACACTTTGCTCAATAAGTTCAGAGAGAGACTGATATGCCTGTGTTCAGGACCTCTCTGACTACCAACATACTGAATATCAAACATTTTTACTGTTTATATTTGGAGATTTTTCAAAGTAAAGTCGAACATGTGTACAATGTGAACAATTTTTCAAAGTAAAGTCCAACATTTTCACTGTTGAACAGATCATTTCAGGATACTTCAAAATACTGTAAAAACACCCAGCTCTCATTGAACTTTTTAAGTTTTTTTATAAACATCTTCAAACAACTCTTCCCCCACTAACCTACGAGGTTCTAATCAGGACAGTGAACCACATGAAACATCCTTGTCTCAGGCCTTGACACTGGCGAGACACCGATACCAAACGTTTCCCATTATAATATTCGTTTGACAATCATTATTCTATTTTTTAAAATTAAATGATTCTAAAAACAGCTCATTTGAAAGCTTTGCACGTACATGTCCTGACTTTACCAGGAGAGGGCGCTGCAGTTGCATAAATCAGCATCTACATTTGTATTTGGCTCATGATAATATTTAGTGACATTGTCATGTTTCTCCTTTTTTGTTATTTCTTCCAATTTTCCTCATTTACATTTGTTTATCAATCGACAGCACTAATATTTGCACACAGGATAATTTTTCCAACATGTGACCTGGGATCGATGTAGATTAAACTTCCATCTGTTGCAAAAGTTGCCAACTAAGTTCATTTTTCAGTAGCCATATAATGTCAATGACTTAGTAACCTTTTGCAGACCCTGCTGATTGTGAATGAATTTGATATAAGATATAGATTATGTGTTTTATGTAAGACAGGAAAGCTGCTGTATGCAAGGGAGTGATAGTAATGGCTGTTTTTAAAAAATGGTTGAGGAATCCTAAAGCCAACCTGTTGAGAGAGACTTTGGAATTTGGTTGAAATCGCCAGAAAAAGGTTAGTGGACATTGAGTCAAGATTCTTAGTCTCTACACATTATGTGTATAATGTATACCAATTATATCATATTATTTTATATTATTCCATATATACCTCTTATTATTTTTCACCCATTTGAATGTAAATAAAAAAATTTTTTAATTCACAATAAGATGCATATGTATACCTTTAATGTTCATATTATATTGTTTATCATTGTGAATTTATACATATTTATATATACACCTACACACATACATAGAAATATATATGTAAGTCTTTCAAAACATCTCCTTGTGATGTGCAAATACAGTTTGCCACAGCCCTTTAGTCAAGTACATTTCTATACAAAACACTATTTCGTAGTGAAAGGTGAATATTCTGTAAATATTCTGTATTTGTATCTAATATTTTTATTTATTCTTTATTTCTCTTGATTGACTAATTCTGACCTGTCTGCTGCTGTTGCAAGTGCATTTTCATTTGTAAAGTTTAATCTTATCATTTTTACTCTACTGTAAAAAGAATATATATTCTCTGGTTATATTCTGACAAAGTTTCTGTATTTTTAGGGCCCGAGCACTGATAGGCACTGACAGATAGTGAGGCCCTATTGAAATTGTAAGGATTATTATTATTATTCAAGGCAAATTAATTGGCTTTTTGAGGGCCTAAACATGCTCAAATTCTTACCAAAATTTGAAGAAAACTAGAAAGTGATGAAAATGTACGTATTCTGGAGGTTCTGCATCGCGGACATACAAGGACCATGAATCCTTTGATGCAGAGCCGTAAACAACAACTCCACTCCTGCAGTGACAGTGTCAGTCATAGATTTATATGGTGTCAGTGGTCGAAGATCATAGGAACCTTTTTGTCTTGTAAAGGTGAAGTCTCTCTCTCTCTCTCTCTCTCTCTCTCTCTCTCTCTCTCTCTCAGAATTGGGACATTTCCTCAAACCGTGTAGACATTGAGGTATGGCGAAGGTTCATCCTTTGCCAAAGGAGATGATGTTGTTATAACTCCACTGAGCAGCTCTATGTGTCAATATTTCCTCAGGGTCATAGCGCCACCTACTGATCAGTGTGAAAATGAAGTTGTTGTAATTTTATTTATTTATTTCAAGCAAAAGGTGAAACGCATGCAGCGCTTCAAAATGCATGTGCTCGGCCAGCTCAGTGCTGCTTTTCAGTCCTAGAAATTTAAGAAAATGTATATTATAGTTACTATAGTACTTTCCAGTTTTCTCATTGAAGTCGCAATAATTAGTCAGGAATTAACACAAGTTCTTCATTACATTTCATAAAACGTATTTCAGGTGGTTTATGTTTTCATTTGTTTTCATAGTGTGACTGTAACCGTCACTGGGGGGAGTAAACACACCACTCTGCCGCCTCTGCCACAGAAGCCGGAGTGTCCGGAGGGTCCGTGAAGGCAGCACCGTGTTCCTGAATGGGAGGAGGTCGTGCCATCACTGTTCCACACTGCGGAGGGAGGCCGGAGCTGCTGGGTACAGAAATGGCGGAGGGGGAGTTGGACGTCGACTCGCTGATTTCCAGGCTTTTAGAGGGTGAGTCCACCGCCTCGGCACATCCAGGGCGTCCCTGTCGCTCACATCTTCTTTCCTGCGGGGTTGTTTAGTTAGATGTTTTCATTTTGCGGGAGGAAGTTGCTAAGAAAAGCGGCCGCGTCACTCGCTCACGGAGCCGCGGGTCGGAGTGAGCAGAAACTAGTCCCGTCGTTCGGTTACGCCGATCGCGGGCACACGCCTCTATCGCTATCATGTCTTGTTTTTTTTTTAGATTAACTCGCGGTTGGTTATATTTGCGACACTTTATTGTTGTCGTGAATAACAGTTTGAGATTGCGATCGAAGTTGCAGCTGCAGGACTGCTCGCACCCACGGACGATCCGAACCTTCAACTACAGCAACGAGTTGCCACCTGGGTTCATGCTTCAGTCCTTGTGTTGCATCATTAGTTTTTGTTTTTACCATCCAAAGTGTCTCAGGCTTTACGTGTCTCCTCTCTCACAAGCTTTCTCTGCTACAACCAAACACACGCCGCGATGGGCGGTAGCTTGTTGCCACACGAGTCCCCAAAGTTGTCGTTTCTCTGTAAATAAAGTGAAGATTTTGAAATCCTAGTCGCCGAATATTTCCAGGCTATTACCTGCCCTCTAAATGAGCTGTTTTAGTATTGGCAAATAACTTTATATCCTATCTTAAGTAGAAAAGGCTTTTTTATAGATGAGGTTTGGCCTAAAACTCTTACTTCATTGGTAAGAGTTTTCACATCCTAATACGTTTACACACGTCATGAGCTTTGATGTTCTTCAATTTTAGATACACCTGAGCTGTGCAGATTATGCAAAGGGAGATTTTTTTATTGAAACCAATGAAAGTTAGTGGCTCAGATTATAGCCGAATTGAAGAGAGGTTGTTGGCAAAGAGCAACAAGCTTTTGGAATGTGAATTACAACTCTTGTATTTCCCCAAATAGACGGATCATCGTTAAATTGCCAAACATTTCAAAGGAGTTTAACAGAACAGTGTGTTATCGTGCCGATATTTTCACATCATTGCAACTGCTGGTTGTCTGATCTTTACTGTTGTGTCATATCATCACACATTCCTAAAACAACCAGTCTTCCCAGTTTTATTCTTCATGATGAGAAGCGCATGTCATGTAATGTGTCTTCATCTACCCAGAAAGCTCATGTGCTGATCATATTTATTTGGCTTTTCCCTGATGTTTATAGTTTGAGGCTGTCAATGCTGCACAAAAGTAATCTCTGTACTTTCGAAGAACGTGTTATTGTTGCTCCTGTGCCACTGTTATGTGTTGAGTAGCAGTGGGTGAGTTTCGTAGTGGTGCTAAATAAGGGATCCCGACACAGGTGAGCCGATCTGTCTGTCTCTCTCCTGGGACAGTGTCTCCCTGTGTCTTCAGTAAACACGTCCCCACCAAGGCACTCGTGAACAAACGTTCATGATGGATTCTCTCTTACACAAATAAAATCTGTGTGTTTAAGATCAGACACACACAAACATACACAGTTTGTCAACAACTCCTATTGAACGAGTCTGCTGTGCATGTCAGTATAAGCTAATCATGTGGATTGATTGGGACTAGTTAGATAATAATGCTTGTTTTGTTCATTGTGTGTTTAACACAGCTGTGTGAGTCTGTACTGTCAGCTGGGCAGGACTACACTGTAGCTGGTTAGCTGGCTTCATATTTTGTGATTATTATTTTTTTTTATATCCAACCATCTATGTCCTTCCAGCCACTAGAGCAGCCTCAGGTAGTCTGAATCCGGCCGGCTGATATTTGGTGTGAAAATATGAAATGAAGGGTGAATCCGACACTGATGGTTTTCTGCTGGCTGATAGTGATAGCTTAGCATGGAAGGAAGGACTTTGAAGTAGCCTCAACTCTTGCTCACAAGTGATATCTGCACCTCCCAACTGCTGAAGGAATTTAATCTCCATAAATTAAGATTTGTTTTTTTCTAGCCAATCTTGATACTTCTGGATCAAATCCAAAATGTATTATTCTGAAATTTATTCAGTTTTCAGGAGCCAGGATTGGACCAAGAAGTTCCTTTTTCTTTTGAAAATTGTCCTATCCTGTCATGGTTACCCAAAACTGGCTGAACAATCCTGAATGAACAGTTGTCACAGTTTTTAAGGAGCAACTACTAGTCCACATTCACCCCCTTTCTTTCAAGACAGGTCTAGGGCCGATTCGTAGCCAGTGGCTAAACTCGAACCAGTTTTTTGTGTTTTGTAGGCCAAAGAACTGTCTCAGCCAGAAAAAAAATGGTTCCAGAGTGGAACCAACTTGTTGCTGGTCAAGAAGAAAGTCAGAGGATGGGGGCGGGATTATCATTACCAACAAAACTTGGTTGTGTCCCCTTGTGATTGGATCTCAATTCAACGCGACAATTGTGTTGCCCAAATTATGTTGTTTTTACCCAGTCTGAGTTTACAGCTATCTAATGACATGGAGTGTGTGTGTCAGTGAGGTTAGTTGGGGACGGCTGTATAAATATAATATAATATATAATAAGTGCTATTATACAGCCGAGGTGCAACATAGACCTTGGTTACTTGGCTGTAAGGCGGCTCAAGCCCCTGGAAACCCAAACTGATCCTTAGAAGGTTCACGAGTTGAACCAGCTCCAAACCAGTGCAAGTACCAACCCAGCACTAGCGTTCACTTTGGTGGAAAGGGGTAATAATGTACCATATCAATGTGGCTCAGTAGGCAGCCTGACTTGGCAGGCTTGAGAAGCCTCTGAAAATGTACTTGGACCACAGCACACAAATGTGACACACAAAGACCCAAAATTACAACAACATGAGGGTTGGATGAACTTCATGTGGATTCATAACTTTAATTCTGCACTGCAAACAAAAGATGAAATCACACTGTGTCAGGTCAGGTGGCCACGGCTGACTGCTGAGCACTTACTGTTTATATCAACGGGCGAAGTGGCATCAGTCTAACACAGGCGGACGTATTTGGGCCATTACACAAGCAGAATTCCAAATGGACACACTCAAACTGTCCCCAGTGTGTCGGTTTGTTTTCGTTGGGGCTGCATTTTATTTTAGGACTTGACCTTTGGGCAACACAAAGACCGCTCACAGGCTTCTCCCTACTTATGGAACCTTGATATCCCTCGTCTTGGTTTACATCCTCAGATTAACGTGTACAGTTCGCTTTCGTTTAGAATTCCACTAAACGGCCACGACCTTTCTGCTCCCGGTGTTCTCAATTTTCGATTCAATCCAATTGTATTTGTATAGTGCCAAATCATAACTAACACTGTCTCAAGCCACTTTAAGGTCGAGAGCTTAATATTTATAGAGAAACCAAACAGTTGACCACAAGGAGAAAGTACTTTGGCAACAGTGGAGAGAAAAAGCTCCTCATAAACAGGAATCCTTTCTCCTTGTCTGTAAGAATAAAGAGACCTTTTCCATCAGGTAGGACAGGATTTCCTTAAACTGCTTCAACAGGGGGTTAGTCTCTGTTACCCCCCTCTGCTCTCGAGCCAGTCCAGAACCAACACGCACACACACACACACTGATCTAGTAAATGTCAACAGGCACAGCTGTCCCTGGTAGAAATGAACCTACCCTTTAGATGACACACTCACACACTCACAGTAGACATACAGTTTTACCTTGTTTGTATTTAGCTTTTTGCTATTCATTAAGTTTCCATCAAATTATAATCTCGTTTAACCGAGATCTGTGAAAGATTTAAAATGTCTAAATTGGACTATTAGCAGATAGCTGTTTTTCTTTTAATCATGTTGTTTAATCATAACATCGTGAATACGTACATATATAAAATACCTATAACATATAATGTACATTTGACTTTATTTTCTAATAATTTTTCATTTGTTTTAATTGAGGCCTTTTAAAACTTCCACGAACAACAATTGTTATGACCATCATCATGAGCATGATAGTTTAACTTCTGACTACTGTATTATTACTAACCTAATAATTTGTGCGTTCCATGATTAAAATGAATTGAGCAAAGAGTCCTTTCCTTCTGTAAAATTGACATTGACCTCGCTTAGAAGCGTATTGTTTTTTTTAACTCTGGGTCCTTGATTTAAGAATTTTAACAAATGTGGCCCTGGCTGGATTTTTATAATAATGTTTACAACACATGCCTCAGCTACACCGCCCCTTTCCTTCACACACAAGTTTGCTCTCAACCAACCTTCATCAGCTTTTACGAATGCTGTGCTGCAGTAAAGCAGACATTACAGAACCCAGCCAGCACAGGTGGCCCGTAGGCTTTATGTGCCACTACAGCCCCATACCTCAGCCAGTGAGGGTGGATACGCAGCATGGAAAGTTGCATTTTGAACACATTTGGTCATTTTGGTTTATGGGCAAAGACGCCAGCCAAGTTGTAACCCAGTAAGTTTGAGTCCATAAAATCTCCCACAGAGCAATTTTCTGTTCATGAGCTGTCCAGGCTGTGTTTGTCACGGACTGTTACACTGCACAGATTGAAGATGATTCGCATTCACTTTTTTAATATTCGATTGAATTAACTATTAGAGGCAGCAGTACATCACTTTCTACCTTCAACATGCCACACAGTTGCGTAGCTGCCTCGAAAGTTAATCCAGTGGTAGCGAGTATGTTTGTTGGGGCAGTGTATACTTCCCAAGCAATTGCCGTGAGGGAACCTTTCGCGTTGTTTTGACGTAAGCCGCTCCCTCAGTGCTGTTTGATTTGTTTGCCCTCACCATATGACTTGTAGCTGGAGTGTTTAACGCAGCTTGCCTGGTTTCGCTAACAGACAAAACGTCACATACATGAAAATGTATGATGTGCATGTGGCAAATGAAAAGTCTTGTAACAAACCTCCTGTAATAGTTCAGGACCAATGTTCATACCAATAACTGTACTGTAATATCTGTACTCTGAAACATAAGAATCATTAGATTTTACCTCCAACGTGAATTAATTCAGTGTCTTTTGAACAAGCTCCTTTTAAAAGAAAAGATTTTATTCAATCAACTAAGGTCAACAAGCTCCTAAGTAACTCTGTCGCGGATCTCAGACATGAACTGGACTCCGTAGTTCCTCCGTATTTTTTTTCTCCGAAGAAGCCATTGCATGAACCCAGCCAAAGATCCCCCCCGCTGGATTCACAGTGGGCGAGTGTGGGGTTTGATGACGCTTCTCACGCGGGAGCTGTAAACATGATCACGTGATCTCTGCAGCGGATTTAATACATCACCTTCTGCCTCTGTCTGCTGCTGTTTCACCTGTCGCCTGAATAGTGCGAAGGATTTGTTTTTTGTTGTGAACGCGTTATGTGCAGAGAACCTCCCGCTGTGTTGTGTATGCGTGAAAGGAAAACTGCGGTTAAACTCCGTAGCCATTTCTCTGTATTTTACCCGTAAGTCATGTCTGAAAACGGCTTGTGTGGCCAATGTGGCTTTGAGTGGTAACTAAAGGTCAATGGCAGATGCCTTAAGATTTAAGCCCCTTTTCCACTGGTCAAAACCCGGTAACAACCAATTATTATCATATTCATTCTTGGGTCAAATGACTGCAGTTGACATTGGTTTCATTCGGCTCCAGTTCCAATCGGAAGTGGTAGAAGAAGCCCGGGCGATAAGGGTGAAGTTTTGTCCTTTTTTGATATGTCATTAAAACAATTTAAATTAGCATAAATCACTTCAGACAAGGTAAGGCTGAAGCAGTAGAGTTGAACTAAGTTGCTTGGGCTGTACTCTGTTGCCTATGAAGTCACCTTTTGTCTTTGTTCATGCAAAAATGACATTTCGCTTTAATTTTGGAAATTGTACAATGACAATTTCCCCCCTAAAACATATTTAATAGCTGAAAACAACTCAAGGTATACATACATGTGCAGTGTAATATAGATCATTTAGTTTATAATGTACCATTAGACCTTTTTTGTGCTCTTTCAAAATGCGTTTATATAGTTGCCACCATGCTTGTTTTCCTGGGACTGCTGCTGTGTTGCGTGGTGTTCAGGCTGCTGGCGTGGCACTCTGTTGTGGAAACAACAATGGTGGAGCCTGTGTGCAGTGGTGAGCGTTCACCCCCTGGCACCAAACATGGCACAGTGCTCACTCTGGCTTTTCAGCTGTCCAGCGAGGCTGTCAGCTCCAGCCCGTCCGTGCCCTCTCCCTCTATTCACTCCCTCGCCTTCTGTGTCTCCTCCACGCAAGCTTCAGTTTCTCTCGGTCTCCTCTCCTCTCCATCTCTCCCGCTTTCTGCGTCTACAGTGTTTATTTCTCCCCCAGTCTCTCCTCTCAATTTCATCCTTTCTTTGGCCCCACAAAGACATCCATTCACCCGTGGCACTAAAAGGCGAACAAAATGTCCTCTGAAAATGCAAAGCCCGCACAGAAATGCCACAGCAGTCAGGATTTTGGCCTTGAGATTCGGTCCCACTCTCCTCGCCAGAGTTGCTTTGTGTTTCGTATTCACTGAGGGGTCACTGTTTTCCATAGCCACTGTGTGGGTGAGCGTCGGACGGAGGAGCGGAGGGGAGCTGCTGGCCTCGTGCCCAGTTGGAAAGAATAGAGAATGGAGTTTGAGAACTAAAAAAGGTCTGACTGGGCATCTTTATTGGTGCAGCAGTCAGTAAAACATGCACAGTCATACCTGATAAAAATTCATTAGATTCTTTGGGTATCTTTTCTTGGCAGTTCCAGAAAATGAAAAATCCAGTTTTCACTCTACTTACAATTTGAAGTCAGATAATCTGCACTAATAATAGTTTTTATCAACGATGCAAAAATCTACATGTATGCTGATAAGTGTTCTCTAGACCCTGAGTATTTTGAGGCTTAAGAATCTGGTATATTTTCTTTGGGAACTAGTGGAGACCAAAATGGATCTAAAAGAAGAGAGGGTGAATATTGGAGTCATGTTCATCAGCTAAACACGACTCCGAAATCATGCTAATGTTGCTAAGGTTCTGCTGTTAGATGTTTTGTTTTTCAGTATGTTTGCCTTCATTTAAGAAATAACATGTGGATACATTATTATTCCCACAGAATGAATTCAAGCTATTGTGGTAGCAAGGGTTCACATGCACATATTTTCAGTGACAGGTACATACAGTAAAAGGTGAAAGAATATTTGTTGCATAAGAGAGAGAGAGAACTGCATTGATGCCACTTGCGAGTACATGAACAACTTTAGCTTTAAAGGTCTGACTTTCTACGTGGATGGTAACAACTTTATGGACGATAGTACCAGCAAACTGCAAATAGCCCTTCACACAGCTGTACAATGCAGCAACAGAGCAAACACCGTCAGATCTCATGTCATTATGAGAGGGGGGTCATTATGAAACTGTGGCAGGACAAAGAACACTGGGTTATACAGGTGGTTAAACATGTTTTAAAGATCTTTTTGTTTCGTTTGGGTCTTTCCTTTGCAGCGTCGTGACCCTGCAAGTCCCTGATAAAAAGGTCTGTAAGATAAAGACGGATGAAACAAGTTCAGTGGCAAATACTACAAAAGATACAGCATAGGAAAGCAGTAAAACAACCCTAACAGGACTAGAATATACAGAGTCGACATGAGCTCAACAAAAGTAGTTTTCATTGTTAAGCGTTTTATTTTGCGACTAAAACAAAGGCGAAACTGGAAAGCATGCTTGCAGCTCAACAGTTGAAAAATGGACTTATGGCCCTTGTCTTATTTTTAAGCTTTTGTGCTGACATCAGTGTGTGTGTCTGTGTTTGTTTGCTTGTTGACGTGAACGTGCTTACGCAGCTCTTTGCCGGTGCAGCTGACAGTCGCTACATTGTTGTGGACCTTCGCTCGGTGACGGAGCCGTGGCCTGTGTCAGGCCAGTCTTGTTCTTTCTCCATCACATAACAAAAACAGAGCCGTCCAGCGCTCCCTCTTTGTCCCGCCTGAGTCGCCTGCTTACTCCATAGAGTAACGCCCTTATATGGTAATGCCTTGAAGGAGTGATCTGTCTGTAAGTCACTTATCTTTCAGTCTGTCTCTCTGTCCCACACTGTGCACTGTTCAAGTGAACTCTGCTCTTTTTAAATGAATGGAAAAATAGTTGACCTCCTTGACCCTTAGCAAGGAGTTTGCGGCAAGTGAAGCAGAAGAATGAGGACTGAAAACAACCTTTTGTAGATCACTACCCCCTTTGTCTTTTGTGTTAAAAACATATACACGTCTTTATTTTCCTACTTTTGACCGGCAGTTTTGGGGAAAAACTGTTATTAAACCATTCACAGGGAATAAAAAAGGAATCTCTTGAACCCGTGACTCTGTGCTCCAGCCCTGGGTCTATTCCCAAAACTGGCCACACAGGCTCGTCCCTGCTATGTGCTTTGCAACTTATCTCAGTCATGGTTTGACTGAGTGCTCGCACAGTCATGTCGTGCCGTAAGTTGTTTCTTGTGTGGCTCAACATGCAGCATAATGGTGGGTTGGGCAGATCAGTCACTATAACTAAGGTTAGTGAGGCCCAGTGTTGGGAAGGAGCCATTTTGACTGTCAGTAGATGGCAGGCTAACAAACTATGTCAGTTCATATTATGCAAGTGTGGGGCTTGAGCTGAAATCTAATATTGACCAATCTGCCAATTATTCTCTGGACTATTTTAAATTAGAATTTATAATTCTTGTTTTGACAGAACATCTCCCTAACCCCAAAGATACTTAGAAAATACTCCGCTTTTCTTAGTTTTTCATATTTCTCAGTTTGTGTATATATTCTGTTAGTTTTTATGCCATTTTAGTTTTGTGTCATACATTTATATAATTTTCAATTGATTTGTTCTTAAGAGCAGGGAGAATATATAAGATAATTTGGTCAACGTTTTATAACTGAGTGAAACGTGGAGTTAATCCCAGTGTCCAGTCATTAAGTGAGAAAAATGTAAATTGGCTGAACTGTAGGTTGGACAAAACAAGACTTCTGATCTCACTAGAAATGTTTATATCATTGTATTCATACATTCATAAACCAGCTGGGGTTTCTTTTACATGTATAACAAGCAGAAAAATGAAGAGAAAAAAATCCTATTTATTAAAATTCAAGGCCTAAAAGTCCATTTGATTAAACTGTAAATGCTGTGATTTCCTTGGTCTTGTTTCCGAGTAAAGTATCATGTTAGTCATTGTCCTAAAGACATAGTTTCACCCAGAACAAAAATATTTGAAACCTTGGATTATGATGGGATTTGCAGATGCTCAATCCAGAGAGTATCCTCAGTGCAGCCAGAGCCGTGACCATGTGAAGGCTCTGTGAGCTGTCTGGAATGCAAAGAGGATTCTGGGAGGGGCATGAGGCGTCATCGTCTGACGTCAGCACAGTTCATTGGCAAGGTGGAGGAGGACTGTGACCCAGGAGTTCAGTCATAGCCAAGAATACACCTTAAAGATAAATAGATGAAGAGGAGGAGGAGGAGGAAGAAGGAGGGAGGTGGAGGGAGGAGAACGAGGGCTTGGGAGGGAAAGGAACAGGGATAGAGAGAGAGAGAGAGAGGCTGCAGTTGGCTGAATTGCAGGCCTCTTTACATTCATAAGCCTGGGCAAAGAAGCCGATCAGTTTTGAAGAGGTCAGAGCGTGACTAAAGCTAAGCCTAAAGACAGAGGGAGACAGACTAACGTACCTGACCAAATTTGGAGAGATGAACTGAAGATTCACTCTGATCGAGAGGGCACAGCAGCTGAGAGAAGCTGGTGGAACATCAGCTGTTCAGGCGAGGCTGTCGTAGAGTGACACATAAACAATCTGTTTGGATTGTCTGTCACTCTGTGAGACTTTTGGTGTTAGCCTTGATCAAGCTGCCCTCTGACATCCACGATGTCCGGACATTCTCCTTTAATATTGTATGTGAGAATGCTAAGTCAGTTGCTTCAGACATTTTCTGTACCTTTTCCCACCAGCCCTCGAGTAAGAAGTCTGAGTGAGCCTAAAGACAAATAGGTACATTTGGAAAGACGGTGAGATGTGCAGGGTTTCCTGTTGTTGCGAATGTGTCTGACCCAGATAATCTCCTGCTAGGTTCTTTATATGTGAAAGGCATACTTTATTGTTTGGTGTGTAAATTGTCACGACATAAAGAGATATTCAGTTTGAAATCCTAGAAGACTTAAAACCATTCACGTGGTCGTGGCTAGGACAAATGGATTTTAAGCAGTTTTGCAGTTAAAATATCGACATGATTAAGTGGTTGCTGACATTTTGGAAAGTGCATTTTCAGTTGAATAAACAAATTGATTAACCAGCCAATCATTCAGTAGCAGTTTTCCGTTCAGATCCTTGTGCATAACTCATGAAAAGGGAGTCAAGGGAGTCCGACTAATGTAAGAATGGTCCAAACATCTCTTTAGTTCCTGGCATGGGTATTAATAAAGGAAAAACCTCCCAGATCCTACACTTCCCAAGATGCAACCTGTTTGTTACTTTCTCAGGATGTAGCTCAGCGTTTTTTTCCCAGGCCAGTGTTTCTCACGACAAGCAAAACATTCAGGTGACGGGCGCGTCGCTACTGTCGCACCTGTTGAGGGTGTGTGTGTGTATGTATGTGTGTGTGTGTGGACAGACAGTTCCTGACTGGTGAAATACAAAATGATCAGTGTCATTATCCACAGGACTAGGGAGAGAGAATACTTTACAGTTGAATTGTAGTATTTGTAATATTTTTCGGTCTGAATACTTACTGTAGGACAGGAAAGCTTGCTTTATTAGTTTGTTGCATTGAGGAGGAGTTTTTGGATGTTTTAAGAATCTCGGGTCGTATCTTGGAAGTACTGATAAGGGAAGTTGAATGGTAAAGTGTGTGTGTGTGCGGCTGCGTAGGTATCCTGTCGGGGTTCCTCCACTGCTGTCAGATGCACTCCATGTTAGTATGCAGGCCGTGGGTTGGCGGTGATGCCACTTTATCCGCAAATCAGCTCCTTTCCCTCCCTCGAGACACAGCAGCAGCTTCGCTCACCAACACAGGCTGGAAATTGGTCTTGCTGGGTTGCCATGGTGATAAGATTTGGGTACCACCTCCTATTCTCTCTCTCTCTCTCTCCGTCTTTTTTTAATTTCTCAGTGTCTTTCACATCCCTCGCTTTCTCCTCACTGGGGAAGCTGCAGTGCAGTGGTGACAAAGTAAATGATGCTGGGATACCTCCCCACAAGGCCGTAGTGGTACGCTCTGAAGTCAAGGTCACTGGATCAACAGTGTGTGTGTGTGCGCATGTGTGTGTGTGTTTGTTTTTTGTGAGATGTGTGTGTGTGTGTGTGAAGCAGGAGACCGAGAAATTGAAGAGTGTGTGCATGGTCCTGGCTCTGCCCTCACCATATAATGAAAGGGGATCTTCCAGGCAAGTGGGACTAGCTGTGTGTGTAGGTGTGTGTGTGTGTGTGCGTGGTGCGTGCGTGTCCGTCCTATATCAGGCCTCCCCTGTCAGCTGAGCTAGCACAGACCTGCAAGCGCGTCATCACACAGCTAAAAGGGAGGGTTGTGAAATCATTCAGGCACTCCTTGCTTGTGCGTTGTGCTCACTGGAGGAGATGTTCTGCAAAAATACCAGCAATGCAACGTGTTTGCATTTCTAAACCACGGCAGGACTTTTCAGAGTGTCACCTCTCGCTCTATTAAAAATCATATTCTCCACCTGCCCCTGCTGGGTTGCCGTGCTTTGTGTTAACCTGTGAAATTACCTGAGACGGACAGGGGGACTGTAGGCAGAAATGACCAGCACACACTTTTGTCCTTTAAAACTTTGTGTGGAGAACCCCCCTCAGAGCTGCGAGCTGCAGGAATTTGATACTTTCAGATTCTTTATTTCACCTTCTTTTTTAAATGCACCAATTGCCGTGGAGCTGTCGCTCTTTCTCTGACCACCACGTCTGTCTGATTCACCTATCAGTCGCCCTTTGACGCCTGCTTGGATTTCCATCATGTTGCTGTGGTGTCGTCTGACAGATGCTGTCTCAGTCAGACCTGGCCCACTTCTCTTAGCAGGAGGTGAAGGAGGAGGCGTCTGTGATTCTTACATTCATCAGAGCACAGGGAGAAAAATATAGGGCAACACATTGAAATAGTGCAGGGAAAGTTGAAATTGAAAAAGGTAGCTATAATTGGTGGGAGTCAGTGCTGGGCCAATGTGTCGGCTCATGTGAGTTTCCAAAGCAACATTAGGAAATCAAGAGTTTTCCGGAGGAATTTTAGTGTCTGAGCTGCAGGGATATGGTTCATAAATAACCCAAAGCTTTTTATTTGGCACGGTGTTACAGTCGGAAACATGCTTTTATTTCAGTGCACGCTTTCCATTTGATTCAATCAGTAACTATCCAGTAATTTTACGAACAAACTAGAGTGGCCCAAAAGTCTTCTTATGAAACTGGATCCAATATGCACCAAATTACACACACTCATAAATATCAGTCCCCTTAACATGCCTGACATATAATTTCGACATATATATTGTTTCCATTAAGATCCATGTATTATTCTCAACACATGGTACCTCACAATTTTAAAGAAAATGATTACTTGATCCGCTCCTTGATCTGGATCCACACCAAGATTTCATGGAACACGATTGTGATAGCTTTATGGCTAGTTTCTGCTAAATAATAAACAAACAAATGCAGACAGAAAAAAAAATGCTTTCAGGTCGGTGCAGTATATGAGGTTGTGTCCGGCTTCTTTATATAGTCCATTATTTCCATTATTAGTCAATCTGTAGGGTAATTGACTGTCTTCAGAAAGTAGAGAAATAAGATGTTCTACTTTCTAATATTCCCACGGTGACGTAATCAATTCTTCACTTAATCATCTTATACAGTCAGTTACGGTAACTTTCACTGAATGATATTTGTCGCTTGTGTATCTTCATGACAACTTAACTGATTTGAGACTGTATGTTTTAGCTCTTGTACAGCTGAACACCATTGGTGCACTGATTTTTTGCGTATTATTGTGAACAAGTGTAAGATGAGAAGATAAGAAATTAATACACAGTTTTTCCCCCTTTACAATAAAGTATTAAAAAACAAAATCATCTCGGTGGTGGTGCAGAAACTGAAGAAATGTTTTAATCTCAGATCCCATTTGCATAAAATGGGTCGGATCAGATACTTTAAATTTGAAAAGATGAGTTAATATTATCTTGTGTTTCTCTTGTACAGCAGCGGAAACACTTAAAGGTTTAAAGGGACTAACCCTAAGCACCACCCTGATGCCGGATCACAGCTCACTTGTTTGCTGTGTACATATTAGAACTTAAAAATACACCAAGTTGTAATTTGAGTAGCGCAATAAATCACCTTTAGTCTGCGTCACTTCTCTAAAATCCCCCACGTGGTTGTACCTCATTTATTAAGTTTCATTAAACTGCTCTGCTGAATTTATTACCAGTCTTCTATACATTTAACAGTCCGTGACCCGGAGTCCTGCAACTTATTGTCAAGTGACCCCCCCTTTTCCTCCCTGTTACACAACAGGAAGTGTCTCTAAAACACCCCCAGCAACATCAACAATGCCGACACGGGCTGTTTCCATCCACTGTCTGTTGACTAAACTCGGCCTCCCATATTTAGATTGGAGTTCATTTCAAAACCCGTCCTGTGGGGGGTGATGTGTACAGTTATGTGATGAACAACACAGGCGTAGGGTTAAGGAACAAAAAACGGGGGGGACAAGTTACTGAGGAAACTCCAGTTGGATCGCAGGTTGCTAATTAAGACACCCACTCATTAAATTGTGCAGTAGCATCTTAAGCAGCGGGTGAGATTCGCCTAAAATGCCTGTCTGAGGAGTACCGAAAATAAATTGAAAGCTGTTCTTGAACCATTTGGAGTACATGCATGATCTTGGTCTCTTTTGAAAGGTAACATTCTGAACTTACCCCCCAACAGTCAGAATCAGTCTAAGTGCTACTGACATTGAGCAATAGCAGTCGGAACACAGTGAAGTAGAAGGTTTTTATTTCCGCCTGAATATTTTTTGCTAAACAGATGCCTGCAGATGACCCTAGTTGGGACTTATGAGCTGGAAAACACACTGGGACCTGAGCATGAAGCCTTGACTAGCCGTGGTTCAAATTTGATAACAATACCACAGAAAATGAATATTTCACAGATTTTTTCCTAAGGGCATGTCTAGGCGTTTTCCACAAAGGCCATTTGTAGACCATGGTAACCAACTAGGCTAAAAAGGCTACTTTTACACTCAAAATCATACTTTTATATAAAGGAAGCAGAACCGGTCATATGGTTTAAAATGTATACAAATAAACATCTTATATGTTGTTTACACCTAGATGCTGGCTGCGCTGAGATTACGCAACAGCTGACTGTGGCTATTCTTTGATGTAATAGTGTGTTTTGGACTGATTATGTTACTGGATTGGATCGTCTGGACCTTTGGCAATGTACCAAGACTGTTTTCGTTAAAATGTAATCGATCTGTGGATTAATATGATGCTTCTTAGGTGAGTGACGTCGACTTTGTGATTGGTTTTCTTGTGTTAGTGTCTTGACTGAGACGTTAATTGTACCGGCTGTGGTGATCGGATCTTGAATCGGAAGAATCTTGGCTTTCTAATGATATGTTGTATCAGTACCTAGCCGTACGAGGCAGTTCTGTATATAACAATGTTTGAGGCTTATCTGTAAAACAGCCAGCCCACGACACGGTGCTGCTTAACAGGTTTAATACATACTCCACCTTTGCTTTCCCTCCACCAGTGCGAGGATGTCGTCCAGGGAAGATTGTCCAGATGACGGAGGCCGAGGTGCGCGGCCTCTGCATCAAGTCCCGGGAGATCTTCCTCAGTCAGCCAATCCTGCTGGAGCTGGAGGCGCCGCTCAAAATCTGTGGTCAGTAACCCCCCCGCTTGAGCTTGTTCTTTTAAATTACACCATGTAGTCTGTGTCCGTCCTCTAACCTCCGTCCCTGCTCCGCCCCAGGTGACATCCACGGACAGTACACAGACCTGCTGAGGCTCTTTGAGTACGGCGGCTTCCCGCCAGAGGCCAACTACCTGTTCCTGGGGGACTACGTGGACAGAGGGAAGCAGTCGCTGGAGACCATCTGCCTGCTGCTGGCCTACAAGATCAAATACCCCGAGAACTTCTTCCTGCTCCGGGGCAACCACGAGTGTGCCTCCATCAACCGCATCTACGGCTTCTACGACGAGTGTGAGTGCTCGTCCCCCACGTAGCGAGACAGAAGTCGAGTGTGTTTTTGTTTTCAGGTCGAGTTTGTAGAGAAACGAGCCGAATAAGTGCTGCTTTTAATCCTTAAACTTGTAACTGTTAAAACTTTGACATTTGGTAACAAGGACACTAAAACTGGAACTTTTGGAAAGCAGCCAAAAAGAATCATGAGTGAAAATCTCGATCAGTAACGACGTTGAGCACAACACTGATTTCCAGTTCAGGTTCTGCGTGCTGACTGGAGCTTCACTAGACTTTGAACAAACTGTGGACAGAGCAGCAGGTTTCCTTGCAGGGGCTCAATCACCGCAGGTCACTTTTACAGTTTCAGAAAGAAAAGCTGCAAACAGCATCACCACAGGCCAAGAAAACAGCCCATTCCAGACAGGCAGGTTTAGCACAGGCACTAGTTGACGGTGACCAGTGGGGTGTGTGTGATGTGTATGGTGGAACTCGTGAACATTTGGATGTGCCGTTCATGATTCTTTGCCCTGAGACCTCCTGACTCGCTGCCTCGTTCATCCCACAGGTAAACGCAGGTTCAACATCAAGCTGTGGAAGACTTTCACCGACTGCTTCAACTGCCTGCCCATCGCTGCCATAGTGGACGAGAAGATCTTCTGCTGCCACGGAGGTATCCATATTGAATATATGAATGCATGTTTCTGTGCACATCCCGAAAGCAAGTCCTTAATGTCTATGCTTTCTCTGGGTTTGTCCTCATCGCTCACCGTAGCACTGTCAAAGTGTAGTGCTGTGCCTGATCTGGAGAGATACAGTTTAAGTGAGCCTTGTTGACAAATCCGATGTGAGGTAAATGGGTCAGAGCCAGTTTATAGCTACAGTGATATGGGTTAATACCTGCACGGGCAGGAGGTGGGGGGGGGGGGCGACGGCGACGATGATGATGAAGGATGACGACAATGATGGTGATGAGATTTACAAAGTGTATTAGTTTTGTAAAATTGTGTTGTTGTGTTGCCCTCAGGTCTCTCTCCTGACCTGCAGTCTATGGAGCAGATCAGACGGATCATGAGACCCACAGATGTGCCTGACACAGGTGGGTCAGTGTGCACACGCACACACACACACACACACACTGAAAGCAGGCCAGATGTTCCTCATGTCTCTATCCCATCTACCTCTGTACAGAATGATAAAGACTTGTAGTTTTCATCTAAGCTGCATTTTAAGCTGCTGAAAAGTCACTTTTCATTCATGTACTTAGTTACTGTCCAGTTTTTTTATTTGTTTTTCTATTTTAAAACCCAACCTTGCTGTTTCCTCTAGATACTCCAGCTGTAAACAAATATGTCCCGTTATGCTCTGTTGCGTTGAAGGTGACCCAGGGAGCACATGCAATATAAAAAAGCAGCCACTCCTCAACTCCTCGACTCTGTATATGTGGAAGGAAGAGATCTTGAAACGGCTGAGGGAAAAGTTATTTGAAGGCTTAATATGCAGTATGCAGCTGTATGCAGATATGGCAAATATCAGTATCTACACACAAACAATATTTAAGTAACATGTCCTGCCAGGTTGTGGATTTTGATAATCAAGAAAAATCTGGGCCCATATTCATTGGGCTTGTCAGAGCATGAAATCTGACCCAACTGGTCAAAAACTCTCAGAATGACGCCGGTTTTGTGAACGAACTTTATCAAGTTTCTAATTCTGAGAAGACTTGTTTCTCTGCTGATATTTAGGAGAGCCAGGAGGTCGTGTTTAGGCATGGACATGCATTTGCAGTCTGTGGGAGGAGAGATGGTAACTGATGATGGCGAGGTTATTAAAAAGTGTTTTTGTCTTGGCTGACCTTGTACGGGTTTGCTCACACACACACACACACACAAAACGTCCGATCCTGCTCCGACTGCAAACTCAACAACCTCACAGCGACAGGGAGGGCGCAAACTGTGATGACTTGGCGCCATAGCAACCGACAATTTCTGCAGTAATACATCAAACTTCGATCCCTCGTTCCACTTCTCCAGAAAAATGCTACCGATCAAATCTCTGTGCTCGAGTCCTGCTCAGAGGGAGCTGCTGTTTGACCGAGGTTTTCTTTTTGCTGCGTTTCCATGGAGTGATTCTGAGATGAATATAACTACAGGTCCAGTCTCTTGTGAGCTCAGCCACTGATACATTTGTTTGTGGTCTTTTGCTATAATTTATGTTCCAAACACGAGGCGAGGACGCAAGGAGTGAGGAACCGCTCACTGCGTCTGTCTCTTACAAATCCTCGCACTTTGAGGCCTGGTCCTGTAGCTGGTCATTACATTGGGGAAAATTCATTAAAAAATAATATAGTGGTATAACTTTGCATTCTCTCTGCCCCCCCAAGAAGAACACAGTTATTTTATAAGTCATGATACAACCAGTGGAGGTGAAGCCTCTCTCAGTTGGAGGCTTCGCCCTCTTCCTGTCCTTATAAGGCAGCTAGTGTTCGAACTCTGGCAGCCACCGTCTCAGATCCTCTTATGGTCTTCTAGGGAGACTCCAAGTGTCTGGATATGAAGAGAGTGTGTGTGTATATACAAATGGAGGCCTTGATGTTTTAATACCTTTTTAAGAAAAGGCAACTTCCGGTAGTTTCAGGTGGATTTACAGCAAAGCTCAGAGAGAGAACTTGAGGCCTTGACCCAGATTTGAATGTTTGATCAAAGGTCAAACACAGACATGGATCTTGTTGTCCTGTGTGAATGCAGCTGCTCCCTCTTCTCTGATGAGCATTGGTTGGCGTGTACGATGGAGTTGACGAGTTGTGTATCTCCCCCCCCCCCTCCAGGCCTCCTGTGTGATCTGCTGTGGTCGGACCCAGACAAGGACGTCCAGGGTTGGGGCGAGAATGACCGCGGCGTCTCCTTCACCTTCGGAGCTGATGTGGTCAGCAAGTTCCTGAACCGCCACGACCTGGACCTGATCTGCAGAGCCCACCAGGTACCACACACACAACCTCCCATTACTTAACAATATAATAAATACATAAGAAACCAGCTCCCCTGACTAAACAACTAAAACAACAAAACTAATACATCAGTCTAACCAGGTATCTAGTTGTGGTTTACCACAGCCTTGTGTTAACAGAATGTAGAGTGCATCTCTACTGAAAAACCCTGTTCACATAATGATGTAAATGCCAGGAATCAGGGCTCCAGTGAGTGATATCCCTGTGAATCTGATGCCCCCAGGTGGTAGAAGACGGTTATGAGTTCTTTGCCAAGCGGCAGCTGGTGACTCTGTTCTCGGCTCCAAACTACTGCGGAGAGTTCGACAACGCCGGCGGCATGATGAGCGTGGATGAAACCCTGATGTGCTCCTTCCAGGTATGCAATACTGACCAAGTCGTGTCAAAGCACAGACATGGGTCTGGTGCCCAGTACGTGCACAAAGCAGATGAACAGGAACATAAACTCCTCACAAGTTCAAATCCTGCTGACACACCTCTGACATGTTACAAGATTGACATAATCAGGGAAGTCCCTTTTGATTTAATTAGGTAGATGTCACCAAAAGTAAATGATATTTGATAACAGTTCTATTCATTGCGTGCAGCAGCTTCAGCGCCCTGATCAACAGGTGTGCTCATAATCAAAAAGGAAGAAAGATACTATGCACAAGCAAAAACAGAGCTTAAAAATCACGTGGTATTGGTAATGAATACATCGATTCAGTAATTATAAATAATGAAATTGAGAAAGAAAAGATCTGGACATTATAATGATGCTGTACAGAAGAAAACAAATCCAACATGCTGTTTTATCATCACAGGAAATCTGACGCACGGCTCTGGATTGTGTGTTAAATCTTTAAAATGGACTCCATCGCAATAATATTAAAACGCTGATTATATCAGTCTAATGAATCGATTTTATAATCATAAAACAGACAAGGGCCCAATGATGATGCATCATGAGATAATAGACAACTCATTCTAATGCTACTGGGTTGTTACCTATGTAGTTTTATTTTTGTTATACCAGACTGTTAATTGTAATGGAGTAGTTTTACTCCTGAAGAATCTGATTACTTAGTTTGTCCACAGTAAACATGTAGCTCATTGTTTATCAAGGCTCATTAAAGCAGAGTTTATATATATATTTATTATATTTCCTTCTGTACTTCACTGGAGTAGCAGTACAAAGAGGCATTCAATTGAAATACAGTGAAGTACAAGTACCTCAGATGAGATTGTGAGGCATTTTACTACATACACAGAATTAAACGCTAAATCTCCTGTGCCCGTTCCCAGATCCTGAAGCCGTCTGAGAAGAAAGCCAAGTACCAGTATGGAGGGATGAACTCGGGACGGCCCGTCACCCCACCCCGCACAGCCGTACCCCCAAAGAAACGGTGAAGAAGGATGGACGGAGGGAGGAAGAGAGGGAATGAGCGATGACTGTCGGTGATTGTCTCCTGTTGGCTTTTCACAACTCTGAGTAAAAGCAACACTCGGCAGAGGAGGAACACAGACTAGTGCGGCGGCTGATTTTAAAAAGACGCACCCAAACCTGTCTTTCATTAAAATTCTCATTTCTCTGATCTGCCTCTGAACTGCTGTCACACACTCTTCTTCTTCCTCCGCGATGCTTTTCATCCGTATAACATTTTTAAAAACAAGTGTTAAAAAAGAAAATATGCGAAAACAGCGAGTGCGTCATTCTGTAGCATATCAGAGTGTTTTCTTTTGTCTTTTTGTCCTTTTGCCTTTTTTTCTTGACAACAGAATGACAGCTAATTTAGTTTACCACATCTCCTTACTTCCCTGCCTGTACACACACAACAGGTATCAATGACAACTGCTGGGTTTTCAATAAATAATACAGGGAATAAATCCACGTGGACGTTCTGTGTCGTTCTTCCACCCCAGGACTCATTTCAAACGTGGGTGTACCACCTCAGGACCTTATTCCAGTAAACACTGACCTTGTCAGGACCAGTAGACCTGATGGGGACTGAAGCCGAATGAGGCAAAACGTCATTTCTGAGGTCCTGGGTAAAGGGATAGTTCACCCAAAAATTTTAATTCACTCGATGGAGGGGTGGGGGAAGTGTTGGTGGGTAGATAATGAGTGAATTTCCATTTTTGGATGAACTATCTCTTTAAGGTAAGACAGAGTTAAGTATGAACTTGTAAAGATTAGGTATGAGGTTTTGGTTACTTCAATGCAGTGTCCTTACAAAGAGAGATGTGAGAGAAGCTTTTTGGTTGTTTTTCTACCTGAGCTTGACCTGTGAGCTTGATACTGTATGAACCTGGGTTTCTATAAAGAATGGGGGTGCACTCTGGACAGGTGAACACAAAGAGACACTCAAGCATTGACACCTACGGACAATTTAGAGTCTCTTTTAGCATAATCTGCCTCAGTCTGTAAATCTGGACTCTGGTAAAAAGAGAGAAAACGCCCACAGACACAGGGGGGGGCATGCAAACTCCACACAGACAGACCCAGATTCAAACCAAGAACCTTCTTGCTGTGAGGTGACAGTGCCGCCCGTTACACCACCTTATGATAAAATTATTATTTTGTATGGAATTGGACAAGAAGTCTTTAGTTCAGTTAGCCTTGTATTACAGGATTGCCGTTGAGGACCTGTTGCTCCGGTTGAGCCTCAAATCAAAGATCGATCAATAATCAAATCCGACTTAAGCCCTGAGGAAGTTTGTTCAAACTTGTCTATAAAAAAAATAATCCAGACTAACAAAATTCTGCTAAATCCGTAAAGCAGCTTAAAGGTGGATTTGTTAACATTAAAGGATTTCCCCTTATAACATGCTCTTATTTTGATATTAACCCCTCAGACGTTGTGGTAGAGACATAATACTTTTTCATGCCATTGCAAAAGGAGTCAAAGCTACGGCGCCTTAAACACGATATCTTCTACCTGTGAAACCATACCTGAGGAAATCTCAAAGCAGATTTAATATTTAAAGTTGTGTTAGTTTAACTGTCATAATTTCATTTTTACAAGTTAGTTAAGGGATAAAGGGATTTTTGTAATTACATTTCATCCCCTCACTTAATTGTGAAAATGAAAGGAGTTACACTAACACACCGTAAACGTTGCTCAATCACCCTGAGAGACCTCTGTGGTCCTGATGATGCAGTCACATGTGAAGAAGCCTGAACTGGAACAGGCTCATTAAGGCTGAAGGATGCGCTGCTTTAGATTTCAAGGCAGAATCAATAAACCAATAAGAATTAAACAAAATCCAGATTTACAGTGACTAAAGTGAACTGAGTTATCCTCATATGAAAAGCAGGACCCTTTATTTGATTTTTGACCAAGGGAGAAGTTCTCTATACTCTGCTTTCTGCCGCTAATATCAAGTATTCTCTTAAAATAATTCTTCCCTGACCCCTTACACCAAGTTCAGGGAAAACAGTTCTGTTGTTTTTGTGTAATCTTGCAACCAGTTTAAAACAACTACACACACACAACTGGTTGGAACCATTCATTTATTCACAGCCAAATCTATACACATACATAATGAACATGCATGGATTCCCTTTGTTGTCACTCATTCTGTCACAATCTGTACGGGTGAACTGCAGGTAACGTTATGGTCGTACTAGATCGGAGAAAACACAACGGGATGATTTTTGTGTTGTTGAATTAAATGCATTGACTGAGAAAATGGACAATATGAGACTGTTGCAAACAACGTGAACCTTCTTGTTGTATCGTTAAGGCTGAATGTGACAGAGCGGCAGCTACAGAGCGTCCACAGCCTGAGAGCGGCCCCATGTGTCATCACTCTCTTTACATTCTTCAAACACCACTTGAACAAGTACAAAGGAAATGCGGAGTTAACAAGAATCTAAACAACTTGTTTTGTTAACAACATGGAATCAAACATTTGGCGCATCACATAGAACAGAGATCATATTCAGTTGGCAGCCACTATATTTAAAGTCTGGGATTGGCAGAGGATTCAAGGCATTTTTTAACTATTACAATAAATGGTTGCCATGTTGAGGAAGAAGAGATTGTGAGAATAAAGTCGTAATATTACGAGATTAAAGTGATAATTGAGAAGACATCAATTAAAACTTTTCGTAATGTTGTGACTTTATTTCGAAATGTCAGAATAGTTTTTTCCTCAACAGGACCCAATACTCCGTTGTACCTTGACAACTGCTCGCTGTATTTGTCCATTTAATGTAGTGTCAAGTAACACTTAAAAACAAATCCATCAAATAAAAATCCAATCCATGTTAAATTGTCCGTTAGGAGGCAGCCCTTAGTTCATTTCGGACAAGCAGATGAGACAAGACAAATGTTTTTTTCCTTGACATGTACAAGACACCTCATACTGTGACAACCACTCATTTACTGTCAGCAGAATGAAAAGACGCACACTTGGATAATACTAATAAAAATAACGGCTTATTAAACACTTTCTTATCCACACAGATTGTGATACAAAACCTGCAAAGTACCATAAGTTAAATTCTATACATGAAGAGGTCTGTGCACTTCAAATAAAAAATAGAAAAACTGAGATTTGTGACTGGAGCAGAGCACATTGGTAGCAACATAAAAAAAACAATACTATTTGTTATGTGGCCAATATAAATATCCATAAAAATTCTACATTTGTTTCTCATTTTCCACAATGACCTATATTCACAAATTATATAATTGTTTGTCTTCTTACTAATAACAAAAGCATAACTACACTGGTACGTTAAATGAGAAAGGTTTAGCTGCCCGGTGTCCTCAGGACGAGCATTTCTTTTAAAAACTCACTTTAAAATAAAACTACATGTTGGAGCCGCGACATTTTTTACTCCATCAGCAGAAGAATGCTGCTCCGCTCACACAACCTGTTCACCTGAAACCTGGAAATACAACCAACCACCAACTGCTACTGTTTCCTGTCAGTCAGTCGTAACCTGTGATGTCACAGCACTCAGGTTTTATTCAGAGGTTTTAAGGTTCGAATCAAAAAGAAAGAGGGAATTCTGACCAGTAGATGGCAGCAGTAACCTAAATGCTGGAGAGGGACAGGTTTGTTGACAAGAAGAGCATGGATGGATTCTCCCTTTGGCTCATTCACGTATCCAGCCATGTCCATGAGGCAGCTCATTAACTTTCCATTGGTAAATTACATGACATTTAAACAAACAGTTTGTTCTACATCTGCAGCATAGTGCTAGTTCATTATAAAAACAAAATAATCCTAGAAAGTCCCCATCATCAAAAATAGCTAATGTTTTAAACACAAGGTAGATAGGCTTGTTGTAATTATTAAAGCCATCAGTCAAATTACAAGAAGCTATCTCTTATCAAAAGCCAAACAAACAATAGTGTAAACACAGATCAACTGTGGCAACAAGAACAAAGACGATACATAAATCCTCTTGATTGCAGCACATGGAACTTCATTTAAATCTGTATCTCTAAGGATTCCCTTTATCTACACATCAGCAGTGTTAAATGCCCTAAACCAATCAAAAAGTCAATCTACACACACAAACTGTAAACCAAATAACGCAGTAACACAATCCTATGAGAAATGAACAAAGAGGAAATCTTTTCTAACCCTTTTCTTCAGGCAACATAATAAGCAGTTATCAGGAATATGCAAAATTTCCCTTATTCCTACATCTGAAGGGACTCTTGCCATTTTTGACCAAAACCACTTCATGAACTGAGTGCGTATGTGTGTTGTATTTTTAAAGTGTCACTCGGGTCCTCGGATGACAAAAAAGTAAAGGTCCATTAATCTAATTTTCTCCTGTGTGTGTTTACACCAGCGCTCTCAGCGGGAAGGACAAGCCCGCTCCTAAAGACAGACCCAGGGCCAGGAAGAAGGTCATCAGGGCTCCTGCAGTCTCTGCGTCCTTCGGCTCCACTAACCTGGGGGGGGGAGAAAGAGAGCGAGAGAGAGAGAGAGATTAATGTTACTGATCACACTTAACCAATCAATAAGTGATACATGATCCTTCTCAGAAGACTGCTGAGTCACAGTGAGCATTTAGCCACCTTCAGTTTGATTAGTCACAGTGATGTGATATTGTCATGGCGATCGAGGGGTGATTCCACACCAACACACCTTGTTGGTGCGTTCAAGGACCCTAAGAGACTTGGCTGCTGCCCAGCATGTTAATTAATTATAAGATATATACATATTTAAGCTTATAATTCTAAAAGGTTTTGATAATATCAGGTAAGATTTAGAAAGAAAGCATAGACGAGTGACAAGATACTGAGTCTTGGCCTGAAAATCCACTGTCTACACTAAAAGCCCCAAATGATTGGCTCTTGGCACCAGAGGTTAACAGGGTGGCTTATTGCTAAGCATGAGGTTTTTGTTATCAAGGTTTGTGTATTTTCTTCATTCATAATTTCAGCTTAAATTGTGCTATTCCTTTGTCTACAACTCTTAAACTTATTCTAGTTTGGTGGAGACTTTAAAGCTTTACATGATATTTGAACCAGTAAGTGGTTTTGTTTCTGTGGATGATCAGTGTAAATACGTGGGCTCTTAAAAGAGTTCATCGTGAACCAGTAATATGGTTTAGAACTTTTCATTCCTTCCCACAGCTTCATGACTTGACTGAGTCAAAAGTGATAAGTTACATTATAACTAGTTAACTTTTTTAATGTTGGTGTGTATTTTACATGCAGGTTCACATTTAAAAAAAATCAAAAGCTAGTTGTAATGTTGGTCATTTCTTTCTATTAAAGAGGGTTTAGTAGCTTTTATCTTAGAGCCAAACACAACAAGTTCAGTCCACACCCCTGAACGTGTACTTGCCCAGAACTGCAGTAACAGGTGGGATGTTGTTTGCATCATGGAATGAGATCTAAACCATTCATTATTTCATGACTTCATTCAGCATCAGTGGGTGTGTACTCACTGTGGTGCGTAGGACATGGAAAGGCAGACGAAGTAGCCACTGGACAGGGAGAAGAGAGCCATGATGATAGTGAAAGCAGCGTCATGGGCGAAGAAGACGGGAAGGAAGGAGCGAGTCTGGACGTTGCAAAGCATCAGCAGAGGGATGAACACCACCCTGGAGACGACCAGCGCCGGGAACAGATGAGACTCTTTACGAGGCTGTAGAGGGGACGACAGGAAAGATGGGTTTATATAAGAGAGTATGAGAAGATGACATCAGGTAGAGTGAGGACATTAAGAGGGTCTGGAATTATATTTCCAAATATCTCCTGCAGAGCACCTCAGTCTAGCTCAAAGTGTCTGCACAAGAAAAAACATTCCTGTATGTCAGAAAGATAATGTTGTGATTTGGTACCCTGCAGGAGGATGGACAGGAACCAGACAGAAGGAAAAAAATCACAAAGGAATCAGAGGTAGTGTGGATGTGGGCAACAGGAGGGATTTCTACGTGTCAGTGTGGGAGCTGAGGACCTTCTGACACAACAACATAAAAACAACAAAAACATGATGCCACTTTCTGGCAAAGGGACAACGACAAGAGAGAGTGAGAGATCCCGTTAGGCGTCCAGTCAGTTTAATTTGTTGTATTATTGTTCAACTGGAGGACGACTGAGGTCATTTCCAGTCAAGGACAAAGAGGCAGTGCGTCATGTTCTCTCCATCACTCACTAATCACTGCTCTCACCTGAACGCTCTGTAAACACAGAACTACATACAATAGAGGTTGACAGCTGTATTTACTATGAGACAATAGAAAGGTATCAGCCATCAGAGACCTGCTGTTTTTAAGCAACTTCGTCTTGCCTTTAATATCTGTGGGAGGAATTAATTCCCAACTATGACAAAACAAAAACACATGTCAAAATTATCTAAATTAAAATAATAACTTTACTTATATGGCACCTTTAAGAACAGGGTTTATAGTTTACAGTGCTTTGACAAACAAAGCAGAAAGAGGTGCAATCGCAACAAGTCATTCACACTAATAAACTGTTATGACTCAGGACTGTTATGATGTAGTATTTTAGAGGAGCAGAATGTTTAAATCAGTTGAACTTTGTCCTTGCCCAGTATAGGTTTGCATATGTTTGAATAAGTAAAATAGTGAACATGGCAAACATTACACGTGTTGTGCAGCAACATGTTGCATTTCGTCGTCTCTACGATCAGAGTCACAAGCTTGACTGCACAGCTGAGTCTTAACATAACAGTCTGAGTACTTTGATTTTTTCCGGTATTCAATTTCCTGGATTATCTATTAAATTAAATTACGTCATTAAAAAAATTATTCAACCTTTGACTTTTTTAAAGTTGTTTGTGCTGGACATGTGTAGTTTAGCTGGTTAGCATTTGACCAAGCATCAAAATGCAAATAAAGCTAGAAAATGGCAAAGATACGTCGTTTGGACAAACGTATGCTACAAAGAGGAGTCTGATTATTATAAAACTGAAATTAGTCATGTAATTGATTGAATCTCAGCCAAATACATAGACACTCACCCAGCGTATGATGGTGGTGATGGTGCGGCCGAGCCAGTCGTTGACGTTGAACATTAAGAAGCAGCACACTGACAGAAAGAAGCGGTCTGGTGAAAGAACAAAGGAGGATTTTACATAAGGCCACAACTTAAAAGAGTATAGAGATTGTTACTGCACATCGCTCCATTTATGTTAGACATGTTATGTCTTCTCTCATGAACGTTGAGTGTTATTATCCTGTTGATGATGCACTTCCATCCCTCACTTGAGTCCCTCCCTGAGGATTCGGCATTTCATTCTCTTGTTAAACTGGATTTGTTGTAGTTTTTCCTGGTGCTATTCAAGGGTTAGGAACAGAGGATGTTGCACCTTTATTGTTATGACTATAGGGCAAATTAAAATTTGTGAATCTGGGCAATACATATTCTTTTGTGTATATAGACGTCCAGTATGTGCATGTTGTTTGCCGCAGGAATCTGCCAGAGTTAAACAAAGGCTCAGTCATACCCCATTTTCCTGGGAATGATGTCCTGACATCTGCAGTGACAGCAGGGAAGACAGACAGAGTGACTGTGAACACAAAAGTCACACAGAACGCCATCACCCAGATCTGAAAAGAAAAGAGAAACAGCTTATACACATGACAGGACTAAATGTGCATTCATGTGCTCCTCAGTAGGTCCAACTTCCCAGAGTGGTGAATTTTGTTCCGACTTTGAACCAACTTTGAAATGGAAATGTGAAAAATTATGGAAGCTGTTAACAAAACATGTTGTATTCATTTGTTCTGAGCCTTTTAACAGCAACCTGACACCTCTTTCATTGATTTACATAGTAAAGAAGATCAAGTGAGGAGGTCAGCAACTCTGAGATGTTAAAAATTAATACGGCGTTTACATACATTTATTTAGTCAGGAATTCATTTCACGGATTATTCCAACAACATGTGAACACACACATAGTTACTTTATGATGCACTACAATATCTGACACACAGAACAATTGATTGTCGTAGTTTTAATGACACTAACCTTTTTGAACACCTCTATGACGGAGGCTTTGGCCTGTGTCTTCTCCACCTGCTCCAGTGACAGGAAGGCCTGCTTATTCTCCTCCGGGCTGGGGTCCACCTTTGTCTCGGCTTGTTCGCTGCTGCTCACAGAGCCATTAGCATGGCCGTTCAGGTTCTTGTTCTCCACTGTGATGTTCTCTGAAGATGAACATGTAAACTTGTCTTTATGCTGTCTCAAAATGAAAGTACAAATCCGTACACACAGGGGAGCATTATCTGCGCGCGGAAAGGCATAGTCACAACTAAGCATTTATGCTCTGTGTGCATGGCTGTGTTTCACGCTTGCAACTCGTCAACACCGACAGACAGATGCTAGCTCAAGTTAAATTTTGTGACGGTGGCTGATGCTCCCTTCCTTTGATTGGTCACTTTGAACCCACCAACATCTCTGATCTCTGATCATGTAAACCCCTTCCCCTTCAATTTTCTGTGGCAATTGCAGGCTCGGTTCATATGTTTGAATATTGTGAGACTAAATAAGCCCATTGTTCTTTTTATCTATACAAAACCTTTACTGTTCAAGGTACGCTTGAGGGAAACATGGAATCTGGTTGGCTGCATTGTGTGAGTCGGAGCAGCTCTTTGGGTTTTTGACTATTCAAAGATTATGCTGAGTGTGTGTGTGTGTGTGGGACCGTGTGTCAGTGTAACAGGCTCTGTCTTTGTCCGAGCGCTGCTGGGACTCTAATTGGATAAACAGAGGGTCAACTCACTTAATAAGATAATGTTCCACTGAATTGATTTGATTCAACTAGACCGAACGGCTGAACTGTGAACTGGAAAAGTAAACACACGCTCGCTCACTGTCAAACAAATGTTTGATCAGCTCAAAAGGTCCAGTGTGTGCGATTTAGGTGAAAGGGATCTTTTGGCAGAAATTGAATATAAAATTATCCCAGTGATGTTTTCACTACTATGTTTCATCTAAATTGTATGAATTGTTGTTTCTTCACCCTGAAATGGGCCCTTTATATATAAATACTTTATATGTCCATCTGGAGAGGGTCCTCTATTTGGAGGCAGCCACGTTTTGTACAGTCGTCCAAACTGGACAAACTACATAAACCCCTTTTGAGTTTTTATGACAACTGAAGGTTACCACAGGTTCTCTCTCATGTTTGGAAGGGGAGGGTGAGGGGAGGTATTCAGCTGCAACATGAAACTTAACAAATAGACGTCACAAATATTCTTCACACCTTTAATGCTATTATTATTTAAGAGATCGTACTTCAAAAACTAAGTCAGTAGGTGAAATGAGTGTCGCTTTGAGACAGAATAAATAATTCAGAGAGACAGCTGAGGGAGTTTGCGCAGGGTGAGTTTGGCGATCTCACCTTTCAGTAGCTCGTCTGTGGTGCCTGCCTCATACTTGCTGCTTTTCTTCAGATAATACTGGGCAAACTCCTGCATGGAAACAACAGACAACACAAGTTAGACCTCTGAGCTGTAAAATACACAAACAAAACAGAATACATAGACACAAACGGAAATTATCCTGTTGAGACATGTTAACACAGCACAGGTTTAATGGTAATTCCTATAGAAATTAAGATTCACTTAGTCCTGCTATCATTTGGCTTCTGTTTCACTTCCAGGATTCATCACAAAAAATTAAAGCTACTGAGGTTTAAACAGCTATTCTAAAAATGTTAAGTTTTTCAAAAATATCAAACTATCTAAACCAAACTATCTTAAAAAGTTTGGTTATGTATTTACTGATTTAGTTTAATTTTGAACACGGCAATGTTAAAAACAAACAGTTGCTTCAGTGCGACTGTGTTAAGTTGCCGTTAATTATGTTAATAGCTAACAAAGAGTGGGTTCACAATAGTTTAGTGGAGGTTGAAAGGATTTCGGGTAACGTAGTCATGCAGAGCCTGAAGCTGACTGACCAGTCGAGGTAGAAGCAGGTAGCTTAAGAGTGTGACCACTGTTCCCAGGCATGGTGTAAAGAAGTAGCCCAACGCTGCTGACTCAGAGTCTGCATCACCTGAGTCACAAAGATCAAAGACATGAGTTAGCCACCAGCTGTTGAAGGGAGAAGCTTATAAAAAAAGATAAAACTGCTCATAAGGACCCAACACAAACAGAGTCATCTCAGTGTCTTTGAGCTGAGGGTTGCTGTTGTAATTTGACTAGCTCTACATGCGTTTCTAGGCAACTGGTGGACAAGCACAAAGTGTAATTTTGTGTGGGTGGCTCACTGGCTATGGCGAGCAGCATGGCGATGGCGGCGAAGGTCCCGGCAAGGCCCTGTCCACTCATGAAGACGGTGCTGTACTTCTGAGGCAGCAGACCCACCAGGCCGAACAGACTGCCCTGCAGCACGGCACCGAACGCTGGGAAGAACAAGTGCTGTGTCACTCGACATTTTCCAACTGTGCGCCACTCTCGACTGCTATTTCAGGCTTTCACCCACAATGACTTACAGTTGATGAACCAGATAGTAGCCATGGTTACTGAGAAGAAGCGGTCTGCCTCCATGGGCACTTTGACCAGCACTGCTGTGAGGATGAAGAGCAGCAGGATGAAAACAAGGCTACCTGCGATACGCATCGCCTCCGATATCCTGAAAGAAGAACAGTCGACATCCAGATTAGTGATTTAACCAAGAGTGTGTTGACTTCTACACCAAACTGGAAGAAAACGACTGAGTCAGTATTTTATTCCCCAGAATTAATTAAATCTATGGTGGCAGCAAGGGTGCGAATACAGGCGCACACTCGTATGCAAAAGATTCCAAATGACAGGTACACAGACTAGAGTAAAAGTCCTCGCATTAGAGGGGGAATTGCATTTTATACCACAACTGCAGCTGAACTATATAATCAAACGGTCTGCATGGATGGTAAAACTTTGTGGAAGATAGCACGGGCAAGCACAAGGCAAAGATATACAATGCAGCGACAGAGCAATACACCTTATCTCTTATGTAATTATGATTTGAGTGTAAAAATTAATTTTGTTTCTTTAATAAACTGTCGCAGCACAAATTAGAAAAACATTGGCCACCACAGCAAGATTATTATTGGGAAACACTGAGTAACATATTTGTAAAAGACACTTGGTGTTTAGAAGCAAATTGCATTATTCCAACTGAATATCTTTGTGTTCCTAGATAAACAAAAGTCTTACTTTCTTATGAATAGTTTCTGAACACTGGCCAGGCCCAATGATGACATAATCTTTACTTGGAATCCAGTCACTGACCTGTGGTAGAGGACGGAGTTGAGCAGGGTGAACAGCAGCAGGGGCAGCTGGGACAGCAGGGTCATCCAGTTGTTGAAGTAGTAATCTTTCTGGATCACCGCTGTGCCGTTGCTCCATTCTGTTGTGTTTAGACGACCTTGAAAATACTACAAACACAGCAGGACAGATATTAGATCACCACTGCCAAATCCTACTTCCACTTCACACAAGGATACATGAAATTGGGACTGCATACTACATTAACCAACTATGGAAGATCAGTCATTTTAATATAATCAAGCAGTAAAATATTTCAGTCTTTTCATGTTGTTGTTAAGTATACACAAAATAGGTTATTAATGCAAGGAGTTAGCATAAAGTGGCAAAGACCAACAAATTATAATCATAATACAATCTATCAGTTGTCATGCTTTATTAGCAGACAGGAAACTAATACTAATTGTTACAGTAGCTTTATGACAAAATAAAGCTGTGTTGTCCTAAAATCCAGGTGGCTGATTGGAGCATAGATCCAGATACATGTAGTTCTGGCAACACTGAAATAATCGTCCTCATTTGCTTTGCTGCGTGAGACCTGCAGTGTTCTCACATCTTCTATCAGCAGCTGAAAATATCCCTGACTGTCAAGTGTCAAAGCTTTCAGCAAGAATCAGAGTGGGGTTGCAGCGCTGCACACGTAGGTAACATCCATGTGAAGAGAGGCTTTGCTCAGTCACATGAACATGTGTGTTTGCGCATGACTACATCCACATGACGGCCTGGGTGGATTTATGGGTCCAGAATGCATAACATGCATGATCACTTAATACCATCTCTGACAAATCCAATCCCTTATGTTCCCTTACATCACATGATGTCGTTTTTAGACCGTTTTCAACCATCCAGCATTTGATTCTTTAAGAAGTTTAAGTGAAGCTCAGGACCAACAATTTCTTAAGTCACTGTGGAGAAAGGTTTTTCTTTTGAAGAGGTGATCTAAAAACTGATAAGATATCATCTATGACTGAGTCTAAAACATTGCATGCATATTCTGTCAGAAGTAGATAAATAGACAGACACTTTATTCATCCTGAAGGAAATTTAGGAGAAATATAATGATTTTACCAATGAAGCAGTCATGAAGAAGTTCCATGGTAACAGTGTTCCCAGGCCCAAAATGAAGAAACAGATTCCCACCAAGCAACCCCTGTGAATAAGAAGTGTTACTTGAAGAAAGGTTTACAGAAGCCAGCTGGACATTGCATTACAGTATCATTCTTAAAGAACAGGCAGCCACTATTAACAGCAAAATATTATCTTCTTGTCGAAGGTTACTTTTTTTGTTAATATAGGGTGTAGGCTTTTTCAGCTGCTGTATATTACAAATAGGGCTAGAAACCTGTCACAAAAACTTCATGAGACCATAGCTGTATGTGTTCTACTGAGTGCAATTCTAGTTTTAATTGTTACACCAGCAACATCGTCAGCAACAAAGACAAATTCGATGAGTGATGAGTTTCTCGTTGGAAACTAGTTGTAACTCACCGATCCTGAGGAGCGTCTGTTCCTTCCTTCATCCTGACGTAGGAGGTTCTGGTGAAACTGCGAGGGCAACAGCAGAGAGGAAAGGTTAGCCACATGTCCGAGAACAACTGATCGCACAAGTTTGTTTTCAAGACACTCCTCCGCGGGTTTCCAACTGAGATGCAGGAGTGTGTTTGTCTTCTGAGAGGAGGCTGTGAGGGCTGGTCCAGAGACGCTCTGAAGCACAGCGGTGTGGTACGAGCCTGGAAATAAAGTCTTTACATTGTTTCACCTTGACTTTTGCTATGTTACGTCACATGAACCTGTGAGTATTAGGATGAAGTAACTTGCAGTTTGATGTGTTCAAATTAAATTTTCACACCTGAAAGTCTAGACTTAGGTTCATGATTTTGGTTTGGACAAAACTGAAGAGTCTGACAGTCTGGAACAAACAAATTAGGTGTGAGAGTACCCTGAGGCACCCTGTGCTCTAGTTAAGAACATGAGAATCCACTCCCTGCATACACACACTCACACACATACTGCAGCCCATTGTCTGTAGAGAAAAGGAAGCTCACACACTAAGCGTGCAGAATGGCTGCTTGGCTTGTTTGACTTGGGGGATCAGACTAGATACATAAAATCCAGCTCACAACACACAAATCTTATACAAACATTCTCTATGTTGTGCAGCTCGGAAAGTATATGTGGCTCAAGCAAATAGTTTGTCTGTTGACTGCACTTTCATTTCTATTTCTTCGTCAGTTCAGTTATTTGGATACTTCCCTAAACCTGCCAGTCTACACTTCCTACAAACAAAAACAGGTTTTCCATTCACTCTGTTTTCCATGGATCACAGGTGTTGTACATTAAGTTACAAGCTAGGCTAAAAATAAAGGCCCGTTTATTCCCTGGTGAGATGGTCTCATCTGCGTCTCACTGAGACAGTGGTATGTTCTCAAAGCTTGAAGAATATAAGCTCAGTCAAAGTTCACTGCAGTCTAACTAAAAGCCTGTTTAATGCAGCAGAGCAGAACTAATTACAATGCTCTAGTAAATCATGGACAGGACTAACAATATGTTGTGTTTATTTTACCAACATGTTATTGAAGGATCAAAATGCATAGGAAGGGAGTTGTTATGGCTGAGAGACGGCAACAATGTTTGGCTGAATCAAAGGCAAGGATATCGGCAGGAGGTAAAACTAAAATAATTCATGTTTTTACTGATCTTTTGCAAAAGCCAGTCAAACACCTGGCAGGGGTTTGGATGTGTGCGTTTGTAACAAAGACCCACTCGAATTGACACAAAAAAACATATACTGAGTCCTCTTAAGTTCGGGGCTGAAAGCAGACAAGAGTCACAGCCCCTCGTATCAACAGGAATGTCAGCTGATGTAATCTCACTAAGCCTGATATAAGCCACTTAAAAGGCTGAAGTCATAGGACCGGATGATTTCAAATAACCCATACTTAAAGATACAACATGAAACTTCAGCCACTAGGGGTCTCTCCATCCAAACAATAACAAAAGACGTTGGGAGGCAGCGTGGGATCGTGGGAGTTGTTGTCTTCACGACATTTGCAGATGAAAAACTACCTCAGGCGAAGAAATCATGTTCATGGATTAGTTAATCTTTTTAAGTTTTATTTATGTTACACAGCGAACGGCAATGAATAATGGTGAGTCATTACAAGTGACCATAACAACCAGTGGAAGGGAAAAAACGTCTAACTGGGGAACTGTGTTTTTACATCGTCACGCATTGTTTGACCAGGGAAATACAGCAGAGACGGGCAAAGTGTAACATCCCCCTGCCTTAAATATAATTTCTCTGAATTTTGAAAATTTTTGGACACATTCTAATGCAAGTACACAAGTCAACAAAATATATCACAAAGGTCAAGTTGTTTTCACACATTTAAATGAAGAGTTGATACTTTTTATATCTATCACAGTTCCAAAAAGGGAAGTTTGCTGAAAAAGCTTTCCCCCTGCAGCTAATGAAAGCGAGACGGTTCTATTAGTGACGCTAGTGAAGCGCAAACAACCAGGGGACAGACAAAGCCCATTTTTGGAGGGGGCCGTTTAGCATTCTAGCCCTTTTCTCCACCTTCTTTATTTCTTGGGGCAATCCACCACTCCCTCTCTGTAAGCCACAAAATGTACCAGACAGACAGGAGGAGTGGCCCCTCCAACATCACCGAGGCAAACATGTAGAACTTGAGAAAAAATTTGCAAGTCCTGGGTTAACACTCGAAGCGGGTCACTACCAGCATAGTTGCCTACACAGGCAAACACAAATCATTCTTCAGATGTCAGTCCCTTAGAATGCAGTGGCTCTTTAAAAACACACAAACACTACTGCACCGACAATCCCTCCTGTCTGTATCTTTCAATATACAAATGCACTAACATAATTGACTAACACAAGCAGCTATGTTTTCCTCCACAGGCAGAAATCAATCTGTCTTCAAAAGTCTTTTTATTTGCTGTGCCGGGCAGTTCCACTGATAATTTACTCTGCGTACACACTGTAAGCCTTAGTACTCAAATTTGGATTGTTGTTTTTTTAAAGTAGCTGTTAACATGATCTTTTAAAATGTGGCCAGTATCAGACTCTGATGTGACAGAAGAGCAACAAGTCACACGCAGCACGCTGTGTTTGGTAAACAAGGAGAAGTCAGTAATAAACATGGGAGCCACAGATGTGAGCGCTCGCTGTTCAATGGTCACAGACCGGTTACTTCCTTAAGTTGAACTTGTACAGACCTGTCACCCAAATAACTATGAGGTTAAACCTTCACTGTCCTTCCACTGACTGCCTCCGTCGCAGCTGTCTTCTATGTTTGTTGTCGCCAGGTGACACCCGCCCACTCGTTTGAGTGACGTCGAAGTCGCAGTGAATTCCGATATGGGTCACACTGTTCTGACCATTTAAAAAAATCTGATTCCAAGTGATTTGAGCTGTCATTAATCAGAACTGGGTCACATGGCTGGAGGGAGATCAAATTAGGGCTCTCTGTGCTGCCTGAAAGTATTCTGACTGTCTTTCCTCTACTGACATGCAGAGGAACAACACGCAGGCAACAGAAAACCGATTTCATTTTTTCCCCAATTTCATTTCATTTAGCTGACCCTTTTATCCAAAGCAACTTACGATAAGTGCATTCAACCATGAGCCAAACTCCGAAGTGCTGTACGTAAGTGCCATTTAAGTGCTTCTTGTTTCAATCTGGGTTTTCTTTGTCTGCCTGTCTATAAGTGAGCAAGGGTTTTGCAAAAAGTACTACGGTTAAACTTAGTGGGAGGATGTGGTACGAGTCAGGGGAAAACCCAGAGAATTTTGGTGCAGAACTGAATCAGGGGGCAGATCCAAGAGTTGTTTTTCACTTCCTTTAACGTTTTTTCAAAATGTTCATTATATCTCAGAGTAAATCATAAATAATATAATTTATCAGGCATATTATGTGGACTGATATCTATTGAGAGTGTGTAATTTGTTGCAGAGCCATATAAAATGGCTGATCTAATGAATTTAAATGTGGTTTAATAAGCGAACTGTCGGGCCTTGGCAGAGTGAAAAAGTGAAAAAAATGAATTCTAAGAAATGTAACTCCGGTACCTCCCACTTCTACTAGTCATCTTTGAGCTGTGTCTACGCCATGAGTCGGGTCCACCTGTGGTAAATTCAATTAATTTGACATGACACACAAAAAAGGTGCACACCTGCTCATGAGGTGGAGCAACTCAAAGTAAACATCCACTCCACGAGGTCGGAGGAGTTACAGACAGAGCTCAGAGAGAGCTTTGTGTCGAGCACTTTAACTGTGTCGCTCATATTTAGAAATCCCTCTTTGCTTAATGTGCAGCATCCTCTGTCTTGTGTATGTTTATCAAGACTAGGGGGGGGGGGGGGGGCAAGTTGACCAGCTCTTGTTTTTGCACAAGAATCTAAACATACCCAAGCACTAGCTTTGCATCGCCTACATGCAGACAACAATGAAGCATAGCCTACTTTTTGTTTATTTCAAAGTTGAAATAATGAATTAACTTTTATTCATTCTATTTAATTTACCTTTTATTTATTGTTTAAAAGAAGCCTAAGTGGCATACATTTTTTAATCTGTCAGTTTGTGTGCAGTTGACTGGGGGTATACAATAATAGGGCACATTTTTATTTATCTTCTCTTTTGACTACCCAGCAGTCATTAAGTAAATGTTAATATTTGAAATAAAACTTGTAAAGCTCTAAGTAAATTTGACTGTGTTGTATTTGTACTATGATTCAACTTTTTTTCCATGGTCCAATATTTAAAAAAAATATAACCAAAAGAAATCGCAGGAAATCGTAATATCGAATCGCAATACCCAAAGAATCGCAATACATATCGTATCGCCACCCAAGTATCGTGATAGTATCGTATCGGGAGGTCCCTGCCGATTCCCGTCCCTAATCAAGACGTTGCATCATTTCAGACGGGATCAAGAGACAGACGAGGATCGTGAGTGATCACAGCTAAGATGTACAAAAACAAAATCATTACATCTGTTCCCCACCTGAGGGAAACAATGACTCAGTGTTTCTGCTTACTGGTGCTTTTGGCTTTCCAGTTATGTGTCATGCTGTTTGTAAATGCGTCTGATTCACTGCTGTCTCATCAGATTACCAGTCTTCGCAGTGATCCAGCTCAGTGAGCATGTGTTCGTGTAGCTTCATCACCGCGAGGAAAAGAGAAATACAGTAGTACACCTTTACTGATCAGCTCCTTCATCCGAGTACTGCAGTTGTGCTACTACATAAACACAGACCATTTACTTCCCTGCGGGTAAACAAACGTATTGTGTGTTGATGGTGTACACTGTCACATGTGGACACAGGTCGGTCCGAACTGAAATAAACAACAGAATAAATTACCATACCATCGGTTCCATCCTCACATGAGCGACCGACTCACCGACAGATGCATTGAATAACACAGCAGTGCAGCAGGAGACGAGGAGGAAACCAGCGGACCACCAGCAGCAGCCCCCTCCTCAACACACTACCACAAGCACACAAACACAGACGTTCCGCTTCGAACGTTCCCCCAGCCCCGACCACGGAGACACCGCGGCCATATCTGCACGTACAGAGCTAACGTGATACGGAGCCCGATAATGGTGGCGAGGGGCTCACCTCGGGTTAAACGCTGGTCTTGTCGTCACTGTGTCTTCATAGTGTTTCCGCCGGGAAACCGAGTCTCGTCCACACCGACACGAAGGGAACGACTCGTCTGGAGCCTGGTCCGCGTCTACACGTGGCGGGAATCTGTAGAAATGGGCATGGCCGCGAGCTGCGTCTGTTTAATCTGGGCGTGTCGTCACCATAGACTGTGGTCGTCACCCCCCGAATTCTATCCACTTCCGGAGTAGTGACACGTTTTTTACCCGCGAAAACCTTCACATTTTCGTAGCTAGAGCTCCTGTCAAGAGACAGAAACTCACATATTTATGTATATATATATATATATATATATAAACACACATATATATATGCACATATATGTTTCTGTGTGTGCGTTTATGTATGTATATGTGTGAATGTTTACAAGTATGTGTGTGTCAATTTGTATATGTTTGTATGTTTATATACATATGTGTGAATGTATGTAAGTACATTTATATGTATAAACTTATGTACGTGTATGTTCATATATACATGTTTATATGTACATGTCTGTCTGTATGTATACGTGTTTGAATGTATGTAAGTACAAATATATGTATGTATATTCATCTGTATATGTATATTTGTGTGTCTATATCTGAAAAAAATTGCTGTATTATTACTAAGTCTTTGATGTGGATGAAGAAGAAAACATTTACTTCTGTTTCCAGGAAGGAGGTAGGGTGCAGCCAGTAGAGTGTGTCACAGTGGGTTCTTTTGCATTTCCTCTTACTGGTTTACCTCAACAACTGGTCCCACACCCCTGCTGAAGGCTCACCAGTGGATAACGCCAAGAGGAAACTGGTCTTTCGGTGGCTTTATGAAAATATGGGTGTCGTGCGCCCTCTGCTGGTCGAATCTGAGAACTGAACCGTCAGGCGTCACCGTGAGATGAGCGCATTTGATGATGTATCTCACCACACAGGTGCCCTACTGTCAGCCATGTTAATCCAATCAACCTTATTTGTATTGTGTCATGTCCCAACAAACATTATCTCAAGGTATTTTACACAGTTAAGTGGGGACCTTTCAATATTATAGTGAAACCAAATAGTTCTCACAAGTAAAAATCTCTCATTACTAAGAAAACCATTTTGAGATTCCACATTTTACTCGTCAGTGCCTTTTTAATATAACTACATGAAGGGCACAATACTTTAATATCATGATGGAAAGTAAATACAAATTTGTCTGATTCCCGAATCAAAAGCTTTTATTTATTAACCGAAGGAAGTGTGGCCCAATACTTCACCTTCAACACAAAACAAATCGGAGTGAAAGAGTTAAAGGGGATGCTTCTCTCATTCTGTATTTCCAGCTGGCAGACTGAAGATGGCACTGTCGCGTTCCACAATTTATTTCCCCCCAGATGTCACTTTGCTGCAAATAAATCATGGACAAATTGCTTGTATTAGACCTATATTGTCCTGTGTTAACCCACATCCTGGAAATAAGAGTTTTCTCTGAGAATTTAAGGAAATAAGCTTCAACATGCGAGATGTGGAAAAACATATATTCTCACAGAGGAAAGCCAACATATGAAAGTCAACTTAAAGCAGCTTTTCTCTAGATATGAAAAGGGCAAAGCGGGAAGCAGATGTGACATTTATGCTGTGCTATGGCTCACTGGAGAGAAATGGAAGTGAACAACTGTGATGATCAATTGCAACACCTGAACTCAGGTCTCGTCTCAGTCGTGCTGGAGTCTAACGAACCTTTATTCAACCCTGGAAAACAAGTAAGGCCACCCAAACAACGAGATGATTAAAGCAGCCCACACCAACTGGCTGTGGAGAGAACCTGCGCTACTATACCCCCTTGTGCATTGTGAGGGCATTACTTTGCATTACTGCCAGAATTGTGTGGGGAAAACCCAACAAAGATACAGACAATGTGAGGGTTAGTTATTTAGATGTTCATCCCAACTAGTGGCCAGTAAAGGATTAATGAAGCTTCCAACTGCTCAAAACACTCCTGAAGGTCAGTCTATCAAATAAGACTTACCAGTTTCTTACTTCATTGGGTTAAAGGCAGCTTATCCCCCCCCCCCAATTATGCACACTCATGAATGTTAGTCCCCTAAACATGCCTGATTTTATTTTTCACCAGGATCCATTAATTATTCTCAGAGAAATCAAGGAAAGTGTTGAACATGTACCCAAGCTTTCAATGTTTAAGAAAGTGAAAAATAATTCCTGTATCTGACAATGATCAGTGGTGGATTGTGGGTAACTTGGCTATGAAAACAGTAGGAGAACCTATGAAGCTATGAACCCCATCGAAACCAGGTTGGTTCAAGGGGGACAAACCACCATCGTTTCAGTGTTTCAGTTTCTGGGTAAGAGATCTCATAGTTTTCTGTGTGTGTGGTGTAAGTGTTACTAATACTGTGAGGGCCTAAATAATCTTAGTTCATGTTATGTCTTCTGAGTGGGTGAAAAGGGGGGGACTTAGAGAAGCCAGAAAAAGATGAGTGCCAGTATCATCGGTGAATCAGTGAAAAGATGAAGCTGCTTCTGAGCAGTCTGCTGCTGGGCTCTCTCTGTGCCATCTCATCTCGCAGTAAGTAGAAACACAACTTATTTACTAATAACAGACAATAGTAATAATAATGATGATAACACATCTGTTGCTGGTGACATCCTGTGCAAGAATTCTCAGAACCAAGTCACCAAATCTCCTCATTACATCAATTATTGGTGTCAGAGGATGACTCTAGTAATCCTGCGTTGGTCCAAGAGCTAATGAATTTAGGTAAATGTCGAAATCCTGTTCCTCAAAAGTTCATGCTAATGTTTTTTGGAATAGTATATAATTTGATCAATTTGTTTCTGCTGTTCCAGTTTTTAAAAACAATAAATGAGTGTAAACAGTACATGTCAGAATGTTTTGAGGTCTGAAAATAGATTTATTTTCCCGAATAGATGCAGTGTACACGGCCTTATTCACCACTCTGTCTCTTTATAGGTGTTTCATCTACAGACACTGTGAGCCAGACCCCTGATGTTTCTGTCACGGAGGGCGACGCTCTAAACATCACCTGCTGCTTCACCCTGAAGTCTGAAAGAATGAGGTTCTACTGGAAGAAAAATCCGACAGATATCTGGAATCAGTACAGCGTCGTGAATAATCAGTCTCAAGGATCCCAAATGAATCCTTCCTGTTCAACTTTGACCTTTTCCAACATCAAAATAGAGGATTCAGGGAAATACATCTGCAACGTGCATGCAGAGATACCGTTTTATGTCGAGGAGGAAGGAAATGGTACCGTCATCATAGTTGTGCCCAGAGGGATCAGTGATGGCAACACAGATCTACACACATTTGGCGGTAGGTAATAAAATACCACTGGCCTGACATGCACTCGGAGGTCATCTCTTATATTGGTTTGTCAAGGGCTGGAATGAAAGGTGCTGATGCGAAAAACATCATCAAGACTAAATTTGTCCATTTAGAAGACAACGGTATTATATAACATTTAATCCCTGGGATCAGTCAAAATATTATCAAACCCAGATGCTTGTAAGAATTGACATCAACAAGAAAGGTCCATGTTAATATAAATAATAATAATCACTGCTATCACTCTTATTCAGCTGGTCTCAACTCAAACAAAATGGTGACCATTGTAAACATCACACTGTTAAGCATCAGTAGAATTAAATATGGATAAAACAGGAACTTCACGCTTTATTATGTAACTATTTGAATTACTTCAAAGTTTTTTTTAATACTTTTCTAACAAATGAGTGTGGTGAAAAGTCCAGAGAGATCTAAAAACATACATTTAGGGAGGTAGTATCAACGTTACATTCACTTGCCTGTAGATGCTACAGTTGCGATGTCGACAGTATTGTGACAATTGGTCAACAGTTCCCCCTCTGTGCAGTGAGATTAGAGGCCTTTGTTAACTTCAGAAGGAAAACTCAGCATTTCTAAAACTGTGAAAGGTGTTGGTTACTGATAGTCGGACCACTCTCCTTGGCCCAGTCGGCGAGTCACAGGAACAGCGGGCTCTCAGGTTGTTTAGACCAATGTCTGTCGGTTTGATTGGCAGATAAGAGGCAGTGGAAACTGAAGGAAGACAACGAATCAAATCAGAATTTTGAATACAGAATACTGTCAAATGAAAGGAGCCTGGCATATTTAGGAGAATAACGTCTATCAGTATGTGAAATTTGGTGCAGATCCAAATAAAAAATCTGGATTTTGTGAAATAAATGTGGTTTCATGCGGAGGCTGTTGGGCTTTGGCGGAAGTCTGCACTCTGAGGACCTGTAAAGTATACAATGACATTCATTTTGCAATTTAATTACATACTTACCATCACTGTTTACACATTTTATATATGATATCAAATGTTTATCTGTAATAAATAAGCCACTGAATGGATAAGTGCCACACCAGAGCTCAGTGCCATTATGACCACTACCTCCATTAAGTCACATGCAAATGGGACACCAGGCCGTGACAGAAAAACTCTAACACACTGGTCTATGTGGGAGATCGAACCATTTTTTAATTTTTTTTATTTTAATTTACAGTATTTCTGGTCCTGTTGTGTCTGCACCATCCAGACAGCCTCATGCTACTCTGATTGGCTCCACTGTTTCTGCATGATCCCCCGTCGCTCAGATTGTTGTATAATAATTGAGTTGAATTTTTCTCAATTCAACTATGCAGATGACACACAAGTCTATAACAGTGTGATCAGGTGACTACACTTGCTTACATGGGCTTAATAGGTACATCAAACCAATCAGTGACTGGGTGTGCTAGAATTTGTTTTACAAATAAACACGGACCAAGGGAGGTAATTGCTTCTGGCCCCAAAGAAGAAAGAATAAAAGTCAGTGTTCACTTTAAAAACACAGCAAGTAAAGGAAACAAGATCCAGGAAAGAAATGTTATATAGCAGTGTTATCAAAGGTCTTTAAAGCTGTCTCTCTTTCAGATGGCGCCTGGGAGGAAGTGATGATTTACACCCTGAGGTGCCTTCCCATAATTGCCCTTATCATAACCTCCTTCTGCATCTACAGATGGAAGGTTAAAGCTCAACAACAAGTACCAGGTGATATATAACCTACCTCAAGTGTGATGATACTGTAAATGTTGCATTATATGGAGTATTATTGATCAGTGCATTCCTGTTTCAGCTACCCCTGGCAATCGGGTCACCTCAGCCCATGGAATAGAATTAGAGGAAAGAGACAAAATAAATTGAAGCAGCAAGACAAGTGGATGAAGTCAGATGAGGCTGCAAACTGTTGTTAACTGTTATTCCTCCTCTTCTCCTTGGACTACTGTTCATTCAATATTCATCAGCAACACTTGTTGAGAACTTCTGCAAACTTCTGCAAAACATGTAAGTAAAAAATGATGCCCTGTATCTTGCATTTTATTTGTGTGTGTTCACTGAGTGGGACGTAGCCGTCATCCTTAAACTTGCAGCCTTACAACAATATACAAGGCCTAATAAAGGCCTAGTCACACTATAATGCTCAACAGTGTGGTTTCTGATGTAAAAATCCAATTCATTTTCTAAATAGAGATGTTAATTATCGGCCATAATATTGTAACCATCAAATATAGACTAACTACAAGCTACATGATCTTTGAATTATGTAATTTGCTCCTGTAGAAGCTACAAGTCTGTATTTCATCAGCTGCTTTAAAGACAATTGTGTTTTACTTGCAATGCAAGGAGAAATACTACATTACCCACGATCCTTCTGTGTAGTAGCAATCTGGTGGAGCTTGCTGTCACAATGGAAATGTTTATGCTATTTACGTACACACACACAAGTTAGATAGTACGATGTATTGCGACAATACATTAACAACCAGGTCAAATTAAAGAAGTGCACTAGAGGTCGTTGTGATCATTTGCAATGGTTTATGGGATGTGTAGTTCCTTTGTTCAGCTCGGCCTTTGTTGTCTGTGGGAACTCCAGCTCCAGCCTGGCCTCCTGTGTTCCACACTTTGAGTCCTCGGTTTTAACAGTTTTAACATGGAGTAAGATACAATGCATCACCTGATATGTTGAAATACACGTCCATGCAAAGAACATCTTGCCATCATCCTGATTGATCAATACTAAAACAATACAAAGTCATGAATTTTTCTCCAAAACATATATATCTTGTTGTTTACCGATTTCATTATTTCAGTTTCTGTGTAAGAGGGAAATAAAACTTGAAACTCTGTGAGGAGAACAGAGAAAAATCTGAGTTGCACGATCTCATGGTTTCCTGTGTTTGTGGTGTGTGTGTTACTTATTTTGTGAGGGTCTAAATGACGTTAGATCATGTTATGTCTTCTGAGTGGGTGAAAAGGGAGGGTCTTAGAGAAGCCAGAAAAAGATGAGTGGCAGTAATCAGTGATGAATCAGTAAAAAGATGAAGCTGCTTCTGAGCAGTCTGCTGCTGGGCTCTCTCTGTGCCATCTCATCTCGCAGTAAGTAGAAACACAACTTATTGCCTAATAACAGACAATAGTAATAATAAAGATGATAACACATCTGTTGCTGGTGACATCCTGTGCAAGAATTCTCAGAACCAAGTCACCAAATCTCCTCATTACATCAATTATTGGTGTCAGAGGATGACTCTAGTAATCCTGCGTTGGTCCAAGAGCTAATGATTTAGGTAAATGTCGAAATCCTGTTCCTCAAAAGTTCATGTTAATGTTTTTTGGAATAGTATATGATTTTGATCAATTTGTTTCTGCTGTTCCAGTTTTTAAAAACAATAAATGAGTGTAAACAGTCCATTTCAGAATATTTTGAGGTCTGAAAATAGATTTATTTTCCCAATGATGCAGTGTACACGGCCTTATTCACCACTCTGTCTCTTTATAGGTGCTTCATCTACAGACAATGTGAGCCAGACCCTTGATGTTTCTGTCACGGAGGGCGACGCACTAAACATCACCTGCTGCTTCACCCTGAAGTCTGAAAGAATGAGGTTCAACTGGCAGAAAAATCAGACAGATGTCTGGAATCAGTCCAGCGTCGTGAATAACCAGTCTTCCTGTTCAACTTTGACCTTTTCCAACATCAAAATAGAGGATTCAGGGAAATACATCTGCAACGTGAATGCGGAGATACCGTTTCATGTCGAGGAGGAAGGAAATGGTACCGTCATCACAGTTAAGCCCAGAGGAAGCGCAGGTGGGTAACAAAACACCACGGCTTGATAATGTTGAATAAGGGTTTAAAAAATACCTGGTTTGCAAATGGATAAAACTACTAATAATAATGTGTGTTAAAAAATTGCCATATGGCTTTTTCTGTAAATAAAGGCTTTATATCGCCTTTAAAACGGCAGATCAGTCAAATCTAGCTTGTTTTATGTATAGTAAGTGCTGAGTGCAAGGTTTTTAACAAATGTGCTTTTTCTTCATCTTAAAGTGCAACCTATATAGTCTCCATTTCAAATTACCATAATCATAACTTATGTAATTATCATTGTTATTTCTTCCCCCCCACCAGAAAATCCAGATGTCCCTGCGGCTCATTCTGCTGTAGTCCCCATAATACTTGTCTCGGCTCTTGTGGGTCTGTTGCTCCTCATCGCGTTCGGCTGTTACTGCATTCTGCGAATCAGACATGGTACAAGTAAAACTTTTATTGTTGTATTACATTATAAACCCAAATGACACATTGTCCTGTAGATCAAATGGGCAGATCAGTCAAATTAGAAGAACACACTTTTTTCTCCCACGTACTTAATCGTGCAGATTGTTTAAGATTAGTCTGTGAATTATCCATAACGATATTGCGTTTGATTTTGAAACATTCTTGATGTTATTCATTTAATATATTTATGTCCGTGCCCAAAACTAAATCCCTTCACTTGTATTGGTTGGGCACAATAAAACCAGATAATATCATCAGCTTTGCACATGAGTAAATACATTTCCGCGCATTAGCAGATTAGATTCACGAGATTACAGCTTCAGTTTCTCATAAATGTTGCGCAAATGAGCTGGCAGTCACACGCCCTAGCCGCTTTCAATTGGTAAAACTGTAAAAATTGTGTTTATTCAATTCCATGTTTATCTTAGAGGATGGTTTTCAAGGTGGAGTTGTACCTGGGGCGGGTAAAAATGTAACACCTCCGAAAAATACTTAAACGGCACGGCAAACTTCAATCTCAATCATATTCCTATTATAACTCTTCGATATTGTCAATAAAAGTGACAATAGTTATTTTATAAATGAATAATTTATACTTGCTGTTTTACTTGTGCTATCCACCCACGAAGTGCGACCCGAAGCAGACACAGTGAAACATTCGTTTTATATTTCGAGTCAAGCTTCTGATAGTCCACTACTCACTGTTGTTTCAGTAAAAGACGTCATTGCACTCTTTTCTATCACATTTTTATTTTCACTGTCCAAGCGCTTTATTTTGAAAGCCTAATTTTGGAGCATTTTTATTTAGTCTGGGGCACTAGATTTAAAACAAGGTAGGACAGGGGATCATTTAATGAAAGTGTAAAGAACTCAGAATTCAACCAGGTGGTACTACTGAAAATGAGAACATTACTAACAGGATTAGTTTCTGTGTCGCAACTGTATATTTCATTGTTTTGGGCAACTGCTAATTATTTGTGTTTGCGTGTGTGTGTGTTTGTGTGCATATGTTATGTGTGTGTGGCTCCACGGGTTCAGCACATGCAGTCAGGGTGATCTACGAGGTTCCCCACATTGACTCCGAAGAGGCAGATATGGATAAACACAGCACCAGCTCCTCCACAGGCTCTTCTCAGTGGGTGAGTCAAATGGCAGCATGTCAGCGGCTCACACACACACGCACGCACGCACGCACGCGCACACACACACACACACACACACACACAAGATTTCAATACTTACTGACAAGAAATAAGAAATTTAATTATTATATGTTTACACATGCTTTGTAGCTGGCCAGACATTTTCCCCTATAAGTCTTGCATCGTTTAATTAGACAACATTATATTATAAGGTTGGAGCAATATAAAGAAATCCAGTAAGTTTGAAATACAATGTCCATGTTAAACCTCTTCGGCTGCTCAAAAAGCGGCAACTTCCAGTGGTGAGACATTTTTACGAAATATAACTGACATCCTGTTTCTGACTAAGTGTGCCTGTGGGTCACACCTACTCAGTTTTATGTTTTCACAATATAATGTCTTTTGACCTTTGGGCACCACAAACCCATTAGACTTTTTAATACTAACCTTTAGTTCAAATCTTTCTGGCTCTTTCAGTGTCAGGTACCAGTGTATGAATCCTTTGATTACTTTGAACGGGTGAAAAGCAAAGAAAGTGGATGAGGATCTACTCAGCTCATTTCGTCATCTTCCAGCATTTTCTGCATATACTTTTCTTCATGTCAATAATGTACAATAATTTACCTATCTCTACATTGATTCTGTAAAAGATGTATAAAAAATTCTATAAACTGTAGTTTTTTAAAGTATTTTCTGTATTTACTTTTTCTTCATGTGAATAATGTCAAAGAATTAACTCAGATCCATATGGATTATATAAAAGCTTATATATTTGAAAATATCTGACTATTTTTCTATAAACTGCATTTTATTCCTCTTTGTGGATGACATTCTTTTCAGAAACGATATGGTGTGTGTGTGTGTGTGTTCATTTACAGACGGTATTACTTGTCTCACACTGAAAGGGTTTGACGTGATCACACTGTTGTTTGTCCACATCAGTGAGAGGTGTTGAGGCAGAAGCAGAGATGCAGGTCCCACGGTGACTTGTGCCTACAGTGAGGACTCTGAGAGGAAACTGTGGTGTTGAGGGGTTGTTGCATAATAGGTCAGGGACAGGAAGTGGAAACAACGCCTGTGACGGTCGAAGTAGCATTGTGCGTACATTCACCACACAAGGCCCTCCAAGTGGATACAAAACATCTATAAAGATACATACTGGCTCTTACTGTAAATGCATTTTGACCATGCTTTCCAGTCATTATCTTAACATCATTCATATCACAATACACATGCTCATACATTTCTGTCCCAAGACAATGTTAGTAAAACACATTTCGAAAAAAATATGCACAAAGAATAGAAGAGCTGACTTTTTACCATCATGTTATCATTCAATGTTTAGCACAATGTCGACATTTGTTCATTAATGAAACTCGAGTTGAGTTGGAGGTTAACACTTAATATCAAAAGAGCAACTGGGACAAAAGTTGTGAAGCTGTAGCTGCTTGAAGACAAGAAATTAAGCCAATGGGTGACAGGTACTTCAAACCCTCCATCTAACACAGAATGATCAAATGTTTGTGCTTAAGATTGAACATTTTCACTGACTGTGTCGCTTTGCTTTGCGTCTCTTATCCTAATATTGACTATCATTTTTATTTCTCCCTTAAGGTCTGCATTAACAACGCTAAGCATTGTTTGTGTTAGCATTACAAACATTTACAACATTGCATCTTTGTTCTTTCATGGTTTGCATGCCAGAGTGTTAGCATGTACACCAGATGGCACTAAAACCCATATCACATGATCTCTGTGTTACATTTCTACTTTATTGCTCTGCGGCTGTGATAAAGTCAATGAGTTTAACGATACTGGCCTCATTAGCAGCAAAGTCTCAAACAGAAACGCAAACCTGTCAGCCTGCTTCTGATTAAAAGAATGTGAAAGACACTCCTTCAAATGCACGTTTAAGTGTTCCACCCTTCACGTGCATGTACCAAGGTGGAACACTTTAACGTGCATGTACCAGGGTAGGACACTTTAACGTGCATGTGAAGGAATGTCTTTCACTTGCACAGAAAGAAGGAGTGTCTTTCTTTCCTGCAAGAGCTGTGATAAAACCACCTTTCTTTTGTTTGCAGAAGAAGGCCACGTAGAAACACATTCACCACATTAGTGGGATATAGAAGTAGCTACTTTATATTCTACACTTGTGTCTTTGACATGTCATTCAAGTGGATGACATGGAGTCCAATTTATTAAACGCATACGGCTGTAACACACAGAAAAATACATAAACATACATGTACATGAAGTGTGTACACAAACACGCACACAAACGCACGCAAGCACACATGCGCACACACACACACACACACACACACACACACACACACACACATAAGATTTCAATACTTACTGACAAGAAATTGAATTATTATATGTTTACACATGCTTTGTAGCTGGCCAGACATTTTCCCCTATAAGTCTTGCATCGTTTAATTAGACAACATTATATTATAAGTTTGGAGCAATATAAAGAAATCCAGTAAGTTTGAAATACTTTGTCCATGTTAAACCTCTTCGGCTGCTCAAAAAGCGGCAACTTCCAGTGGTGAGACATTTTTACGAAATATAACTGACATTCTGTTTCTGACTAAGTGTGCCTGTGGGTCACACCTACTCAGTTTTATGTTTGCACAATACAAGGTCTTTTGACGTTTGAGCACCACAAACCCATTAGCCTTTTATATAGCCTTATCTGACATTTGTGTTTGTACTATTATACTAACCTTCAGTTCATATCTTTCTGGCTCTTTCAGTGTCAGGTACCAGTGTATGAATCCTTTGATTACTTTGAACGGGTGAAAAGCAAAGAAAGTGGATGAGGATCTACTCAGCTCATTTCTTCATCTTCCAGCATTTTCTGCATATACTTTTCTTCATGTGAATAATGTACAATAATTTACTTATCTCTACATTGATTCTGCAAAAGATTTCCAAAAAATTCTATAAACTGTAATTTTTCAAGCATTTTCTGTATTTCCTTTTTCTTCATATGAATAATGTCAAAGAATTTACTCAGATCCATATGGATTATGTAAAAGCTTATATATTTGCAAATATCTGACTACTTTTCTATAAACTGCCTTTTACTACTCTTTGTGGATTACATTCTTTTCAGAAACGATATTGTGAGTGTGTGTGTGTGTTCATTTACAGACGGTATTACTTGTCTCACACTGAAAGGGTTTGACGTGATCACACTGTGGTCCACATCAGTGAGAGGTGTTGAGGCAGAAGCAGAGATGCAGGTCCCACGGTGACTTGTGCCTACAGTGAGGACACTGAGAGGAAACTGTGGTGTTTAGGGGTTGTTGCATAATAGGTCAGGGACAGGAAGTGGAAACAACGCCTGTGCGGTCGAAGTAGCATTGTGCGTACATTCACCACACAAGGCCCTCCAAATGGATACACAACATTTATAAAGATACATACTGGCTCTTACTGTACAGGCATTTTGACCATGCTTTCCAGTCATTATCTTAACATCATTCATATCACAATACACGTGCTCATACATTTCTGTCCAAAGGCCATGTTAGTAAAACACATTTCAGAAAAAATATGTTGACATTTGTTCATTAATGTCACTCGAGTTGAGTTGGAGGTTAACATTTAATATCAAAAGAGAATCTGGGACAAAAGTTGTGAAGCTGTAGCTGCTTGAAGACAAGACATTAAGCCAATGGGGGACAGGTACTTCAAACCCTCCATCTAACATCGAATGATCAAATGTTTTTGCTTCAGATTTAACATTTTCACTGACTGTCGCTTTGCTTTGCGCCTCTTGTCCTAATATTGACTTTGTCATTTGTATTTCTCCCTTAAGAACTGCATTAACAACGCTAAGCATTGCAATAATTGGTCTGTACATTGCTCTGCGGCTGTGATAAAGTCAATGAGTTCATCGATACTGGCCTCATTAGCAGCAAAGTCTCAAACAAAAACGCAAACCTGTCAGCCTGCTTTGGATTAAAATAATGTGAAAGACACCTTTCAAATGCACGTTTAAGTGTTCCACCCTTCACGTGCATGTACCAGGGTAGGACACTTTAACCTGCATGTAAAGGAATGTCTTTCACTTGCAGAGAAATAAGGAGTGTCTTTCTGTCCTGCAAGAGCTGTGATCAAAAAACCACCTTTCTTTTGTTTGCAGAAGAAGGCCACGTAGAAACACACTCACCACATCAGTGGGATATAGAAGTAGCTACTTTATATTCTACACTTGTGTCTTTGACATGTCATTCAAGTGGATGACATGGAGTCCAATTAGTTAAACGCATACGGCTGTAACACACAGAAAAATACATAAACATACATGTACATGAAGTGTGTACACACAAAGGCACGCAAGCACACATGCGCGCACACACACACACACCTAGCTCCTACCCCATTGTCTTCCATTGATTTTAGGTATACTTACTCTGACCATAACCATAGGTAGTACTTGCATAACCCTAACCCCTACCTAAAACTAAACCTAACTTTAACCTTACCATAACCCACCCTTAACCTTGTCTTAAATTAACCGGAACCTAAACCTGACATTAACCCAGTGATTCTCAAACTGTGTGGAGGCATGACAGGTGGTGCGCGCGACCGGGAGGAGGAAATGTGATGTGGAACTAATATTAGAGCCGAACTAATGTTTTCACGTCTGCATCTCTTTAACGGCGGAGCAGTAAACAAATCGCTCTTTCGCCGTAGCCAGTGGTCGGCAGCCCGCGGCTTCAGCCCCTCTGCAGCGGCTCCCTGTGCAGTGTTGTGCACGTCGCGCACACACTCAGGCCCCGAGGCTCCGCCCCCACCCACTCACTCAGGGACACACACAGTGGAGAGCATCGTTCACATGAAGCAGGCGGTCAGGGACAAACAGACAGCGTTCAAAAACCAAGTTGAAAAGAAAGTACGATGAAACCTGTCTTGCTCTTGGGTTCACAGTCAATGTGGTAGAACATGAGGAGAGACAAGTGTGTATTTATGTCTGAAAAGTGAAAGCTCTATGAAACCAAACAAATTAAGAAGACACTTAGAAACATTACACTAGTCACATGCATGTGTTCTTTTTGGTTGAGTTTTATCATCTTTGTAACAAAGTGATTTTAATTGAATTATTTTTTTCTCTATTATAGATAAAGTACAGACTGATGGAGGAATGTAGTGATAAATGTCACCAAAAGTACTTCAATTATGTTGAATCTAAGCAAAGTTATGGCACTATTTTTTTAAATAAGCGACAAATGTCACAAAAAGTTGTTTGAAAAAGGATTTTTTCTGCATCGTTGTTTCATTCTTAACATAGGTCTTTGCACAGTATTTGCTAATTTACACAGCCTTTCCTTCTACATTGGATGGGGTGAAATGCCTCCACACATGAGATAGTGCACGTGGCATTGTTCTGTAGAATAAGATGAGAAAAAAGTTTGTAAAAATACACTAATGCAATGCCAGAGATATTAATAGTTAGCCAAACAATTGGAATCGTCTGTAAACATATTTTACAATTGATGGATAAATGAATGGAAATACTGAAAATAGGCTAGATGAACAGATGAACAATCCTCAATCAGCATGCTAATATATTTCCCCCAGCAATATCATCGAAACTTACCTGACTAGTCCTGCACACTACAGCAGGCCTCAATAGCCCTGCTGTATTGTGCAGGATGCTGGGAATTATCTGTGCATGTGATGGAAGAATGCACAGTGGAGGGTTGAAATTCAACGTGCAGCGTGTGCTGCTTTCCATACATCTTTAAAATAGAGGTTTGAATGATGTTTTTATTGCTCAGCGTTTTTCAAAATTCCCAAAATTCCCTAGCTAAACTTCCTGGAAATTTACAGGAAACATTCCACCCCTTTGCAACCCTACTTGTACTTGAACTTTTATAAGCCCTGTCATGTTTCCTCTCGTCGTTCATGTCAACCCTTACACAGCAGCATTGTCAACAACCCACCACTGCAGATGACAGTGAACACTTTTTACCATTCACAGTAAAATAATTGGTAAGAACCTCACTGCAAAATTTAAATCAGAATCTGATGTCCCTGTGTCTGGTTCAATGAAAAAAAAACTCCCTTTTGATCAATAGACGGCTGCCTGAAGCTGTGTATGGTTTGGGAGGTATGTATACTTTGGGTGTTGCAGAAATTGAGCTGGGTTAACTGAAGTTGAGCCACTTCCTTTAACAAACACTTAAACTGGAGTATCAGCGATCTTCAAAGGGTATATAAATGGTTCCATCTCGGGATCTCCACTCTACTATTCTGCCATTCTCCGATTTTCCTTTTTACCGCGTTTATCGCCCTCTCAAGCAGCAACCATGACCACGCTCGAGACATCAATCGCCGGCCTGATAAAGACCTTTGATAAATATGCCGGGGGTGAGGGAAAAAAAGACACCCTAACCAAAGCTGAGATGAAGACTTTAGTGGAGACGGAGCTTCCTAGCTTGATCAAGGTATGGCTCAACTAGGGAGGGGCGGGTGGAGCACTGAGACCTGTTTAATGAGCCTCATGAAGGATAATCATCCACTTAACTTACTTCATTCTGTATTATATTAGGTCCTTGCTAAATTACAAGAGTGGCCAACAACACTGAAAATGTAATGACTACTGATTGTGGTATTAAAAAAATGATGATTCTACATATTGGCACATCATTAAACCCCTTCAACGGTTTTAAGTAATGGTAAGAAAATGTTTCAATTTCAGGGTTTAGTGTCCATCACTGTTTGGTATAGAATTTGCCTGTCAAATAAAATGAGGTATTTATTAGTATTTACTATGGTAACAATATAATATAATAATAATAATAATATAACAATAATACTGATGATTTTGTGGGTGTGTGCAGGGAGCGAAGAACCCAGCTATGTTGGGTGAGCGACTGAAGGACCTGGATTTCAATGGTGACTCCGAGGTCGACTTCAAGGAGTTTGTGGTGTTTGTAGCTGTCCTGGCCTGCGCCGCCCACGGCCGTGCCTGCAAGAAGTGAGAAGGTTGTCCGCACACCTTGGATGGAGCCAAATAGAGCCAGATGGAGGCATAATCGGCTTTAAAATCCTTGTAGTAACTTTGTTTTGGAGAAGCTGAATAAAGTTATTTATCTACCTGTACCTGGTTGTGTTATTAGTGTGAAATCCGGAGCAGTAAGAGGGTGTGGTAGGAAAGGGCAAGAATAGGAAAAGGAGCCAAAATACAGATGATGCTTTGTGAGATTTAAGACGTTTCTACCTTATACGCTCTATTGTACATGGACATCTTGAAACACCCTCTTGGGAAGAGGCAACTATCTCTCAGTCCAAGTTGAATTACTCAGAGGTTTTTTTCTGCAACAACATTAAACCAGGTCACTGGTTTCATATCCATACCATACAAACAAACACACATACTTGTACTTCTATCTCAGTGAGGACACTCATTTGCATAATGCATTACCTGGCTCCTTAACCCTAACCCTCAAATCAAGTCTTAAACAGTCGGACCAAAATGTTGTTGGGATTTTAAATTTTAGCTTGTCTGTGTGCCTGAGTCAGTGAAAATGTTTAATGAAACTGCACTCTAAACAATAAAAGAAAGGAGGGTGGGGGCAGGAGCAGTTTGGGTCAGATATGAGGCCTTCACACAAATTACTTTTAATAACCGTTGCTGCTTGGTGTTAATCATGAATCTTTTTCTTGTTCTCATTTTTAACTTTTTATATTAAAGCATATCTCCCTTAGCTTCATTCAACTTGACACAGAGTTAAAGGAGCTGTCCCATCTGGGGAACAGACAGATTGACATTGTTTTGGTTTAGTTGTTTCAAATGTTTACACAAACAGAACATACAGCCGATAAAGCAGGAACACAATATTCTTTACTCAAATGCACAACATCACTGACCCACAATACGTCGGTCGAGTCAAGGCTAGTTTATGAGACACAACATCAAACTGTCATGGAAGGAACAGTTTGCCTAGCAACTATCAGAGGAGGCGTGAGATTGGGAGTGGCTCTTGTTCACTTCCTTATTCCAATGCCAAGAGGATGGACTACGCCTGCGCACTATCGAGGAAGAACCAAGGAAGACTTCCCCTTGTTGACCAATCCTGTTCTATCTACTGTTATAAAATATTACAGACACCGTCTGTTTGATGCGACTCGGACTTCCCCGGTGCTGCTAGAGTGCCGGGGTAGTGTGTTGGATGCCTATTGTTTTTGCTGTTCATACCTTTTCATTGCGTCTTAATAAATACTTGAATTAGACCAAGCCGGCTCTTCTCATATTTAGGATAAACGAACACGCAACGACAATGTCCACACTTTTACAAAATGTCCTAACTCTGTAAGGTCTAGGTCCAAGTACACACGCAAAAACACACTCACACACACATACACACTCACATATGCATGTGTATGCTCAGCCAGAAATCTGGATGTGGTCTTTGACGAAAACCTGAGCTTCAAACCCACTTAAAGAAGTTTGCGCAATAGGGATTTTATAAGCTAAGAAACATAGCAGTGTTAGGTCTTTCTGACAACTGTAACTCCCTTTATATTGTCTTGCTCAAAAATCAGGCCACCGTCAACAGTAAGTCCAGAATGCTGCTGCTCGGCTTCTTACATAATACAAAAAATAGGCCTGGGGGGGCCCCTCCCTAAACCTTTTATTTTCACACGCCAAGACACGTTCTCTTGTAGGGCGTTGCTAACCATTCCATGGTCTGGACTGAAAACCAAAGGAGACAGTGCCTTTGTCGTGATCTTTATTATTACTTACTTATTATTATTCATATTAGTATTAGTTATAAGTTTCATCTTTGTTGTAAAGCACTTTGATACTAGTATTGAAAAGTGCTACAGAAATAAAGTTATTATTATTTGTGTATTTGTCACATATGTCTTTGTGTATATAAATGTAAATATATTCATCATATACATGTGAAATGAGAAGAAAAGGAGTTTGAACATTAATATAGGTCCAGTATATGACAAATGAAAATACAAAAAATATTAAAGGCACACATAAACACAGGCTGTAATTTACTTTTGCTATGGAACCAAAATATGGAAATGTATGTACGCATGTATGCATTGTGGAAGATGCGAGGTCGTACAGGACAGGAAATGATTTTATCTTGTTGCAGCAGGTGGTCAAAAAAGACATATGAAGAACATTCACCGCATTTCCTGTCTGACTAGGAAAGGGGAACGTGCATGTGAAACTATTAGTGCTTGATGTACCTCTCTCTCAATGCAGCATGTTTGCAAGAAGCAGCTTGCAAAGATAGTGGTCGTCCCGCAGGGAGGTTTGTTTATCAGAAGTTGTTAAAAGTTATTGCAAAAAACTGCAAGCAAAAATGGAGATCTCGGCAGAGTCCACACCTGCAACAAGGCCCAACAATCCCCTTAAAATCAATTGTTCCACACCAAATTGCGCACAATCAGTCCACTTGCAAAACTGTAAAAATGTCTCCAAAAAACGCCGATTAAGGAGGTGAATGCAGAAAATTCATTTTTTACACCGTCCATTTACACAGCTTGGGGGTTTCACGATGTTTCCTACCATGCAGCGTAAAGTTTGCAACCAGCCGCACCAGATACGACAATGACACTGACAGTGGGTTTAAAAGTGTTGAAGTGGGATCCAGTGCTGGCACCCAAAGGGACAATCAGCACACGGTTTATACATTGCACAGTTAAATTCATTTCATTCTGCATTATGTGAGGTTTGTTTTAAATTGACAGTTGATTTGTGGTGTAATGGGCGCCAGGTAGGAATTTTTAAAGAATCACGATTCAGTATATTTGACGCTTCGTAAAGCCCATTTACGTGTTTCAACTAATGGCAAGACGAGGCTTTAATTTCAGGTTCAACGACTTTCTTTTTATGTCCTTCATGCTTCTTCATGCGTCTTTCAGTTACCTTAATTTGGCTGTGAAAACAAGTAGAGAGAAGAGAATGTCAAATAAAATGTTGGTTTAATATCTTAACAACAATGATGGTGTTGTGTTGGCATGTTCAGGGGGCGGAGAGCCAAGAACGGGTCGATAAGATGATGAAGGATCTGGATCAGAATGGAGACCAGGAGATCGACGTCATGGAATATATGTCCCTTGTAGCTTCTATCACCGTGTGCTGTTTCGAGATGTGCAAAGAATGAGCCGGTCGACCGCACCCTGGGGTGCAGCCAAATAGAGGCAGCATACAATCCATGTAGTAACAGATTTTTGATTTTTTCTATCTGCTGAATAAAGAAATGTTTCTCCCTAAACATGTTTGTCATGTATTTCATGATTAGTGTGAAATCAGAAAGAAGATGTGGTTGGACTTGGCAATAATATGAACAGGATACAAATGGTTCTTCCTGAAATGAATGAATCTCTTTGCAATGTGTGTGCTCTGTCCTGGAGAGGCCTGCTCTCTCTCTCTCTCTCTCTCTCTCTCTCTCTCTCTCTCTCTCTCTCTCTCTCTCTCTCTCTCTCTCTCTCTCTCTCTCTCTCTCTCTCTCTCTCTCTCTCTCTCTCTCTCTCTCTCTCTCTCTCTCTCTCTCTCTCTCTCTCTCTCTCTCTCTCTCTCTCCAGGGCTTTATATATGCATTAAATTATGCATATGTAGTTGTACAAAATTTGAGGTGACAGTTAAATGCCAATGAGGTATACCACATATATCCAGAAGCTATTGATGTTGCATTTTGTACATTCTTTTTACATTTTTCACAGTTCCTACTGAATTCTGTATATATATATACAGTATATATATACAACAATGAGCGGGTTAAAATCGTCAAATGGGATCTAATTATTAGAAAGACACAGAACAAAAGATATCTGTTTATATGAGACAAAATAAAATGAAAGAAGTTCTCTTTTTTTCATGCTCAGAGCAAAGATCAGGCAACACGCTGCCTCTTAATCCACCTCTGTGATTCTCTGTGAGTCTCAGGGTCAGGCCATCGCTCCATCAGCCCACCAGGAAGCACTGGCCAAGAAACCCACTGTATCGCTCGTCCAAGCAGTTGCAGTAGTTCACAAGACCTATGCTGCACCCTATTGGCAGGTAAACTCTCCTTTTCAAGTTTTTCTGACTGGCACTAGTCTCGCAAAATGCACTGCAGGGATTTATCACAATCAGTATGAAATAATCAAGGCGTGTAGAATTGAAGGTGGGTTAACATAGTTGAACCTTTAGTCATACTCTTAAGTTGCACCACCCTTTGAAAGCATGCTGTATCCTCAGTCACAAACCGGTTTATCAAAAGATATATAAAGAGTCGCCTCACAGCTATTGCACTCCTCACACATCAACCACTCTGTCGACAGCTGCTTTTCTTCGATTTTGTTCACCACCTCACAATGTCAGACATTGCACCCTTCCAGTTGGCCACCATCCTCCTGATGGAAACCTTTAAAAGATATGCAGGAGTTGAGGGGAAAAAAGACACCTTAACCAAAAAGGAGTTCAAGACTTTGCTGTATGCGGAGATGCCTATCTTTGACAAGGTACTGTACAATCCACTAAACTTGCTTCATTCTGCATTATGTGAGGTTTGTTTTAAATTGACAGTTGATTTGTGGTGTAAAGGGCCTCAGGTAGGAATCTTCAAAGAATCACGATTCAGTATATTTGACGCTTCATAAAGCACATTTACGTGTTTCAACTAATGGCGAGACAAGGCTTTAATTTCAGGTTCAACGACTATCTTTTTATGTCCTTCATGCTTCTTCATGCCTCTTTCAGTTACCTTAATTTGTCTGTGAAAACAAGTAGAGAGAAGAGAACGTCAAATAAAATGTTGGTTTAATATCTTAACAACAATGATGGTGTTGTGTTGGCATGTTCAGGGGGCGGAGAGCCAAGAACGGTTCAGTAAGATGATGAAGGATCTGGATCAGAATGGAGACCAGGAGATCGACTTCATGGAATATATGTCCCTTGTAGCTTCTATCACCGAGTGCTTAAACGAGGTGTACAAAGAATGAGCCGGTCGACCGCACCCTGGGGTGCAGCCAAATAGAGGCAGCGGCAGCATACAATCCATGTAGTAACAGATTTTAGATTTTTTTCTATCTGCTGAATAAAGAAATGTTTCTACCTAAACACGTTTGTCATGTTTTTCATGATTAGTGTGAAATCAGAAAGAAGTGGTTGGGACTTGGCAATAATATGAACAAGATACAAATGCTTCTTCCTGAAAGAATGAATCTCTCTCTCTCTGTGCAATGCGTGTGAATCTCTCTCTC